>NC_066856.1:17509596-17867587 GCF_001640805.2 Lates calcarifer
AAGGCCACAAGGGCATTCTTTGGGAAGTGCAAGCACCTGACAGGTATGTCAGTGCTTTGACCTGAAGATCACACCCCTGAACTCTCTTTCCTAAGCCGTAATATCTCAGATAGTCTCCTCTAAATCTCTATGGAGCTCGTCAGTTAATTTAGAAAATAATTGAGAAAAAGCTGACTTCCTTGAACCTGGGCCCATTTGACACAGTGAGGTGGTTAGCCTTTTTCTCAACCTCCCCAGTCTATTAGAGTTGATACCATCACACTATCCACCTCTTTGTCTGGCTGGAAACTTCTAAAGGAGGACAATCTCCTGGGTGAACAAAAAGGATTATAGGAGATTACTAAAGCGCTCTTCAATCTCCAGCTCCAGGAATCTTGGTTTTTGGCCCATCCAATACGATGTTATCCCTGTGTGTCTGCACTCTTACAGCATTTCTAGAGAATAGGTAGATAACATCAACAGAAGTAGCTATAATAATCACAGAAATAATAGTAGTACATGTCTTTTTTTTATTTTACAAAGATTTTCCTTTTTATATATTGGATCATATATCTGATTGAGAATAATTGGTTGGACTGCTCAAGGCTACATCACAACTGATTGACAAAGTGACAGCTTTTTCCTTGATCCAACCAGCGATACGACTTAATCCACAAACCGTAAAAACGTCTTGATCTGTGTCAGCTCCTTCAATAAACTCGAACACTCCCAAATCCCAGATCAGCAGAGAAATTAGCCTATTTAGGATGCAAAAGGGACTTAGGGGTTCTTCAGCATGGCACGTCTTTGCCTCTGTGTGTGTGTGTGCAAGCACAGAAGTGAAGTGGGGTTTTGGGGGCCATTTGACAATGAGACTCAAGAGGAACAACCTTGATGTCTCTGCGGGTAAGTGACAGATGCGCAGTAGTGATGGGAAAGACAGGAGTTACGACCCAACTATAAAAAGGATGAATGCAGCCGCCGTCTAAGATGTACTTTTGCTGAGATATAGAATGCTCTTATTAAATCTGCTGACTTGCAGTTTTGAGATTTGCAAACCATGTAATCAAGTAAATCCATTGTAGTGAATATTCTCAATGCAGTTAGCATGTCACTGAACTTGCCACATCACCAGGCTAGTTATATTTCCAAATAACGTAAGAGCACGCTGGCAACACGTGACAGAGCTTTCTCCGAGCACACCACTGAAATGTACATCCAGGCACCATATTTAACTTTTATTCTGTGTGATTTATATTCAGTAAGCACATAGAGGTTCAGTCTGTCTAACTCTCTATTGTCCTTGTGCACCTGCTCTTGTTTCTGACCAAAATCCCCAGACTAGTCTGACATGAGCAGCAGATAGGAAGTTCAGGGTCCTTCTAAAAGGGCACCTTGCCAGGATTTGTGATTGTCTTGACTAGAACAAACATCTGTCATCATCAAGCATGTTTATAAAATGCAGCACATTTAGAAATTTAAAGGAGTAGTTTGACATTTTGGTAAATAGAAGATCCATGCACTTTCATATATGTCCAGTCAATATGAAGCCACGCCCAGAAGCCAGTTAGTTTAGTGCTAATCCTGGCAAAGAAATTCCAGCATATGCTCCCCAACCACAAACTGTCATTTTTACTACACTTTGGTTTTTGTGTGCATTAAGCAAACAAGATATAACTTATTAATGAGCTTTTGAGGGGCATCCAGGGTAACTGTTTCCTCATAGTTAGCTGAGCTCATCGTCTCCTGGTTCTAGCTTCATATTTTGCATACTGACATGAAAGTGGTATTGATCTTCTCATTTAACTCTCAGCAACAAAGCAAATAAGTGTGCTTAAATATGTCCTTCAAATCCATTTCTGGGATATCACAAATAAGTTCCTGCTTATTAGTGATGAATATGTTACTGTATGAGCTACTGCCTCCACATGCAATAACTCAATGTAGAAAGGGAGTGAAGGAAACTATACTGAATTACAAGTTTGCAGGTTCTCACTCTAGCCACATGCTACACCAGGTGATTTCACTGATTTGCCTCTCCACTCATTTTGACTATGTCATAATCAGTAGCCTTCGGTATTGTAGTGTGCAGTTGGAATGAAAACCTGCAGAGTCTCTGTGCTTCACTAACAAACAAGTGGATAATCTAGACACACCTTTAAATTACTCACTGTGATTTATATAATGCTAGAGACACCATCTAATTTTGAATTTGCACAAATGTGCCCATGTTTTGCTCAGTTATGTTACTGATTTGAGTGGTATTTTAAATGCAGCGTTTATGTCATACATATATATAAGATATATAGGCTCCTTTGACTGTCCCTGAGTGAACAAACATTTCCTAAGATGTAAGACAAGATGTAAAATTTCATCTTAATATTCTGGTGAAAGCTGGCTGCTAGAATCTTTGGATTCTTTGTAAATAATCATAACATCATGACAGGGTACACAGATACTTCATTTAAATGTTACAAATTTCCCTTAGCCAGCACCTATACTTTGGCATTTGCGCTTCACCTACTTCTACAATGGAATAATGACTTTTAAATAATAAAATGAACAAGTTTCTCCCATTGCCACACTCACCATTAAAACTGGTTCTCTTGTACTGTGATCTCAACACTGTGAGGGACTGTCACGTGTGCAGATGTCAGATCATAAATATCAAACACACTGATCATTTAGAATGTTTATGACAGAACCACATCTATATTGTCACAACACTGTCAGTACCTGTAGACAACTTATTTTATACGTAACTTTGAAGAAAGAACGAATGAAAAAGACTTATAAGGCCATACTACATATTTTAGAATGAAGTATTCTAATGCAGTGCAAAAGTTGAAACATCTGTTTTCATCATTATCGGCTATAGCAGTTATATTTCTGTCTTTACAAAGTCTGTGCCATGCTCATTTATTTCTTCAGTGAAGTAAATCTAATCCTAAATATCTATCTTGCCTTTTTTGCATGCCGCATGACACCATCATAGATGTGTCAGTTACAATTTTACATCCGTGACTGAATTTTATTTCCAGTGCAGAAAAGCAGCTGCGTTGTCATTCTCTGAGTCTCTGAGATTAGTCAGTAAAGCAATAGGAACTCAATGTCATTTTTTATTGAGCTATTAACACGTCTGTCTTAGTTATCTGAGTGTGAAATCCAGAATGTTCAGTGGAATTCACCTCTGGCTTGTTAAAATATTCACAAGTGCCTGTTGGTTCAGTGTCTAGCATTTTGCAAATGTAACTATGTTCATTAACCATCTTGAGGAGTCACTGACACTCAACAGGAATGTCAAGTTTAGTTTAACAGGCTTTTTGGGACAGTAACAAAACATGTTATAGATGTCAAAAAACAATTCTAATGCTCATTTTGGAAATTTTGCCTTGTAAACATTTATGTATGATTCCAGGTGGTGTATAGAATTAAACTGATGTTTTAAGTATCTGCACCTGAGCAAATAACTGTGAACATGGATTATTTTCACAGTTAACATACCAAACCCTGGTTTAGCTATGGCATGGTATTTCAGATTACTGAGGGGCACTAAGTCATAACACACTGCAGTATCCACAGATGCTCTTTAGTTTGAATAGGGACATTACGATACGGTGTTATAATTTTAACAGCTGCAAGGAGACAAGAATACTTAATAGAATATTTGGTAAAAGTTTCACAACTTCATGATTGCTTTGCCAAGGCAGTCTGTTATATCAACACTATGTTGTGTTCTAAGGGTTAGAAGAGCTATACACTCTAACAATGGCCAATTTACCACTTAATACAATTTCTTAAACAGTCAGAAATGTTTATTGTTTCATTTGCTGGTGGGTTTGGGATAATGTTATCAAAACTACTAAGCCAGGGGGAAGAAATAGGTAAAACTGTTCACATTCTTACTTGCTGAGGATTTGGGTCTAGCCTGAGACGGTCCTTTGGGGATTCCGTCAATGCCATATGTCCAGGCCAAATGCTATCATTACCCTCTGTCCTTAAATGATCTTTCCTTCTACCACATGGGCCTTGTAAAATCTGTCACTGCTGCATCAGGCCACCAGACCAAGGTCAAATGGGAAGAGGGAGAGTTGTCCATGTGAGTGCATGTGTTTGCTTGTGTGTGTGAGCTCTTTTAATCCTGCTAATAATATATGAATTCCCCATGATTGTGTCTCTGCAGTTTAAGCATGGTGGTAGCCAGGTGCATGTGGATATGAGGAGGTGTAAGCAAGCTAATGCGCAGTGAGACAGATGCACGAGCAGCTTCAGCTCCCCAGTGTGCCGCTCAAATTTGGCAGCACGCCAACACAAATGCTTTAAGACTTAGCATATTAAAGATCACATGCAAGAGCAACTCCCTCCATGTGCTCATTTTCCACTGACCACTGGAGTTCCTTGTCCTAATTTGAGGGAGGAGGGTGGTTTGCCAGTGGCGAAAACAGCAGCCGACTTATATAAATTAAAACATGTGGGTGGAATAGTGCTGTGCAGGGAGAGCAGCTGGCTAGGCCTTCGATCACGTCCTTACTCCTCTGCACGCCCCACGCTGAATTATAATGCAGACAAGATGCCGAGTCAGCTCAAGCAAAACAAGCCATCTGATGTGTCCAAGAGCACACTGCATAGAAAGAAAATCACAGAATAATAATATTTTTTAAAGTCAAAATGTGACCAAAATAGATTTCTACAGTACTACAGTAACATATAGTTGATTGAAAAAAACACATGATTTGCGTGAGAAAGCCCAGTTTGCATTACTTTGGCCTTACCAAACACTGCTGTGAAATTGCTCCATCAATCCTCACTGCCTTTTCCCTCGAGGTAAAGTCAAAATATTCAGCAATTCATTTGTGTTGCTCATTCAGCAAAGACTTCATGTTTTACATGGGCGGTATAGTCTCAAAGGGGCCAATAGTTGTTCCAGACAGCAATGAATCAATTCATACAAGTGGATTGTTGTTCATGTTTAACCGACAGCAGCAGCAGCAGCAGCAGCAGAGGCAAGCATGCAAAACTTTAGACACATGCGTGCTTGTACACACGCACTGTGTGTGAGACAAAGAGAGATCAGAAATAAACAGATAAGCACACACTCACAACAACACATTTTTCACATCATATAAAAGTTATATGTCTTGCACTTTAGAGAGTTTATTAACATTTAATAGATCTAGTAAAGGCCTCTCAGACAAAAAAAGATGGATTTGAAAAAAAAAAAAGAAAAACAACTGCCTGTTGTGGCTTTCTCCCATCTCAAAAGGTAGGAAACAATGGCTTTCTGAAGGCATCTCTACAAATGTCTCCTTTGACCCCTGAGGAGTTAGTTATGGCCCACAAAGAGTGGATTGCGTGCTCAACAATATAACAGTGGTATGAGTAGTCCATAACTCTACTGTGGCTGCTTTAGCTTTTATGATGTCAGACGTGCTGCAATAACAGAACAGGATGTTCACTGCAAAAAACATATGGTATACAGATTTGAGAGCATGATACACACATAACTTTAGGAGTTCAACCATAGAGATTATAGTTATTACTCCCATTTATAGTTACAGTTACCATGCTTGCGAGAGCATGGGTGCTTACTTTTTCAAGCATTTCCAAAGCATGCAGTAATACCACACCTGTTTTGGGGTCGACAGAGAAATATGGCTGTCCTTGTAGAATACTGTAGACTATTCTGGCACTGTTTCCATAGGTCGGGTCGTCAGCATCAGTCGCCGTGACTTGCAACACAGATGTGCCTAAAAATGAACACAGCAAAATTATTTCTCAATAATTGCTGTACCTCTCAAATGTTTTCAAATGCTAATGAAAGTATATTGATGTGATTTAATTGTGTAATGGCTATGTGTTGAAAATCTCCTAGCAACCATGTCTGTTGCCTTTAGATCTGAGGAGAATTGCAGTGCACAAAATCTGAATATAAGATTGCAGGGCAAGAGGGAAAGAGACACTTAAAATGCTGGACGCATCTTCAATAAAAAAACACAGACTTTCAGCTTGAAGAAGAGTCATCTCCTTTAACCCAAAGAAACAGCTAGCAACCCGATTGTATGCTGATGTACTGATTGTTACAGATATTATGGTTAGCCACCTAGCTAGCATTCATAAAAAAGTATATATATATTATAGTTATAGATCATATAGAGACATATAGAGACACATGCACACTGTTGCACAAGAGCTGACCAGAGTGTGTGTTGAGTTATGTCTCATGAAAGGATAATTGTTGGACAATTTTTCAGATGTTAAAGCTTTGATGGGAAAATACTTTGAGTGCAATCACTGGTCTTAGTTTTCAAGCTTATTTCATTGCAAAAAGATGACAAAAACAAAGACAAATTATTTGAAAACGTGGTGGAATGGCTTATTATTTACACTGTTATTTAAAAATTCTGTGTAAGAGCCATTGTAGTTCAATTTAACACTTCAAGTGTTGCTCAAACAGCATTACAGGCTTCATTAACCCATTGTAATTGCATGATGAGTGCATTGTAATTGCGCTACAAGCTTGTATAATGGATTAGTATATGTAGGAATCGTAGTATGATTGGGTTCGGAGATATATGAGCTATATGATACGTTTTAAGGGACACTTGCTTTGTTGTTTTGCTCTGGGAATTAAACTAAATTAAAACAAGTGAAACTCACTCTACTGTGTCATACCAGATATGACTTATTTTTTCTAGAAAGCTGAAGGAGCAGAGTGAAATGCCAGCCATAATGAACCATGTACTCCACAGCATGCTTGGGCACTTTCTGTCAACCTCGCAGCAAAAATTGCACTGGGAATTATTTGGACTTAATCAATTCTGGGATTGCTTTGGAAGCTGAGCCGGTTCCAAATCATCTGTCTAGAAAAAAAGTATTAGTAAGTACATCATTTAATTGATGAACTTTGAATTGGTCTATGTTAATGGTTCAAGTAAAGAAAATGCTCATCTGTGACCTTGTATCATTAATATTTCTGTGCAGTGCAGTTAAGAATCTGATTACCATATATATCTCAGTAGAAATAACATCTTAATTGCATCATTCTTTAATTTTTATGTTTCAGGTTCTCCAAACTGTAGTAACTGATTCATATTATTGCATATTCTGACTGATAAAGCACTTGATATGTACTCCTGATAGAATAGAATGATAGTACAATGAAAGTGCTATTGCTCACAATACACTTCAGCTTAAGTGTTCAAGTACTATGTATTTGGAACTATTAAAGTGACAAGTGCAACACTAAAAGGTCTGATTCTAGTCATTAAAGAGTGAGCGGTCAAGAGTCAGCATGCATATGTTTACTGAACATTAACCAGTTCACCTCTGCAGTACAACTCTGCTGGGAACCACAATTAGTCAAAGGTTCTTACAAAGTGACCACGACCCACCATGACTACTACCATATAAGAAGGAGGCTGCAAATGGACTAAACCTGATGGTTAAACCCTCACAATTAAGTCCAGAGAGTTCTGGAAGAAGATAATGAAACTTTCCACAGTGCTAACAGTCCATGAAACTTCTGCAAAGTTTTAGCACCTTGGATGCAGAACAGTTGATGGTAAATGTTTAATCAAAAAATATCCAGTACTATAAAATGTCCTCTCAATTTCCTGAAAAAACATTATAAAATATGCACTTGGTTTGACACAGATCATCACTTAAATTGTAAACCTAGTCACATACTGTGTCCCATTTTGCATCTACTTTCATCATCTCCTTTACGTTTCAGTCCATCTATCTCTACTGACCTCACTGAGCTCACTGCCATGACCACAAAACATAATGCACTTTTAAAGGATCAGGGTTGGTCTCTGAAACTGTTTTGTAACCAGCAGTTTCTCATCTTCTTCCATCAGTCTGAGTCAAAGAGTGCACACCATTTGTTTCATCCCCACTTTCATTTAATCTTGAAATGAAAGAACAATATTTCCTTGCTAACAAAGCAGCAATTTGTTAGCTAGATGCTGATTGAGACTTAATGGGTTGAAACAGGATGTCAGCTTAATGGGATAAAATATGTCAATACATAGGAAGAGGCCTGTTATCAGATATGGAAAACTGATTTTAATTTTGAAAGTAAAACAAAATGTGTAATAATACATTTTATAAAACATGATTGCATGGGGGAAAAAAACAAAATTGATTTGTGTTTTATGATGGATAGCAGCATCTAATTATGAGAGGTAAATAGGGGAAATAAATCAGAAGTCTGTGTTCTATCCTTTGTATGTGACCCTGAATCTCCATTTTAATTTGTTTACAAAGGGTTCAACACTTATCCAAGAGTGAAACTCCTGCTCAATTCCTATACATTGGTTCCAGTAACCCTCATTTAATCATAACTACTCTAAACAAGCCACCGCCTCAGCCTCAGGGTATTGAAACAACTATTAAACAGTGATTTTCCCAGAAGTGAGACAGTTAACAGGAAAGCAGAGCAACTATCTCCAGAAAGTCCACTTAGAACATCTCAGCTGGGAGACATACAATAGTAGGAAACTGACACTCCTTTCATCTTGCACTCAAAAAAATATGATTGTACCATTGAATGAGAGGTATGAAACAGTAACGTTGGATTACCTGGCACGTGCCCAGCTAATCAATTTAGACAGGAAAAGGGAACATCACAACCAATTAGCTGCCACACTCCCAGACAGCCCCTTCCTGCACTTGGGAGCGCCAGTATTGACAAATGCTGGGGGATTAGTGCTCTGGAGTGTGAGGACAGTTGATTGTTACAGCCGATTTGACGCTGCAGACGCCCAACCGAAACAGAATTACTCTAATGGACAAGAGCAAAAGAGGGGGCGGGAAAAAAAAGGCTAATTATTTTCCCCTTCACAGTCCTTGATTTGCTCCCTTGGGTCATCAATGGTGATTGATTGTTTTTGTGCAACCGATGATGAAGTTTGCAGCGAACATGGAAACTTTAAAATGAGTAGTCTTGTTAGAACTAAACAAAGGATGCCAATATACAGATTAGTGCCGCAAGTATATTTTCATTACCCTATTATGCAGTCATTTACAGCTAAAGATTACAGCAACCGAGTTATCCAATGATCAGAATCATTTCATGTAGGACTTAATATACATATTTTTGACTTACAGTAGCAAGAGCACCTTAAAGTATAATATTCAGTACGTGTTACTCCACAAACAAAGTACCAGAATGCATAATCCAGCACTCTCAGAAGAGATTAAGACATGTGCTTGACACATCCGACTTAGAAACAAATATACAGACTGGCAAAGTTGTATGTGTGTCAGGCCTGTCTGTTCATGAATATTCATGAATGCAACCAGGGAGATATTGACTGTTTATAAAGAGTGCGCCCACAGGTCTATTGGGGTTTGCATATTTAATCGGTTTTGCACATTTCTATCTTCTTGCTGCAAGAGGCTGATGAAGCTATTCGTTTTCTCTTTGAGATATTTTTTAATAAGTATTTCTCTGTCTTTTCAGCAACTGAAGGGATTATTTTAGACAGACAAATATAAATAGAATGTTTTCAACAAACTGTCAGCACCAGATATTCACTATCTTATAGTATATTTGAGGAAAAATTGCACTGACAGCAGTTTGGCCACCATTTGGACAACCTACATATGTTTTGAAGGAACGCTGTGAAATATCGGAGTACTTTTTGAGCTATTGTGCTGTGAGGCAGAATCCACTGGACTGAGAAAAGGGTGGCTTTTGTTCACCCAGCTAAAAACAGAACAGTAGAATAAAGAAATAAAAAATAGATGTTAGCCACATGATGCTGAGCATACGAGGAGCAGCTGTCTCAGTGGAGGTGGATAGAGGCTTTTCTTTCCACCATGATGTGGAGGACTCCACAGTCTCGATGGCAGGGATTGCTGTGGAGGCACTATTGAGTGCTTTATAAAGACCTGCCCACCTGGGAGACCGTCACAGCAACCAGAACACAAAGATGAAAAAGAGGACTCGGCTGGCTTACAGAAGATCAAACATACTGGAGAACATAATCACAGACAGGACACGCTAATATGTTGCATAGGATAATAACATGTTTGATCCCGGTTCTTAATACTAATACCTTCTTTTAAACCATCTTGGAGCTGCAGTTGTTCACGAGTCTATTTCAAACATACACAGGATGAGAAGTCATAGGTCTTGCTATATTATTTAGCTCTTTACCACAGGGATGAAAGGGATTATAAACATGAAGAATATCTAAAAAGCAACAAAAATAACGCTCAAGTTCAGACACTTTTTTCATCCTTCCACCCATTCAAACAAAGGCTTACTGCTGCTGACAGTGGAGAGCAATCATCTGAAGGTCCAGTTTATTTTGTAGCACTACTCACCCACTTCAGACATCTCAGGCACCGTAGCTACAAAGGGCCCATCTGGAAATTTGGGTGCATTGTCATTGATGTCTTGTACTTTGATGATGAATTCTGACTTTGGTTCCAGGGCCTCCTCTGTGTTGCGGTCCAAGGCTTGTGCATGCAGGACATAATGCGTTTTCCTTTCCCGGTCCAGGCTCTTAGTGGCATGAATATCTCCTGTCACTTCGTCGATGATAAATATAGTCCCAGCTCCTTCGCCGCTCAGAATGTACCTGACGGATCCATCGCCTTTATCTGAGTTTGAGTGAAGCTGTAAGGGAAACCAGACAGAGAGTGTGTGAATTCAGAGCAAAGAATGATGCCAAAATCACTTTTCTCTGTTGTTTTTGATTCATAGTTGTAAAATGTACAATGGCTGCAGCGCACTGATGTAGAATAGCTGCAGGAGAAAGGACTTCTACTGCTATTACATCCATATTAGTGCAGAAATAATTTGTTGGTTCATTGGCAGAAAATTAATCATAAATTTTAGTAAATACAACAAAACAGCCAACATCTAGTTCGAGCTTGTAAAATGTGTACATTTTCCACATTTCTTTGTTTTATATCACTGTAAACTGAATATCATTGGAGTTTGAGCTGACAAAAACAAGAAAAGAGACGTAAGCTTGAGATTTTGTACATTGTGATGGGCAGGTCTCACCTCTATTTGAAATTTGATGATAATTATCAATAATTGCAGCCCTAGCCCATATAAAGACATGCTGTATAAATATAAACTGTGATGTATATTTACCATACTTTCATATAATCTCTGCCAAAACTATTTAAAATATTCAAGCTTATAAAGCAGTAACCTTTGCAGCATTACTGCACTGCCATGGTGGCCCTCAGCCCACGTTTCAGCTTCAGAAAACTCCCAACATCCAAGTCAGACATTACATTATTCAATATTCCTCTCTCAGGCTTGACTGTACCCGAGCATCGCTGAAGAAATGCATCTTTAGAGATTAAAGTTTTGGGGGAAATCCTTACAAGACTGTTAAAGATGGAAGAGCGCTGCCTTCTCTCTCACCAGGAGAGAGAGGAATAAAGGAAAACGGAGCCACTTGTTCAGCCATAATTGATACCAAGAGGATTAAGACTTTCATGCCAATTGCTCAGCTGGGTTGCAGTTTTAAACTTTATAAATATATATTTTACAGTACCACTGAATTTCCAAACCAGGGCACCATAGTAACATCATTTAAACAATTTCATTTTCACCCATAAATAAAACATAAAACATGCTAAGAAACACTGTTTTTCCCCCCCTTAGGAAGAACATAACAGAACCATCCATTTTCCCTGTACATTGGCAACACTTTGCATACTGGTGGTACTGGTGGTATTTTTTGTGTTTCATATTTGTAGATGCACATCAGCAAGCTGTGAACACAATCTTTGAATTCCAAAGCGTACCTCTGACTCATCTCAAACAAGAATTATGCAAGTCTATGGAGACACTTGCAGCAAATAAATAATTCATACTGTGTTCATATGGAGATGATATGTTACTCTTTATCCCATTATAATATACAGTATACATTGTCTGGATGAGCATGAATGTAATAGACCAAATAGACAAAATAACGAAAAAATGTAAAAATGGCATAAAAAGGGACTCATAGCCATTGCTACAAAGATGCGTTGTTTTCTGTTGAATGCCAATTAGCAGCAACTATTAGATATAAACGAGTTCTGGCGCGCCGCACTTTGAGTTTTCACAACAGCATTTGACAACTAATGGAGTTCCTCAAAGGCCAAATCAATTGTTCCAAAACTGCAGGCACGTCAGTCAAAAATAACAAAATAAAAAATATATATATCTCTAGGTGGGTAGTTTAAAAATGATAATGACAAACACAAACACAGCAGTAGTGTTGGCAAGGATACAGCAGTCTAAACCCCAGGTTCAGCTCCGCCTTTGACTTTCAATATTAAAATGAAAATTAAAATATGTGTTGAGGAATACAGTGTAATACAGTGCAACTACACGGCGGAAAATTAATGGCTTTTATAAGTTAACACTCTCTAAAAGCCTTATTGGTCATTCCAAACCGAGCCCTTAGACAGAGAGTAGGTGTTTAACATCTTACTGAATTTCTAATGTGTAACCTTAGACAGAGTGTGATATGTTATTTTTCATATTTTGGAAGCAGAAATATTAACTTAATTCATTTTATAATACATGAAAAAACAATGTAATAACATTTAGTTTTTACCATTTTGACCACATTTACATTTATTTGATGCATAATGATTAGATACTGTTATCCTCTACAACCTGCAAAACACTACCCACTGTGATTCTGCTGTAAATGCATCTGACTGGTGCTGTTGCTGCACTGGGACACTACTGTGTTTCTGAGTACAGACTAGAGATGAAGACAGGAGTCTACTTTTACAGTAACCCAAATTAGAATCAATCAATCATCACACTGTTCAGTTTTAGTTAGAGCCATAAACAGTGCACGTATTATTGACCAAACCGCACTATACATATTTTTTGTGTCCATTGGTTACATAATTAATCACTGTCTGAGCACATAAAATTTTCTCCTGAACCTCCATCAGACAGCTTGGCTAGGAGAAAGCCTGTATACCTATGAAGCCCATTCGGATACATGTGCAATGGAAAACGTGCAAAGTGAATTAGCTTGTGTTATGTTACTGACCCTGAGGCTCTGCACTGGTTAGCCAGGGTGTATTTTCCAGTCACTAATGATGGTTACAACCAAGTACTTACAAATTTATATTAAAAAGGCAAAACCCTTTGGTTGTGCAGTTTATACTAGTAGAGCAAATCACAGAGACAAGTTATTTAACAAGTTGAATGCCGGAAGTCCTAAGGCCACATCTAATCAAAGCCTGGACTAGCAAATAAATTACTAATTAGAAGGTTGCTCTTGATTGCAAGCCTGACTCTTGATGAGAGCCGACTGTCCTTTCCGTGGTAAATATCAAGTCTGTAATTAGATAAGGAGTCAAAGATCCTGTTGAATCAGGTAGTTAATCAGTTGCTGGGTTGTAGTAATATGAAACACAACCTCCAAAGCTAGAAATCAGACATGTTTACACATCAGTGGCAGTGTGGTTAGGGCCAGTTTCTTTGTTGGCACAGTTTGACCCATTTGAACTTACAGTAAAACATAAATAAAAACATAAATAGAAAGACAGAAAGCTGAGAGCCCCGAGCCGCTGCATACACACGCGCCACCATGCATTGTGCATTTCTGCACACACTCTTTTGATTTAGTGACAGACATGTAGAAATATTAAGTGCCAGTCCTGCCAGTAGTTTGATAATCAATCCCTAGCTATAAATTGAATCATTTAAATACAGAGAAACAGAGTCATTACTTAAGGACAGTCCATTTCCACAACTACTACAAGGATATATCCACTTCTGTCCAGCAGCACTCTACAACTCCAGCTCATAAATGTAATTTCGCCTCCAGTCAGAGCGCTAATTTAGCCATTGACTTCCTTTGCAGGAGCCAATAAATCACGCCCGGCAAAGTGCGGACCAATGATGCATATGGCGACTACTGCCTTCCAAAATCTATTGGTGATAAAAGTGTCAACAGGTTGCGGGCCATTACACAAACATCACAGGCTGAAAGAACAGCAGTGTCAGACCAGCTAAGAGTGAAACAATATGAAGATATAGAAGGTTTACATCAGAGTTATTGAGCATATGTGTATTTTCAGGCGTTAACTGGTATATATATATATATATATATATATATATATTCTCCAACCTTTTTAAACACAAATGTCTCCAAAGATTCTAGACTCCAGAGCTGATTAGAAGATCCAGGATCCAGAGATCTTTAGATATATTCAGAAAAAACTGAGATCTCTCAAGCATTAGATTCTCAACCAGACAGTTAGGTTACCATGTCACCTTCAAGGGTGAAAAAAAAATTAAAAATGTACAAGATACTGAATCATTGTCACTGAAGAGTTGTGATGAATGCCCTCACTACTTATTTAGTTCCAGTTCATTTTCTCAACAAAATCTCTAAACAGAAAGATTTAGAGAGATTCCAGCCGTCATCACCAGCATCAGCTCATATAGGTCACCTTCAATTATGACCATGCACTCACAGGAATTAGTTTCACAAGTGCCAACAAGTTAACTTTGTGGAATATCTTTGGCCTCAGGTTTTACACTGCTGTAATGGAAATTTACTGCTTTTCTTCATCAGATTTCAATGTTGAATATCATTGGTTATTGTACATTGGTCAGGAAAAAATAAGTGGGCTTTAGGGAACTGTGATTGATATTTTTCACCATTTTATAGACATATATTTCTAAAAGAAAAAAAAAAAAAAAAAGCAGCTTAAATAATTCACTGTTCATTTCACTCAGAGCAGTCAAGTTAAAAAAAATAATATAAATAAACCCTGAAGTGCAGTCCATCAGAGCAGGTAAAGAAAACAACATGAGGTATTGGTACAAATATTGATAGATACTGATATCCCCCTGGCTGTAAGTAAACTGCACAGTTTTCTCATGTTTACAAACCATCTGTGACTGTTTGATGCCAGGGGATACGAAAGAGATGAGAAGAGGCAAAAAGAGAACAAAAAGAAAAAAACTCAGACAGAGACCTCCCTCACTGCTGTTTACAGGGCAGTTTATATTTCACTTATTTGCCTTCTTCTATCAGTCAAAACTGATACAAAAAACAGTCTGAGGGTTTTAAAAACAAAGCTCCATTTCTCTGCAGAGGGTGCTGCTGGCACATTTCAGTTTCAGCATTAGGATATTTTATTTATACTTCATTAATTTTGATCACACAGAAAATTTCATGACTACCCGCCTTAATGTAATAAGTGCTAATTTTGTTAAACCGTAGAGCAGGCTTGAAGTGAGCTTGACGTACATCAGGACTATGTGTGGCATTCTGAGCGGACTGGAAATGTATGAAAATCTCTGATACAGGCTGATCACAGAAGTCCACCATCAGGTGAAATTATGACCTCTGCAACCTTCTTTTGTCATCTCCCCACAAAGACTTAGAGGAATCCTTTTCCTCCACAGGGCATCAAAACAAGGGATTGTGTTTATCTCTCTGTCTCTATGGGCGACTTTATTAAAGACTAGTGGAATAGATGACTGGCATGTGGCTGGCGGCTGGCAGCTGGCAATGCATTTCTGAGGAGTTTAAAGAGATCAACACAGTCTGGGGATTTAAAGTCACTGGCGAAACACTCCAATCTCAAGGAGAACCTCACTTATAATTTCATCATATGCCCACAGGAGCAACCCAAGAGAAAGTGTATCTTCACTTTCTTTTGTCAACAAGCTACATGTTTTCTCTCTGTATGCTCATTGTCAAGAGTAGCCTTAAACAGTGTGTGTTCACAAGCTAATTGGAGCTCACAGTCAAACAGTTTACCTTTGGCTCTGTCGTACCACTTGTCAGGTGTCTAAGTCAATTACAAGGAGGGAGGAGATTTGAGGAAGTAAGCAATCCTTTCACCTGACAGAAATCCACTATTAGAGCATTATTTCTGCAACATTAAATAGTATTTCTGCTTAGTTAATAATGCTGGATAATATAAAGTTAATGGGTCACAAGTGTAATCAAATTAGATCTGTATATTTTTTTGACTGTTATTTAGTCACTCATTCAGTCTATCAAACAGCAAGTCATAAATTACGAGTTACAAGAGCACAGTGTGAAAATTGCAGTGATGAATGACGAGAGAAAATGTTAGAAAGTATTTCACCCGTACCTGTTTGACAATTATCACAATTGTAAGTAAAATGTAGCAAGCTGCCATGCAATGTACATTAAACCAGCCATTAGTAAAGTCACTGATTTAATATTTGCTAAATTGCTAACTGGGATGATATCATGTAATATTGAAATTTTCTCATTTAATATAATAATAAGCATTTCCTTAATAACGCAGTGCATTATATATCTACTCTCATGCTGGCTTTTTTAAATATATTTGTCTCAGTTAATTAAAGCATGAACAGTAAACTGGACTGGACTTTGGTCCGACTCATTTTAATTATGTGGATGGTACAATATTGACATTGTAATTCGATGAATCAATGTTAATGTAATATTTGATGAGATATATCTGTGTTTCTTCAACATGTTTCATCGTGTTTTAAACCCAGTCACAAGGATTTTTATTGCATGTGTGCTTGGGCTGCAACAAGTGATTATTCTCATTGTCTGGTTACCATTTTCTTGATTAATCATTAATCATCATTTTGGATATAAAATGCCTGGAAATAGGCAGAAATGCTTTTTTATAATTTCCCACAGCCCAAGATGAAAAATTCACACTGGTCATACTATCAACAGAATATCATACAAATATCTATAAAAGGATTAGCACAGAGCTCACACCTGGGATGTGTGGAAATGTGAAATGATATATAACCACCAATAAACCTGTTCACCCCACAGCAGGTAAGAGAAGATTCAACTCCATTTATGGGCCAATAGAACAAGATGCACCATTACAGTATTAAGTCTTGGTTTAGACATTACCACCATGCCAATTATTCTACTCCTGCCAATTTTTGTGCTGAACAAATATAGAGTTGACTGGCCACATGGTGCTGTGATAATCATCCAGAATGCTCAGAAGTGGCTGCAATTCAAACAGACATAACTCGTGTCCCATTTCAGGTAGAATCAAGAAAATTACTTAAACTCCTTATGCTGGAGAACTTCAATGGAGCATGGAAAATACTAACGTTTTGGGAAAGGAGTACATGACATGTAACACAATCTTCAAAATTAGCACCAGTGGAAGATACGCTCTGTTGAGTGCCATCCTGACACATTATTAGTTACTACACAGCTTGACCTTCATCTGTTTTGCACCACTACTTCTTTTCTCTTCTCCACTGACGTCCTTTTCATTGTACAGATCCTGATAATGTATGTGCCTGGTTGGACTGCATTATCGGTGAATGCCCTCCCTTTGTAATGACTTGGTCATATTCAGTGTACAGATCCACATAATGTATGTGCCTAGCCAGCCTTGTTTGCTCTCTGCTTGTCTGAGAGGATGTTGCTTTACTGCTGTTATGTCCACTCATTATGAGCTTTGTGGAACGAGGACAAGGGGTGAACGAGAAGAATATCTCTCTGCTGCAAGCAGAAAATGAATGAGTATGGTATAAAACTCTGAATGTGACAATGATATGAAATTCAGAATCAAATTTTATACCAGGCTCACAGCAGAAAATATGTCAAAATACAACCATGGTGGCTACATTTCAGCTGATTGGTCCCATAATTGATTTTCCAGCAAGTTAAACTTTCAGTGAGACATCAAGTTTACAGCACAGCTAAATGGACCTACAGGCTACACCAGGGTGCAAGACGCACCAAGCCTACAAATAGCTGTACATGCATCACTGTAAGCCCAACATCTTTGTTTCTCTGTGTCCTTGGTTGTGATTTCAAAACTCTTGTAATCAGACTGGGCCTGGTCAAACAGTAGTGACGTTTACTTTGTGTTTTTTCCAAAAAGATTCATTAAAACTGCATCACTTCGATGTTGAAAGCAGGCCCTGCTGATGCATAAATGGGAGCTGAAGGTGGGAGTCAGGGAGTGGAGCATTTATTCCATCAACAGTACGCGTGGTGAGGGGAGTGGAGGGGGGATAAGAAGGAGAAATGAGCAGGCTGCATGCCCTAGCTGATGATCAGTGCTTTGGCTTCATATTTGCAATTAGCAGGGGGGTTCATTTTTGATTAAATCTCAGCTCTTATACTTCACTGAAGAGGACTTAATCACTTTTTATGTGGGCGTGCTTGATTGTCTGATTATCACCACATTTTGGCCATGCTCCCTTCCAATCAACTCCTCTGAGCACCCCCTTCTCTTCAATTGATTTGTAACAGTCACAGTAAACCCTGATGATGGAGCACCAGCTTAATGACCATACATCAAGAGACAGCAATGAGGGGCGTGCTGAAGACGTGCCATTGATGCACATCACGGAGATCCGCCCTAATAGTTGTCCTCTATTTTGACATCTGCGGGGAGAAACCGAATGAATCGTTGTCTTCCCAGCAGGATGGTTGGCTTCTTGATGTACAGTAATGAGATTATTAGAGCCCCGGAAGCAACTCTGACACTCATTTAATGGCTCTGCCTCTAACTGCTGCTAAAATGTAATATTTGAATGAGACAGAAATGAAACCGTCAGCAGATCAGCTTTAGAAAACATGAATTTTCTGCCTTGTGCTCTAGCAGTGAGTGAAGGCAAATGGTTTGGTCTCAAGTGTCTAAATGGTGTTAATAGGTTTGAACATTTCATCCAGTGGACAGGGGAATGCACTTTGGAACTTATGCATGCCTGCACAGACAGCAGACATGAGCTTCCAGTGTTATTTTCTGCAGTTGTTGAATCAATGGACTGTAATGCACTTGGCTTAGCCTTACATTGATGTACAACGTTTATGTTAGTGCTGAATTACTCTGTCAGTGACATTGATATTAATTAATTGATTAAAGCTTCATTTATCACTATTTTCATAGTGGAGGATTATCAGCCCAACTCTGCAGTCCTGTTCATACCAAGATTTTTAGCACCATTTAGCTAATGTTTTGGTTTTACAACCCCCAATTTTACTGTTTGGTACAGATTTGCTTCATCAGCTTCATTTCCAGATGCAGCAGTCAATCTCCCAAAAGCTCTGATAAAATGCTACCTGTCCAGTTCAAATAGCAGACAAAGTTAGCAACTAGCTTGTGAATGTAGTAGAGCTAAAGAGTCAGTGGCTACAGCAGAGCTAAAATTAGAATAAATAGTGGAAAATAGCTTCATTGTTTTTTCAGTGTATTATCATTATAAATAAAATAACTTGGAATTGAATTCACAGACAAAACATGCAATCTGTAGACATCACTTACAGCTCTGCAAAATTTTGATGAGTGGTTTTCACTATATTAAAAAAATATTACATTAATCAAAATAGTAACTATGAGTACTCACTTGTAGTCTTACAAACATTGATCATTATACATTTTCAGTGGTTTGTAAGTATTATTCTGCATTTCAGGATGTTCCTCTTTAATACAATGTAGTGTAATAATGTAAAACTAGCTGTGAAATCTTCCTTGTTATTTCATTTAACACTTCAGTGGTTTAACATTGAAAACATTCCAATCTGCATGCACTTGTTTCCTACATTGCAAAGCGTGGGTGAGAAGTAATTTTATGTAAACCACCTCCCTTCACTTTTTTTCTTCCCACTGTTGAGCTATTACTGTACATACAACAAGACAGTTGCCTGATTCTGTCACAGCACAATCCATTTTTAGATGTATGAATAAAACATTTAGGCACCTTTCTTAGAGGTTGCTACTTTGCTCTTCAAATGAACACAGTATAAGACAAGAGGGTATTCCTCCTAGTCTGGGCTGAAGCACCCATTCTGCCAAAGCTCACATTATTTACTGTATATTTTAGCAGCAGCCAGGAGCCCAATGACAGTTCAATTCAAGGATTTCTGACCAAGGATCTGGGTCTTTTTATCAAACAGCTGCACACCATCTTCTAGCTAAGTTACAGCAGACGGTTCACTGCAGCTCACATTCATTCAGAGTTTGGGGATTTGCATCATCTTCTGAAAATTACTATCCAGTCTGTAACCTGCCCAACTACTTCAAAGCACCACGGTGAGCTGATTGACATGAAGACATTCACACCTCCCATTGAGAGAATGGGTTGTCTCCTGTCTCGTATCTGGACAAGCCCTGTCCCCTACCAAGCATTTGCGTCTCGCTCATGCACAAAGCTGTCATTTCCCAAATGCATCAGCCCCCCAGAAAGGTGTCACTGGGGATTATGGGAAACCTCAGGGGGATTAAAAATGTTCTTGACAGACTGGTCGCTTCACTTATTCCCAGGAGTCACTCTTTGCTGTCCTTTATGTGAGAGTATCGGTAAAAAGAGTGCATAACATTTCCAACTGCCAAGGCCATGTCTTGCATTGTGGGATGGAGATGTGAAGTTTAACCTTGCAGATTTCTTAGGACACAGCTGTTTTTTATGTTGACCATGCAATAATTAGAATTCCAGGTCTGTGTGCACTTTCTGCCACATGTCTTATCGTGAAATGTCTGTGTCAAAATTCACATTTTTTTGATGAGAGCAATTATGGACAAAGAAAGTGTTGGTAATTCCCTGTAGTGGAACTGCTCATTTGCAGCTTGCTAATGTCCAGAGTTTTTAATCAAGCAAGGAGAGGAAGAAAAAACAATACAGCACAGTACTTGCCGAGTGCATTAATCCCCCTCCTCGCCCTCCTCTCCCTCCTCCCCCTCCCCCTCCTCCTCTCCTGTCTTTGTCTAATTAAGGGTCATTCTGTCTCCTGGCCACATTAGGACACTGCACACCAGTCCCAACCCACATAATTAAATGTTTTTTTGTGCTAACCATCTGGAGACCTCATCTCTTTAAACATGCATGTCAAATTGATTCCTTAATAATGTTTATGTTTCTTCTCAGTGCTTTATTATCATCCAGGATTAGCTGTTTATGTTTATTTTGCATTCATCAGTGGCACCCGCCACACACAAACACACACACACACACACACAGAACAACAACACCCTTAAGGTAGGAGTAGAGCACATCAGCCAACCAGCCAGCAAACCAAACAATCATGAACTTCAAAGCAGTGGATGAATTTAATGTTAGACTAACCACGTCTTCATGCAGTTACTGCATCGACAAAACAATGCTTTGACTTCTGTAAATATCTTTGTATTGTCTAATGCTCAGGACACAATGCCTGGTGAATGCTGAGGGATTGTTTTTGTCGGCACTGTGAGATTTTATGGTTCATTCATGCGTCAAATAATATTAGCAAAAACATGTTTCACCAATAAATAACCTTTCTTTGCTGCTTTGTCAGCCTTGCAAGGACATTAGTGATTAAAACTGCAAGTTTATTCAATAAACAGAAATCCGAGCTGGAAAGTGATATTTGCTGTTGTTGTTTTTCCTCTCACCCTTTTTCCAAGCATGTCATCCCTTTTTCTTTCCTTTTCCCTTCAAATGGCACTGTTGTTGAAATACAGACATATGTGCAGTCATTCTCTTTCTCTCTGAGTGCAGTTGAGGGGATTAGTCTGTGCCTGAGTGCCTAGAATAATGATCACTGCAGCGGAGAAACACATTTTCACATTTCAGGAGATAAGGGCAGGCAATCTGCAAGCAGAGGACTTAACCAGCTCCCTGTGGCTTATTGTGGAGCTAACAGAAAAGTCACCACCAACCACCTACAAGCACGCTGTACCTTACCTGCTGCACAAGCAGGGAGAACACCTACTACTACCTTTTTCCACTATGAGGGACATCAGTCACTCTGCAATGACACTGAAATTACACTCAGAAAATTTTCTAACTATGAGGCACCCAGTCCCTGTTGCACTACTGCCCAATTTCTTACTGTGGTGGTTCATTTCCCACCAAGAGATCAAATCTGGGTTCATTCCACAGAGAAACTAAATCTAATATTTCAGTTCAAAGATAGCTTGATGTAGAGGGCTATTCTCAATTTCAAATTTAATCCACTCTTGCATAGATGGCTTCCCAGAGTGGCGGGCATGCTGAGAGGCACTCTTTAATTACAGAGAATAAAACATTTTTTTGGACATTAAAATGAGAGGAATTCAGTCAAACATTGAAATGACAGGGATAAAACACACAAACCTTCACAAATGAGGACTGAGTTTCCACATCAGAAGAGAAAAAAAGCATGTACAATGCCAACGTGGCAATCTACCTCAATAGAACAGCTTGCTTGTGCTGCAACCCATTTCTCTATAAACAAGAGGGGAGACAAAAATGCCACGTAAGCTGTTCAAAAGCAAGTTCCCTGGGATCAAAAGATTTCTGTTTTTACTGTTGCAGTCAGTTCAGTATAATCTTACCTTTCCCACATACTGTGCATCTGGTCCCATGTGTTCTTCTAAAACAAAGAATTGGTTCCAGATCCAGCCACGCTTCGGCCTGTGGTGCACCTCTGTCTCCCCATTGGCCAATTTGGTCTGGTTCTTGGTGGGCACTTTGGCGGGGACATGGTGGCTCGCCCCGTAGCACCTCTGGATGAAGCAGAGGCAGACCAGAAAGGGACAGAGACAAGAGGTGGTGGATATCCTCATGGTGGCGTGCGCTTTTGTAAAGTTATCCCTGTGTTCCAAGGTGGCAAGGTCCTCCCGCCACCACCACCACAGCCACCACCACTACCACTAGCCACCGCTGCAGGCCTGTAAAGTAGTCCAGGCAAAAGAGGAATCTAAATCCAAACTAAGGGAAGAGCAGTCCTGGTAGCTCCTCTAAGGTTCATGGCCCAAAGATGAGGGTTTGTCAAAAAAAGAAGAGCAAGATACATTTACATTATGGAATTTCCCAGGCTTGTGAAATGTTGTGCAAATGGAGGTGAACTTCTGGGTAGTTCTATCAAGAGCAGAGGTCAATCCCTGAAGCCATTCTGGATTTCCTGGGAGAGAGACAAGGGGAAAGAGAAACACAGAGTTAGAGATTAATTTGATGGATATTAGAAGCTAAATGTCCACTAATTCCCTCCAATTAAATTGCAACTCATAAATCCTTACAGATGAGGGCATGCACTTCAAACTGGCAAACTGTGATAAAGTACAAAAAGGCAACCAAAAATCCAGTTTCAGTATTCTAGCCATTTTTTTGTTATTATGCAGATGATATAAACAAGTTTAGACTTGAGGAGCTACGGTGCTATTAAAAGGTTGTCCATGCCTATAAGGTCAGATCACTGCTTGTTGACTGATACTGCCATGTGAGGTCAGAGTCGTGTATCAGTGGGGTGCAGTGCTGGCCCCATGACTCAGAATGAGTCGACTTTATTAAACATCTGAAAAAGGTTTGATTTGGATGTTTTAACGTGAGCAGGGCACACTGCGAGGCTTAGTGTGTGCCTCAGCATGGTGAATAATAAGTGTGGCAGGAAGAAATACATTTACTATGATAAGGACAGACATCAGGCCGCTCAGACGTAAAGCAGAGGGTGATTTTTAGAAGGCACTGGAATGGAAAAGACAGAAGGAAACAGTTTCTCTAAATCAAAATTATACATTGAAAATGGCTTTGGAGTTGTAAAAAAATATATAACTGCAAGCACTGTTGAATTTCTATGTAAGTGAGTGTTCAAGTGAAGCTCTGGTACTCCTGTGTCCCCTCTGCAAGAATGTGCATTACATCTCTGCAGCTCTGGTCTTTAAAGAGGAGGCATTATGGGGAAGTGTTTAGGCTTGGGGTGGATTTTAAAGTTAGATATGTTATTTAAGTGCAGCTGGAACATGAAATCAGTCCTCCCTGCTCACATTTTTCCTTTTTTTGATGAGAGGAAAATGCATCATTTGACCTTGATGTTCTGAGATGCCCTTCAGTGTGATTTCGCAACTAAAGAAAAATATGATTCCAAATCTCTTTTAGGTTGCTATAAAATGAGATATGAGGTTGTTCTCAAAACAGCACATGTCAAGTTCGAACAACAGGAAGACACAGAATAGTCCGTTTGTAAATGGGACAAAAGCATTCTTCCAGGCTCTGATGATTACACTTAAAAACACCCATACCTGCTGTGTGACAAAATATTCTCATCTCAAAGGTCCATTTGACCTGCTTCTTCCGAGCTTTCAACCATGTTGACCATATGGTGCACAGATATACCCATTATTATTACTGCCAGCAACTGCTAGCAAACCCTCTGCAGAAAATTTTCAACTTGGCTTTATTTTGAAAAATGAACCATATATTCAAGTTCGAATTTCTTATATAAACTGCAGTAACAGTTGCTGAACAACCATTTTAACAGGTGTGTCTGGCTCATATTCGTTACTCAATTTCAGCAAAATGGGTGAGGAACGTACACTTCCAAGAAGTTGGAGCATTTCTGGCTAAAAGCAAATGGAGAACTGGGACAATACTCAGGCTTTTGACTCACATTTCCACAAAAACACAAGTACAGAATGAGACAGAAATTTAAAAATGAACAGAAACGAATGAAAAATAAGACATTACGGGGGCACAGACACTTCACTGCCATCATAATATGGCAGTGGGCAAGGCCAGTAATAATGCCACCCTATCAGTGTGGTGGATTATGTATGAAGCTAGTCTTTAACAAGCCAGCCTGTTTTAGTGGATTATGGTGTGGAAGTACTGGAAGCAATGTGCTTCATAAACATACATTTGTCATAAAAATAGGAAAATATCCCCTTTAAATGAAAACGTTTTAGAGAAATGTGAGTCAACACTGTAAAACACAAAAATAATAGTAAAAGTACATACAATCTCAAATACTGACTTCTAGCAGGAGAGTTGGTCCAACATTCCAAGTGCTGCAGTAGAATAGCAGCTTTGTGGGGATTATCAAGAGGACAAACACATTTATTTGATATTTAATAGGATATAGGAGCTGACAGACTTCAAAGGCTGTTGCTCTCCATCTCTTACAATGCATGTGACAACATTAGAGAGAAACGCTAAAAAGAGACATTAATGCAACTTACGACTGTCACATACTTTGAAGGATAATCACTGAATTCTTTTTTTATGAATATAAATATTTTTGCATACATATATGGATTAAGATGTGCTTAGAACCCCCTGACTAATCCCCATGTTTCAAATATCTCTACATGCAAATTATGCAGCTCAACTATAGTTGGTGATGTTGACTAAGTGCAGTGGTTGTAATGGGCAATACCTACTGCTAGCCCAGGCTGGGAAAGAGAAGGCAAAGTCTGTTCCACATCAACTTGGATTAAAGCAGCGGACGATAAATACTCAGCCAGACACTAAACACGTGTAATCTGGGAAAAGATTCTCATCTGCATAGGTACAGCTACGCCTAAATCCTGCTTTCCCTACCCTCTTTCTATAACTGGGAAAATGATAGCAAGCCTTGCAAGGACTACTGATAGAGTTCTTTCAAAAAGGCTGTTTTAGGGATTTTTAGGTTTTTCTTCTTCATTTTTCTGATTCAATAACATCTTGATTCAACCTCACTGTAGCAAATTTTCCTACACAGTCAAAGCATTGGTGAGACAACTGTGGTACCTGGGCAAGTCAGAATCTGTGTCAGAGTGAGAATATCTTTTCCAGTGGTTTCACTTTCGCCTCCTGGGGCTCTCTTCAATCAGTCTCCTAATTGTCTGATTATCATGCTGATTCTAAGCAAAATACATTTCAGGGAGCCATGAAATCAACAGCATCTGGCTCCTTCAATGGAAATAATTTCCCCCCTTTTTTGTGTTGGCGATATTGTTTTGAGCAGCCTTCTGCCCACGGCATGTTTATATATGTGCAGCGTTTAACAGGATGGGTTATGCACAGCAACAGCCACAAAGATTTTTGGCAGGATGTGCACAAGATGGCTACATTTATATACACATGTAATTCTGTTTGATTTGGTTTTGCTAATGCTACCTCGATTACAACATCCTGGTTAAGTTCATAATCTGATTATGAAAAACCTGATTGTTCTATCCTTTTGAAGGATAGAGCTTGATATACAATATTTTTCATATTGTTAACAAATCCAATTAAAAGACGAAAATGTTTAATGATTAGAAGTCTTCTTTAGTGTAGTTGCAGCTGATGTTGCTTACTCCTGTTGTGCTACAGACTTCAAAATTATTAAAAACACAGGAATGGGCCACTGACACTAGAACACGACCACATGGGTACTTAAATTTTCATTCCACTAGAGCAGTAAACGTGTATTCATTCATTGCTGATAGTCCAATAAATGCACTATTTTCTCCTGCTTGAGTTATATTGGCTAAAAACTGCAGGACCCAGCTGCTATAGAAAGTGAAATTATAGATTTGTGACCTGATTTACGTTTTTACCAGGAGCCAGTGGGTTTGGGAGTGAGTCATAAACAGGGAAGGGAAACCAGAAATACTGAGAATAAGACTAACATGCATACATAGAATAATTAAGTATTATTTATATATATAAATTGTATATAACACCAACTTACTAATTTTATCAAGTCTTTGTGGATTTTACTAATCATTTAACTTTTTGCTCCACCATCTGTAAGACTGAAATGTTTAATTGACTGATTGTTTGGTTACCTGGCAAAAAAAGTGGATAATCAATGAATCAGTCATTTATCAAGTAAAAAAAATCAGATTCTCTTATTTGAATATCCCTTGCTTTTCTTTGTTTAATGTAATGTAATGTTTCTGCATTTTTTACTTTTTTGAGTAATCAGAATAAATATATTACAATTCAAGAGTTCCACAGCTTAGCTGCTGGATTTCTCTCCCAGATAACTTACTGCTCAGTCAACAAATGTATTCATTAAACATGATTTTAGGTTATTCAACCAGTGGTTAGGGCACTATAGGTAGACAGAAATACTGTGTCTATGTCTCCTTTTTTATTCATGGAAACAGGACAACTCAATCGCAGGGAATCAACTGGTCATGTAAACAACTTAAATTGAATAAGACCTTAGCCGGAGTGCAGCCAACAGCTTTTGCACGTAACTGCAGCCACTGATGACACGGTGGGAGGTGAAACACTTAAAAAGGCAGAAAGATAAAGTAAAATGAAAGACAGCAAGAGTGGGAGAGATGTTGAGAAAGCAACAGAGGTGCACCTCAACTCAGTCTGGCAGAGAGAAAGACCAGGCTCCTGTCGCCTGTCGCTAATAGCTAATGTTTTTGCCTCCTGCTGAGAGCTCACCAACTGCATTCGATTTCACAGCATCAGTTTTCTGCTGATGTCAAACGCCAGATAGCAGAAGACTGGGGCGGGTCAAAACACATATCACTGAAACACTGTCTATCCTCAGTACAAAGATGGCCAGCCAAGAGACTCTTGACTTTTCACCTCACCCGAAAGGAACAAATACAAACATTTTCCACCCATTTATAGGGCATGTTTGTTGCCTTTGGTCTCAATGTTTCACTGAGCTAAGGTAAGTAAACAGGAGGGTTAAAGTAAGTGCAAGAACACACAAACAGCAGAGGTAAAAATTAGTGACACAGCAAAAATGTGTTGTGTTTGTCTGCAACAGTGCTGTGAAATGTTCCTGAGGCCTGAGTGTGAATTTATGCTTTTCTTCCCTGTTGTTTCTGCTGAATCAGGTGGAGCTCTCTGTTGTAACCTGTTGTAATGGATGCTTAAATGGAAGGCAAGCTCAAAGACATATTCTGTGCTAGTCGAGGCAATGTGTGGTCGGGTGTCTTGTCAAGAACTCTCAAAAAGGTTTTAGAAGAGGCTTTACAAATACATGGTTTTATACTGACTATATACATAGAGACACTACATGTGTATTTGTATACCATCACAAATTGTGCCTTGTTGTTCTTTCAATACTGTGCTAGGCTTTATATACTTTCTGTATCTAAAATATTTTCTCAGTTGCACGAGTGTTTGTTCCATTAGAAATCTAAATATATGTTAGAGCTGTATTTATATGAAGCCATATGAAATCTATTTATAATATCCTAATTCTAAACGCGTTCATCTATAATCTGTGTAAAATATTAAAATGCCCTAAGCTAAACAAATACTTTGGGTTAATTTTCAAACATTTATTTTGGCTTATTGTGTTTTCCAGCAAAAAAATTTCCTGTTGCTAAATGATGTCCTGTTGCATCCCCTTTAGAATCCAATAAATGCTGGATAAGATTGTCTGTCTCTTATCCAGCCATAGTATGTGCCTTGGAGCTAAATGCTGTGTAGACTGTATTTTTTCTGATTCGCTTATAGTGACAACAGCCAGTTTTTCCAGAGTTTCAAAAGAACATTTGATTGATTGTACCTGTTCTATAAATAAGCACTTTTGCCTGTAGTCTATAGGGTGATTTGACCCAGCTCATTGTTTGTGAGAGGAAGCAGATTAGTCTGATCAGCTTCACAAGCCAGGCAATCCTCTGAATGTGTGGCACACTCTAGAGTTTCAACAAAATTGGAGAAGACAAATAGGTTGGAGAGAGGTGCCAGCCATGCAGGGGGTTTAGCCAGGCAGGCTGTAGTATTTCCACAATGCCATCTTACTAGAAAACACACCAGGAATTATGGCTGAATTAATTGTTAGTGGTTCATTTTTCTACAAAAACTGGGAGCCTGAGAGACTTTTTCTGGTCTGGTCTCATACACAAATACATCATGATTGTTTTAATATCACAGTTTTTTTTTTTTTTTTTAGCAAATTAACATCACCCACTGATGTGATGAGGGTTCTGTCCACAAAGCCACATAAAAATAGCTTTCATAGATGTAAACTACAGTTACAGTGTCACAGTTTTTCTGCTGATGTTAAATGCTTTGCTTATGATGTGATGAAGGGTCTGTCCACACAGCCACATAAAAATAGTTTCCAGAATGCAGAATCAGAGTTTTCTTTCTGCTGGTGTTAAATGCCTCGCTCACCTTTAAAGTAGTTTCTGAGCATAAAATATGTCCTGAGATTCAGCCCGGCAACTCTGCATAGTCTCGTACTTGCTTCTCCAAACTTCAAGCATCCCAAGCCCCAAAATTAATTGCACTCATCTTCATAAATCTAATTTCTTGCCTGCAACTGCTCTACCCCACAACTCTACTGCTTTTAATGAAAATCCACATTCTACATCAATTTGAGTACCTTTCCAGAAGTCAATGATTGATATTTTCTTCTCCAAGTTAACCTGAGCTCATATTCTAACACCTGCAAGAACATGACTTTGATCACATTACATAACCCAAGGATGGTCGGCAGAAAACAACCTCAGGATCATCTAATAATCACAACCCAACTTCCCTCGACTCGTCGTGTTGTCAAAACAAGATCTGAAGATCTAAGAATCAACTCTCTTTTTTCTTGCCCAAAGTGATGAGAGCAAAAGTAATTTCGTTTTCTGGCTACAGACAGCACAACTGTCTGAGTAACATTTTAAATGAAGGTGTAAGCTGGGAAAAACAGAAAGAAAATATTTGGCTGTCTAACACACTTGTGCTTCAGGGTACGAGGACAGTTGAAGGACCATGTGTAAACAGTCCACAAAATACAGAACAACACTGAAGCTATGATTAGGCATTGAATGCTTAAATATGGCCTACTGTAACCATCTATTTTCTCTTCTGTGCACATACAAATGCAGAAATGCAAACAGATAAATGCTCCAACCTTGCATTTCAGTCTTTTTCCTACACTTGTGGGTAATTAAAAGCAATAAGCAGCAGGTTTTTAAACACAGATTAGGCCTGAAGGTAATTAGGCCCATTGCAGTAATGACTCCCACTGAGTCATGTGGGCAGGATGGTGTGTCAGTCACCCCCTCCCACCATGTCTCCCAAAGTCAACAGCAACTTGTCCTTCCAGTACACTACCCTCCAAACGCCATCTGTCCTAACCCTCAGCTTTGATTACCTCAAACCCAAAACACACCACTCCTCATACAGCTTGCCGAGGCAAAGGTTTCTGAGATGAGAGTGGGAAGCCTCTGATGGTTTCATCTCCTCATGTTTACATGCCAAGTTAAACAACCTTAATTATATCTGTGAAGGAGGAGTTCTTTCTCTTTTTTTTTCCTTGGTGTCAAATTAGAAAACATGTCTGCACTCGTCAACCCCACTATATGTTGTTTGGCTGCTTAATGAGAACTGGGTGGAAGATGGAAAATGCCCCATCTGTTGTGTGTTTAATGGCTGGATTCTTGAGCTCTCATCATACAGCGGGAGTGCCAGGATGGAGCAGACAGCACCCATCTGCTGGCCACTGCAGGGAAAAAACACACAGTTTTTCAACTCGCATCATCATCATCATCTCTCTCCACTCTGACTGCAGCGCTGCCGCACAACATCCAGACAAGGGTCCATCAAAATGATGTAGAGGAGGTAAAGAAAACTGGAAAATGCTGGGATATAGGGCTCCAACTCCTGATTATTCATTATCTATGGATTAATCTGTTGACTATTTTTAATCAATTAACTGTTAGGTCTATAAAATACAAGAGACAGGGAAAAAAATGTGTCACAATTCTTTATGAATATTCAAATTGCTTGGTTGTTACACATTTTAGTGGCTGGAATCAATATCAAATATTAGACATTTTGGCTGATTAAATGATCAACTGACAGTCCAAAAGTTGAAGGTACTCTGTGGAGTTTTTGACCACTAGTGGCACCGTGTTTTGTTTGTATCTCAGGCATGAGTTCTGGCAACTGTTTCACGCTATCCCACTAATCAACAGTTCGTAGTAGTAACATCATAAGTGCAGCAATACACCAACAAAACCAGGGAAGAAGAAGAACCATAACGATGATGGTTTGGTACATCTGCTGCTGTAGGGATACTATTTCAGCTTGGACGACTTTTACAAATAAATGGGTATCTTGATGGGCATTAATCCATTTTGCAGTGAAACAAGAAAAGCAATAAATCTGTGAATGTAAGATGCATATTGACTTGATAAATTATCTAAAATATGAATTAGTTAAAGTTATTGTTGATAAATTTTCCGTCAGTCCACTAATCAATGAGTTGACTAATCATTTCAGCACCACTTGGATGAGCCTCTAATGCTGTTGGGAGTTCAGTCATTCTCTGCCAGAAAGAACAAGCAAAAAAGACATGGGGCGAATTCAGAATGAAAATATATTCATATCACCTACAGCACTTGGTTATCCTCATGTCTGAGAAGTCTAAATTCAGGTTGAGGCTACTGGAGTTTGGCAGGCTTCACCATTTCACACATGCTAAAACACACAGAGCAGGTGGGTTTTACAACAAGGAGAGGGCCTCTGTGCTCTCATCCACAAAGTAGGGCTGAGGCTATTCACATTAGCATTTCATACACAGATAAGCTTGCTTTCTCGCTGCCAGGTAGATTCCCTCGTGAGAGGATGAAGTGCAAGAGATTTGGGGGTTTCGCAGATGCTCGCCACACTGCTTTTCAAGTGCCCGCAGAGACTCGTGGGGGGGTGTTAGGAGCCGCAACAGACAAATATGCCACCTCATCATCCAAATAAAGAATAAGCTGGTGATGTAGATGGCAGAGACAAAGGGAGGGATGAATAGTCGTGGGGAAGTGTTAAGGAGAATGCACAGTATGTTGTGTGGGCTGGGGGGGATGGTAGTGTTTTCATGCTGACATTTTTTTCTGTTTACATCATTACCAATGCTGTTGAAAGCTAACACTACTGCAGTACCATGAAAAACAAGGAAAATTGTCTGTTAACAGAGCATATTTCTGGCCAAAATGAGAATCACGACTTTCCAAATTAGGACCGAGATCATGATTCTCTCACAATTTATTTCCTCTTTCTCTAAATCACCAGTGGGGTTTCCTTGATTCTGACTCATTTTGTTCTTCTTTTTGTTGTTCCTTCAAGGCTACTTCTTTCACCATGTTACTTTCAGAGATTGTTTTACAAGATTTGAAACATGGTTCACATGCCTGCGTATAGGTCTCATATGGAGGAATGCAGTTTGTCACTTTTCTGGGCATGTAAATATGTTAGGTCTGTAGCGTTCACTGCAACAGCTGTTTTTGCACTTTCTCCGGAGAAAATGGAGTTACGCTGCCCTCTAGATGAGCATCACTGCAATCAAGTACTCTCATATTGATTCATTTAGCTATGAATGTTGATCAAAAAATATCAGAAGATAGTGAAAAACTCCCCATCTATGACTAGTTTGACTGTCATCAGGAATGTGTTTCATATTGCCTGCGGGTAAAACAAATAGAAGAATGTTTGGTTGTATTCCAGAAGCCATGAGACTTGTGAACAGCCATAATACAAGAAATACTCAGTTTGACTTGATTGTAGACTCGTAAATGTTTTTGTAAATTTGCTCTGGACCCCTTTTTTAATATATGTGCCTCTGTGGTGTTGGACTTTGTTGGCGAGCTACAGACTGGTCACTGTTATGGATCTTTTTGTATTTTTTTTTTTTTATCTCTTTCTTCTATATTTTGATTCTTTCTAATGTTTGGATTGATTTTGGTGGTGTCTATGTGTGCTTTGTTTGCAGACTCACTGCCTGAATTGTTGGAACAAATTATATATCTTGAAATGAACTGAATTACAAGTTCCAAGAGCCTTCAAAACATCTTGTTATGTCTGATCAGCCATCCAAAACCAGCTTACTATCATAAAAGACTGAGAAAACCAGACAACATTCAGATCTGAGAAGTGTGGAACCCGTGAATTTTTCCATTGTTGCTGAAGAACATACTTAAATACTTACTTACTGAATTATAAAGACTATAGTAAATTCTGTCCGTGACAGCATGGTGAATTTCGATGTTTCACCATGAAATATAAGCATGAGATTGCATGTACATAAACTTAAATAAAGATTTAAGTTTTTTTTTTTTTTTTAATTTGGCTTCTGACACGGGGTTGCCAACTTGTTTAGGTATACTGAGATTCATTTCAATACATGGAGAGCTATTTGAGTCTTTGGCACATGATTTGACAGTTTGGCAACACTGCACTAGCTCACAAGTACAATCATTGGGGCATGGAAGTGGGCAGATGTTGTTAAAAAGTGGATGTTTCATTCACAGTTCTAGAGACTGTTCAAAGAAAATCTGCTTACATGCTACACCAAATAGAAACAAAAAACTAAACCAAAAAGCATATGCTCTTGTCTAAAACTAAATTCTCTTTCCTCTGCCTATTCTGATTCACACACTAATTGTACATAGATGGGATACTTTTAATAGTATTACAAAAAATATTTCTATTTAAGTGCGCTATTGTTGCTTGTTTAAAATAAATTCAGTATTGAATTCAACCTTTTGCAGAGGTATTCAAGTGGGATTAAAATTCCCGTTGTCCTCTTAACTCTAGTGGACAGCCCCCCGCGGCTCGCAGCTCATCCACCTCAGATCTGTGAATCAGTAGGGACGCCCTGTCCATCTCCCCCCTCTCCCTCTCACTCATAAAACATTGGTATGGTCCAATTAACATCTATCTCACATTTCCACGTCCCAGAAATGCACGCGAAGGGTGAGTAGGTCTGACAGGCGCACAGCACACTAATGTTTTATCAGTGCCACACATCAGGGTTCCTCTTTGCACTGTGACACCGACAATGAACTGACGTGAGTTGTCTTTTCTCTCTGTCAGAGTACTACATGTCGTTTGAATAAGAGTCCGTAATGCAGTAAAAGCAATATTTGAAAAGGCAGTAAAACTAAAGTCTCTCACAGCAACTGTGCAATTCCTTTTAGGGTTCTCTTGAAGACCACTAAAGCCACCAAATTCCACTGACATATATAGGAATCTGGCAATATAATTTATCAAGAAATATTTAGCAAGGATGAGTAATTAGCTTGTGTCATCAAAAACTACCCCATCAACAGATGTTTAATCTTGGTTTTGTCTATGAATATGCTTATATTCTGCTGAACTCTCCTTGAGCAAGATGCTGACTGTCTGCTAGTTTATTCTGTGTACACTGTTGAGTTTAAAAGCGTTAGTGAAATGCCTAAAGCTTAGAATGTAAATCTAGAGGGGAATAAGTATGACAAAGAATGTGCCCAGGTGAATAAAACACAGGCTTTTCCTTGAAGAAGCTGAAACCTCCCGAATGTGACCAAAAGGCATCCACCACCCCAACGCTTTTAAGCAGAGAACAAAATAAAATACTTGGAGGCAGCCTCCAGGATCCCAGACAGAAACGCACGGCGATTACATAATGACAGTTCATCCTTAAGAGCTATTTAAAAAAGGGAAAGTCTCTGAGAAAACACTCACAAATGTGACATGGAAATCCAACCCCTCTAATAGTACATTAACTATTCATGCTGCATATTGGCAATCAAATGGATCTGTTTTCATGGTTTGCAAAGACATTCTCCCCATAAAACTGTGGGCAAATATGCAGGCAGAGAATATTCTTATCTACATCCCACTGCAGCAGCATTTTTTCTTCTTTCACATCACACATTACTTCTACTGCATCACACTTTGAAGCCATTGCATCGTTTTGTCTACATTTAAATCTAACACCCTTCTAAGTCTAATTTGAGGTCTTCATTTCTTGTTTTATATTTTCATATATTAAATCTGAATCAGCTCAGGTCTTTCCACCATACAGGGCCGAGCAATGTTTCAATTAAACTACAATGTGTTTAACACTTTGTTGATGTGTAGGACATTGTGGTTGAAGGAGGTCATTTGCAATAGCTGGATAGTTGTGACTGCCCTCTGCTGTAAGCTAAGAGGAGCGCCAACTGACTTTTTTCAGCATCCTCTCATCATAAATGATACATATAAATCAATCCTCAAATTGTAGGCAAACAATTCAATATTATATCATGGAAAATTTAAAAAAAAAACAGTATATTTATGATTCATGCAAAATTATGACATCAGGGTTTTACTGAGGCAGACTGTGTTTTATTTCTTTTAGCCAATTAGGGATAACTTTATAATTCATTGTATTTTCCTTGGAACAAAAGTGCCTTAATTCCATGGTCTGCCATACAATGCTCTGCCACGATCATCTTCCTTTTATAGTGCTGAATGTTATTTAAGGAAATGCTTTGCTGCCCATTCGTCACTGCCAGTGAGAGCAGGAGATGAATCATTCTAATGTTGCTCTCACCCATACTGAAGAAACCCAGAGTGCAATAATGTCAATGTGATTCAGACTGCTCTGTGTTCCACTGTAAGCAATGAAAGTCTAAATCAAAAAATGGAAATGCTAGATGACAACAGGCCAGAAATGGTGAGTTTAAAGTACAGAGCTGGAGACTTTCTTTTCCTTGTGGTATTGATGAGTTAGATATGTATGATTTTAATCAAGAAAAGCTTTTGCTGATTAACTTTTGTTCTCCTCAAAGCAAGAGAAGTGAAATGCCCCCAAGGTGTTACCACTTTCTGAATGATTACCACGTGGCTTGGCTACACCTACCTCACTGATGAGTTCATGGAAAACACACTCTGTCTTTTAACACCTGTCTCCTGATTGGCCATTTGTCAGCCTATTTAAGTCACAAGTAGTGGATGGTCTGTAAGCTGTGGTGATGTTGGTCCGATGACCACAGCTTTCTCTTTCATTTCTCATCTTCATGCTCTTTTAATCAAGGTTCTTTCCTATACTACATGGCAACAATGCAAAATACCCAACAAGGAATCATGATAGAGAAAGAATACCAAGGCCAAAGAAAAATGCTGAGTGTTGAATCATATGATGTTTAGAAGAAATCTGACCCATGAAAGCAATGTCCCCATTGAGGGACTACAGTGTTTGCAGTCTCTGACAGAACTACTGATAAATATGATGGTGACAAGTCAAGTTCATTGACAAGAGACAATAACAATGGGAGTGAGGATTTGCCACAGTATGATCAATGTAGGAACCTCACTCAAAGCAATAATGCCACTGGAAAATCATTACTAGAATCAGTTTAACTGGTCACCAGGTCATGTGGAACATATAACGTGCACACAGGAGAAAATCATAAATGATGGCAGACAACTGGACTTGAATGTCAATAACACTGAATCCTTAAGTCTTAAACGGCAAGACACGGACATTTTTATTCCCTCAGACATGTTGTGGGAGAAATAATGCTTTTCATTCAAGATTCCATCAGTGAATGTCTAACTCAGTGTCTCACTGACGTTAGCAGTTGTATGTTGTCAGTGAAGCTCTTCCACTGTAGATAGGTGGTGACTGAAGCAGCAACACATGTAGGTTAAAGTTGCAATCTGAGACATTAACATGAGATTGTTTTCCTCTTTGATTTTTGCTGCAAAGATGGGGCAAAGCAATCATTTTGCAAAACAATTTTTGAAAACTAACCACATTTTTGTGAGTGTGTGCGTGTGTGTGTGTAAACATATATATATTCCCATCACAGGAGCATGTCTGATAAGAAATTTAATGACAAAATTCCATGCATCATTTATCTCTGTAAGCCACACAATAACATCACAGTGCTGCATTGGAAGCAGGGGATTATTTTTACCCTGGATTTAGGAGAAGATGGCATCTCTGATAAGACTGATCAACACTTGCCTTTTCAAAGCTGTAATTCTCACTTGCAGAAAAACCCTAAATTGTCAGAGTCTTGGTTTGAAGACCAGAGCCAGTGAATGACCACTTTTTTGTTTGCTATCTGTGAAGAGACTGCTAATGAATCATGTGGACGAAAGCGTGATTCATCTTTTGAATGGCCCTTTGACTGTGCTATTGGAATAATAATCCCCTGTTTTTTTTTTTCTTTTTGCCATCTAGTCTGTTAGTGATATGTTTGACTTACAGGAGAGGGCAATATGGCCTTAAAATTCTATCACAATATTTTCTTTTATTCATTGTGATAACAATATAAATGACCATAAAAAATATTACCATTCATCGCCATCTTATTACAGTGTTTCCCCTAGGATGACTGTTGGCAGGTTGTCCACCTGGGGGGTGGGGTGGGGGTTGGTCTACGAGGTATGGCTTAAATAATGAGACTGCGCTTGTGAGGATGGAACCACGGGGTTCACGGTCACAACAAGTGTTATATATTAAAGGTTGGGTATTCACGCACAACTGCTGTAAGTTTCCAATAAGTGACGTCTTTAGTTCACTGCTAGCTACTGAGTGAAGTGCGCAAGTTTTTGCTAACACATCAAAAAATTATTAGCTTAAAAGTTGAACGACGCATTAACTTGAATTTTTTGATGAAATTGAACAAAACAGCAGCCGAATCTTTTTGTACATTAACTGAGGTGTATGGGGAACACTGCGTGTCACATGCACACGAGATTTTGTGTGTCACAAGATTTTGTGAGGGCAGAGAGGACCTCCAAGACGATGAACGTTCTGGGCGCCCATGCACGTCAAAAATTTCTGAAAACATTCAACAAATTGAACAAATCGTTCGAAATGATTGACGACTCAGTGTAAGAATGATAGCAGAATTGGGCTCCATTGGAAAAAGCGACAGTTCAGCAAATTTGCATGAAAATTTGAACATGACAAAAGTGTGTGACAAAGTTGTCCCCCAGCGTCTGCGTGGCAGCTCACACTGCGCTCTCAGTAAAGCAGTTTCTGGCCCCAAAACAAATATTTGTGCTTGATTACTATTACTATTAAGTGCTTGATCACCCTCCCTATTAACCTGATCTAGCACTGTGTGACAGAGAAACGCAAACGTAAATGACTTTTTGATTTTGACTTTTTTGTCTCTGCTTCTCTTGGAAGGGCGGGGGATTTCGTTGGCAGGCTGCCACCTCAATCGAGGTAGCTCCTCATTTAGTGATGAACTCCGCCTTCTGCCATGCTTGTTCTTGCACTGCATATGAGCTGCGGGCTGTGAGTGTGTCGCACACACAAATACGTCATCAAGCAGTTTATCATTATTATTGTAAGATGACTAATTCTTACCGTGGGGATTTTTTTTACGGTATATTGCAAATTATCCCTAGTTTGAACATATAGCGGCCCCATCATCTCTGCAAAGACCATGACTTCTTGATCATCCTTGCTTGCTTTCTGAGTTTGATTTGGCAGAATCTAGAGAAAGTTTTACTAGCAGGAAATGAATACGGGGTGGGCGCCAGCAATTCTGTGTTGCACCTCCATGAAGTTTGGGGTCTTGGGGGTCTAGGGTCTCTGAATTTCCTGTGCGGATTAATAAAGTATCTATCTAAAGCATCAGATGCCTTGACATGTTGATTTTAAGGCCTTGATGGCCCAATCACCAAACCTCTCTGGTCAAAATCATTTCAAAACTGACCTTTCAGAATCTAAACAGCTGGATGGAGAGTGAGTAAATACTCAAGTTTTCACAATGATAATATGTGATCTACGAAATGACTGAGCAACATACACAGTTTAAGATGTCCGTTCAGCTGCAAGCACGCTGTAATGAGTGACTGATAATTTCACAGTTGCTCACACTTGAGTTGACACAACACTTGAGGGCAGGCTTTGTGTAACTGGTGTCAAATCAGTGATTCCAGTGATTAACGTGTACAGTTTGGCCTTTATGCACCGTGTTGTCTGCATCACACACTGATATTCAAACACTGTAACTGAAACAGACATTTTCCTGGGTTGCTGTCTTCAGTGAGATTAATAATGGTGTAATTAGCTCTGTGCCCTTTTCAAACAAGAAAACATCCACAAGGCTGGACAAACACCCATACTGTTATGTCAACAAAGAGTGTCTGAAAAGTAATAGGCCCATCTCTCTCCTCTCATCTGCAGGATTTCTGCCAGCCAGGTGCTGATCCTGTATATACGTATAGTGGGGTACCTGACAGACCACTGATGCAACAGGAAACAGGATATACAAATTTCCCATAGGTTAAATGATCCTTTGGTCTGTTCTGGGATGAAGATGTTTTGTTTGTTTTTGGTACATTAGCAAATCCAGTTCACTTTATCCAGAAAATGAATGAATCACAATTTCCAGAATTTAACATTTTAGCCATTCATCAAGTAAAAAACAGTTGTGTGAAGGTCCTCTGACTTTGATTAGCTTCATATCATTTGTAAATTTAATATCTTTATTAAGTATTGTTTTTTTCGTCCTCTGTCTCTTTTGGTCAGACTGACTAAGCAATTTCAAGGCCTCCATTTTGGCTCTCCTAAATCATGATCAGTTTTTGTCTTTCTCAAAAACATGTCCAGTTCCAGTTGAGTGTTCATCTATCCCTGCTCTTCTTAAGTGTAAACACTGCTTTTTTGCTGGTGGGCAATGGTTTGCACATGTTGTCATGCTGTCCCACTCGCCAATTTATGAGCAATTTTATGACCAGCACATCTCAAATTCAAGCACCCAACTATTAGACTTCTTTAGAGCTCAGTCGGCTGCCTCATTTTGCTTCAACAACGTCCATGGAAGTGACAGTAGTCAGCTTTTAAAGCTAACACATACTGTGTTGTGGCTTTCAACTTAACATGACTCACCTCTGTAGCTGCTTCAGAAGTTGTGATGGTTCAATTCAAAGTTTAGGTTGTGTGGTGCTGCTGCCCTGCACATTTAAAATGAACTTACCACTGTAAGACAAGATTGGCATGATGGATGGGTTTTCAGCAGAGGGCTCTCTGAGGCTGATGCCTTCAGTGTATTCTGTGTAAGTCTGTTATGCATATTGCATAATGTGTCAATTCAATTCCTGATGTTTCTTAAACAACTTATCAATCATTTAAGATTTATCAAGCAAAATGCCAAACATTTGCTCATTACAGCTTCTCAAATGTGAATATTTGGTGATTTTTTTGATTTTTGTAAATAGATTACGCAACATAGTGATTGACATGGACTAACCTAAGTAATTAACCATCTGAAAAATAAGTCACAGATTAACTGATAATGAAAAGAATCACTCTCTTTGCCTTCTACAGTCCAGGGAACGTAAGATCATATCTCTAAGGGAAGAAGAACCACTACAAATGCGCCCAGGCCCCAGCTAGAGAAAAAACTAAGATCAAAACTTGTCCCTAAGCACAGCTTTCCCAATCATACATATGAATAACAAACATGTTGTCTGCATCAATGTCAGAGCCCACAGCAGCCAACTGGCTCCTACAGTGGAGCCATTCTGTTCAGATATATAGGGAAAAAAGCAACATCCACATGTTGTAGTCCAACATGCTACAACACTACACTTGACACTTGACATCTTTTTCTTACACATTTGCAAACACATCAGAGAGGTGAGCACCTTGCAAAAAAATGCAGTGCCTCAGATTGGCAGCCATACAGTTGTCTCCCTGTGCTCACTGGAAGCCAATCAATGCAACATTAACAGGGACAGCTTAGCATCTGGCACTTGGCTCATGCATCTTTTCTACACACGCGACTGTCATAGCATTTCACAGATTGCAGATGACTGAGGCATTCACTCTAAACGTGTCTTTATGGGGTTTTTTTCCTCTGCTGTATGGAAAGACTGGATGCGGAGAGGAAAAGCTCGACTTGTACAGGGGCTGCAGTCAATGAGTGGACTCCTGTTTCCTGCAGTGCGCGTAAATTTCAGTCTGGCTACACTGGTGCGGCACACGCTTCAGAGGGATCGGGGAGCCTCAAACTCCCATTCTGTTATAGCAGCCTGTCTATCATTCATAACTCCACCGAGGCGCTGTGTGCAACAACACCCCAGGAGAAAAGGCTGAGGCGCGCCAGAGCCTAATACACTCATTACAGCCGAAAAATGACTGCGAGAAAGTGCGCACTCCTTTACTTCTTTACCCCTCATGCCTCTTTCTTTCTGCTTAGTGCCCAATTTCATAGGGCGCAATCGCAAATGCGCACACGGTCAAACTAACCGCTTACGAGCGCGCGCGCAAGTACACGCTCACGCGCACAAGACTCCTATTTATTTACCAGTTCTATCAAACCCAACACAGTATATAGTCTCGGGCACACGCCCGCGCCACTGACAGTCACGCGCACAGGTACAGATGAAAACTTGCACACTAATACAGATAAAAGCTCAAAGCCAGACAAACTTATTTCTCTGCCTTACCTGTCCCCGCGCACTCCCTTGAATACACATGAAAGCTGATTAACGGCGAAAAAGATGCACGAGTTTGACTTTGTTCCTCATTTTCTCCTTTCTTCCTTTTCTCTCTCTCCGTTTCCTCTCCCTGCCGCTGCCATCCTCTCCAGGGCAGAGCTTGACTGCACGGAATGCAGAGAACCGATACTCTCCCTGTCTCCCCGCGCGCGCGCGTGTGTGTGAGTGTGTGCGCGCGCGCGCTGGCGACAGGGCGAGCGAGTAGAGCCAGTGCGTGTGCGGATCTCTCTCTTCTGAAGCATCCTCCAATCCTGCCCGGCTACCGCGGCGGCTCGGGCCGAGGAAGGCAGCGGATTGGTCGGTTTCCAGATCAATCTACGGCTATCAGGCTCGGACCGGCCTCCCCTGTGCTCCCCCCACCTCTTTCTCCATTATCTCCCTCTCCTCCTCTGCTCTTCTCTTTCTCTGTTAACACGTGATTATATAAGATAGTGATCAGGAAGCGATATGTTATCCCTATCTCATTTTCTTACACACGTATACACAGAGCCAGGCGTAGCCTACCTTCCCTCACTGTCCCAGTAGGATACCGAGCATCAGTGACTGTGAAGAAAACTGCATTGCGAAACAAAAATGTGCTTTATAACTCAAAAATACTGGAATTTACCAGTTAAAGGGCCTAAAAAGTTCTTGAGTGTTCATTTTTCTGTTATTATTTCCTACCTCTAACAAAACAGTACCAAAGTGAGCAAGTTATTTTTTTCTCATTTAAAGCTGCAGTTTTATTTTAAAAACATGGGAGAGTCGGGCTCAAACTCTGGGCTGAAAATCACACTGACACTGAGAACTGTAGAGACTGTAGACAAAAGTTATACACTGATTTCCAACAAAACTGGAAATTAGTGTATAACTTTCAACACTATGCATTTATCTGCCTCTCAAAATCTCTTATCAGTGTCAAATATGGATGTGCTGAACATTTTCCTTTTAGGGCTGTTGCAAAATGAAATGTATTTTATGAATAATTGCAAGCAAGAATCAAGATGTCATGTTACTATTTCTGTGTTCTATCTGACTTGACATGGGTCAGGGGTCAATATCAAGGATGTGAGTAGTAAACAAGTTTTAAAACAAACAAACACTTAGGGGAAATGTTTGAACCTCAGCAGCAATGTTTTAAAAAGTCCTTATCAAAAAATAATGAAGTCCGTGTTTGAACAAAATAACTGAGCCTACCTATGAGGCTGTTACATCTGTGTTTGTATGATTTATTCATTCACTTATTTAGTTTCCCAATGAAGATGGAAGTCCAGATTCTGTTGCAAAAGCTTTAAAAAATATTCAATGTCGAATGTTTTTTAAAAACATGAAGTGTCTTTTAGGTTCTCTGGTTGAGATTTTTGAGTCCGGAAGAGCTGAGTGCTACTTTCATCCTCCAGAATCTTAATAGCGCCATCAGCAAAGCACAGATACCAATTACTCCAGTGAGTTCAGAGGAGTTGGGAGAGTGGGGTCAACATCTAAGCAGTGGAATTCAAGAAAAATAGTATGGAGATTCACAAAGTTTAATTTGGTCATCTGGCCTCGCCTAAGAATGAAAAAATGTGTAGTGTTCAATAGTTAAGACAAACTTTTACATAACATTTTGGGCTTTTGGGAGTCTTAGGGAAAGGAAAGAGCTTTGTACATGTGCTCCAACACAACTTCATCAGGTCAAACTTATACTCCAAAGGCATAAAACATGGTGATGTTACTGGCACATAGGATTAGAGCATATACACTGATCAGTCTGTTTTATTTGAATGTTTTAATGGTCTTTCATTCTGGCATTTTCTAATAATTAGACGTCATACATAATTGAAAGCTTTTTCTTCTGTCTGTTGATTTTCAGTAACATTAATTGCTATGCAAAGTTTTCTTGAAGAAATATGAAACATTTGCTGAGAGCAGAATAAGTAAAAAAAAAAAAAAAAAAAAAAGAAGCTAGTAGGTTTATAATAAAATTGACCTCAAGCTGTGCAGTTGTCGTGGTACTGCAGTATCCTTGCTCCCACTCACCCCACTAAATGTTCACTTCTCCTGCATAGCTTCTGTTTACAGGCAGCAGGGTACATCAGTAGTCTGCTGTTGCTTTGAGGTGCATAAGTGATGCGCTGAGGCGTTCAATAAAGGATGACGTTTTGTTTCGAAATGCTTTGCAGTTCTTGCTGAAATTCAAAGCTGTATCTGCAACCATGTATGCACCTATAAAAACACTTTTCCTTCTCAAGTGTCTACACATGTGGTGTCACTGACAGCCTGTCACAGGGTCCCTTCCCCTGGGGCATTTCAATGATGTTCAGTGTCTTGGCCATAATCTGACTGGGGAATGAATGCACAGACTCACAATCATACTGTAGCATGGATAAGCAATATCATAGTCTGTGCAAAACCTTATTTTAGCAGAACTAGTGTTTATCTTTGTGCCAAAACAGAAGATTACTGTCAACATGAGTCACAACAACATGTTTTATAAAGACAAAAACTAATAATAAAGTGGAAAAAATACAAATAAATATGAAAAATAAAACATGCTTTTCTAAAGCCTTAAAATGTTATATTAAAAACTAAATCATGTTTAGCTCCTATACCCTATGTCAGGGATACCTACTTTTGCCATATCATTTAATCACTAAATTATGTAAAACCCTTATTTACTTTTTTGCCAAAATAGAAAATCAGCCTGATTACTCTTTGATTTGATCAAATAAGAACACAAACAGGAACCTGAACACAGTCCAGCTCAACTACTAGAGAAAGAATCTTTGACACCTGTGCAACAATGTTAGTAAACAGTCGAGTCTGTGGGTTATAAGGCAATGTCACATATCACAGCACTGCAGTGTAGCCACTCATATGTTGGTGCTAAGACATAATTTATGTGTTAACCTTGGAGATGAACATTTTTTTCACATAGTATAGAAGTGCCAATACTTTTGAAGGTTTTTAGGTTGAAAAGATATTTCATTCAGTTTGTTTTCTTTCTGTTTGGACTGCGTACCTGCCATACAGCTCCCTCCTGCTGGCCTACACTACTCTGCTTTCAGACGGAAGCTGACATACTGACTGTGCCTGAATAGTGTCGCTTTCTTTCAGATTTTTCTGTCTTTGAATGAATGTGGATGTACATGGTGGAAGTTATTGACCAATCATATCATGACCATGGAAAATACGTGTTTCTGATTGGCTGGCAAGTGAGCTGTAAACTTGTAATAGGACACCTGAAACATACTCCCAACCAGAAGAGCAACTATTGTCTTCAATGTATAACATATTAAACTGCAGGTAACCTGAACTTCAAAAAATAGATGATGATTTGATGATTCAACAATGTCATTATTGGAAATAATTATGCACAGTGAATGTGTCCTGATATAGAAAATATAATACCAGGAACTCAGTTGTGTCATATTGTTTACACAGTCTCTAGAATTAATGTTTCAGTGACACGTTTGCTTACTCTCAACTTTTTGAGAGTAAGTACAGAATTTTTTTGTCAACGCAAATTCAACACCGTCTTCCACTCTTAAACAATTTAGTGAAATTCAGAGTCAGTCTCTTTTTAACCTTCAGTCCTCTGGTCCGTGCCACTTCTCGGCTTGGCAACACTCGCCTCTTCTTTGCTTCAAAATACAATTACCTTCTGCAACCAGCACTTCTCAGCTTGGCTGCACTGCGTTTCCTGGTTTCCAAGCCCAAACACACCTTTTAAAACACATTTTCAGTGGGGTGATCTTATTTTTTGACTTTCACTCTTTCCTTTTCTGTCCTTTTTTGTGTCTGTCGATCAATTAGCCAGTCAGTCAGTGAGTCGCTCTCTTTCTACTTCTCCCTCCCTCGCTCTTTTCCACACACACACACACATTCACATTGCTCAGGTACCCTGGGGCCAGCTGTTGAGTCTGCCTATGAATTCAGCCATGCTTTTGCTCTCCCTGGATCCAAAGGGAAACTTGATGAATAATGAACAAAGCCGTGAAAAGGGCTGGTGAGGGTGGAGGATGAGGAGATGGGCAGCACGAGAGTGAGGGAGAGAGGCCCTTCAGGACCAGGGACACGATGGAGAGATGGAGGGAGGGCAACTTGTTAGTGTTCACCCATCAATTAGGCCATAGAGGAGACATGAAGAGAATGGAGGGTGATGCGTCATGGACGGGGGGGAGGGAGATGGAGGTCTATAAACTAAAGTGTGCTTGCTGAGGAGACAGATTACAGGAGGCGAGCATCAAGATGAGAGTCAGAGGGAAGTGGACACGGAAAGGCAGGGGTCTCAAAGACGTCAGAGGCTCCTCAGCACACTGCCTCCAGCTTCATATATCATCCAGGCCTAGTTCTTCCTGCCAACACAACTGTGTCTCTGGTCCACATCCAGAGTTGGCATGCAGCTTCAAAAACACACTAAAGTGGATGTGCTGAGGATATATAAAAAAAAGTAATGACTCTCCTTGAGACTCCTGCAGACAGGTGTTTTTCATTCTTAGCTCTAACCGAATAAGAATCACACTTTCTGAGATTCAGATTTTACATTTCTACCAGATGTTAAGGCTGGATTTTATACTTTCTCCGAAATGAGTGTGGGATAAGCACCTGGTTTAGATGATAATGCCACTGTCTCCATTTTATGCCCATCATTTAGCTCTCCCCTCTTCGTCAAATCATTGCTGCTGGTATCAGCTGAAAATCAGCAGAAGTCGTTTTCATCCATTCATTTTACCACTTTGTGAAAAATCAGCCCAATCACTTCAAGTTGAAGAATTCTGCAAAATTAAATGTAATTTCTTGAAGACAAGGTTGATATAGTGTGCTCTTCATGTGGCTGCTAAAATCTCAAACCTTAACCAAGCACTTTTCTTGCCTAATATTAACCCTGCTTTCGCCAAACTGCAAGTGTCATGTGCCAGTATTGTAGAATTAATTACATTTTCCAAGGCATAGTTATTTAATATAAGGTTGCAGAATCATCTAATATCAACATTCTATCTGGTGAACGTGTTGGCCTGTGGTTACCAGCCCTAAAGTGGTGCATAGGCTGTTTATATATATATTCAAAACAGGGATATCTAATTCCCTAAAACCCAAGATTAAAGTATGAGGCCACAGCTCCTTCATTAGTCCCTTTAATACAGGCATCGATAAGATCAAAGAGTGCTTAGACTCTGGACATCATCCAGAAACAGTGCATTAGTCACACTATGTAGATGTATGTGCCACAGTGGAAGCATCCTATGTAGATGGAAAACAAAGCCTTGCACTAATGACCGACATCCTTTGTGACTGCATCACACTATCACCTTTCACGTTCTTTTGCACCTTTATGTGGAAGAGCATTTCATTTCTATCAGAACTGAACACTGTTGGGGTTTTGGTAAAAAATACAAACGTATGTAATGAATTTCACAACGATCTGGGAAAATGTAAACTGGTAGTAAAACAATACAGCTTAAGAAGCTGTAACCCCTTATAACGCCGGTAGAAAATGCATGGATTTCACTGATGGTTTATTAATGAGTGTGAAACTCTGTAAACACAAAAGCTTCTCCCTAACAACAAGCTGCACAGTCCTTTAAGGGTTACATGGGTATCGATCCAAAGGGCCATTTCTCTGCATGATGTCCGTTTCCCTGACAGGTTTTTAATGACAGCTCAGTAAATCATTTAGCCAGGGGGGCTAATTGCTGAAGAGCCTTTAACGATACACTAAGATTACAGTGTGTTCTGTGGACAAGTTTGCAAGTGATTAACGTGTGAGGACATTTTGCGGTATACCAGATAACCAGTGTGGGTTTTTTAAAAATTGTGCAAGCTGGTGGACTCTCCATATATAAGAGTCATTTGGTCAATTAATCACAGCTAAGCAGAACTGAGGGATTATGCACTTGACTGAATCTCATTTCAAGCTGCTGGTTTGGGTGGGTGTGTGCATGGGAACTGCTGTGGACACAGACAAATGGTGGAGGCAGTGGGCTCTGCTGGTGCTGGGAGACACATATCAGCAGGGTAGGACTGGGAATTTGTTTGCCTCCCGCAACACATCTAATTTATGTGGTTGATGAGCATCAAGGTTACACCGTGCCCCGCCATTAAAAATCCATATACCACTCTTCCCTCTGTGGAGAGTCGTGTGAGTACTGTTACCCCTGAGCACTTACCCAGCCAAAACAAATTGCTGCTCAGGAATCAAACAAATAGTTGCTCTTGCTGCCGACTCTGAAAACATATTGTTGTCTAGTTAGAATGCATCAAGCGTCTTGCTGAAGAATACACAGCCTCTCAAAGGCCAGTAGTCTGTCTCATGCACAATGGATTATGCAGTCCTTACTCTTAGATATGAACAGTCTACCACTCACAGAAAAATTTGCTGTGAGTGGTAGAATTTTTAATAGGACTCATTATTAGTTCTGATTGGTAAATTTAGATTACATATTTCAGTTTCTCTAACCAAATGCATAAATGAAAACTCTATATTCTCATTAATTATGAATTCACAAGGTCTGATTTATAATCCAAACAGATGCACTGCTGGGTGAGAAGGAGGGGAGAATATCAAGAGTCAGTCTATTTTACACAGGGGGAAGTTTATATGAAGCTTATTTACATCCAGCTCAGACACACAATGGAAAAAGTGAAATTGTCAGAGAAACTGAAAGTAACTGCAAATCACGTCTGACATGAAATACCAGCTGTATAATTGGAAACGTAACAACTGACAAAATACGAACAAAAATAAAATAAATCTATCCTATGACGGAACAGAGTCAGTGACTTTCAAATCCGCATTTTCTTTGCACTTGTGTATCGAGTGGCACCATGTAGCTCAGCTATGTTGCTCTGAGTGATGACTAAACACAGGAAATGGTGTGAGTGGAGAGACACTGTCAAGAGTTATAACTCCTAATGGGCCGAGTGCACTCTGACTGAACGATGGAGCAGCTGCTAATGAAAACAAGAGGTACAATTATAGAAGTGGGTCAGGACATTTAAATCCATATCAAAGTATGGAAAACTTCAATCTCTCAAATGAGCTGCTGATTGGTTTAAACTAGGGCTGCAACTAATGATGTATTTTCCTCATTAATTAATGTGATTGCTGGGAGCATTGATTTTTTTTTTTTTTTTAGTCTATAATATTAAAAAATAGTGAAAAAAATGCAACCATGCCCCCTAAAGAAGTTTATGCACTACCAATTTGCAACAACAATACTTACTTACAAACTCTGTGGTCAAAAAATATTGCTCTTTGGATTAGGGAAATGGCCCCAGTAAAAATAATCCATGCGGCAATTATGTTTCCCACAAAACATAATGGCCAAAACTATTTAGTACTACTTAAATGTTATTTTCAGGACACAAGTTGAAATGCCCAGCACAATTCCCCAGGGTCCAAGGTGGTGCCCTGAAATTGCTTGTACTGTCTAGCCAACTGATACATTTTAGCAGTTTTGCATAGTATATAACTTAAAAGAATAATCAGTCATGAAAAATAGTAGATGGTCTGCAGTCCTAGAGAACTATACCAGGTCATATCACATCAAAAATAAGTGATTCACTATGATTCATTTGTGTATGTCAAAGAGGAATCGTGTGTTTCCTCAACTGCACTATGCAGTCTAAGATATACACAGTGCAGAAGAAAAGGAGACTATTGATGGTTTACAACAACCTTGAAAACCTCTCTAATGCACAATGATAAATCCAGCTCCAGCACACTCATTCCCATCATACCTCAAGGCTTAACCAAGGGGTCAAAGGTTTCTCAGTAGGATACTGTTATTCTACCCACAGAAATACTATGACAGCCCTGATGTGTAAAAGAACAGCAAATATTCCTGGAATGCTGATGTTGTCCTCCCTTCCCCTGTTCACCTTATCCAGTGGGATGGGGGGAGGCTTTTTCACATCTTGTTAAGCTCCAATCACTGGTGACTTTGTAAAGAATTGACATGTGAAGACACTGTTATTTTCATCTTCAATTAGGGGCTGTTTCTGCTACATGTCTGCACACTGAACAAGGTGGAAATCATTGACAAATTGCAGGAATGTGAATTGGAAATGAAATTCTGTAGCCACAGTAGGTGTTTTGCATGATATATATCTATCTGGACCTGGCTTTGTGCATGGGTCTTCCCTAAACTGTTGCCACAAAGAAATTGTTTTCCGATGGTGTGTAAGAACTTTACCGGCTTACCCAGAACCCCAAACTGAACTCCATCAAACACATTTGGAATAAACTGGATCGCCAATTGCAAGACTGTTCTCACCAGCAGCCAATCTGACTAATGCTCTTATGGCTGAATCCCTGCAGCCAGGTTCCAAAACCTTGTGGAAAGACTTTCCAGAGGAGTGGAGGCTGTTGAAGGGACATGAATGCATGGCATGCATTTGGCATGACACACTCAGCAGTTACATTTGTGTGTAATATTCAGGTGTGCTTACTTTGTTTTGGTGTCTATAACCTTATAAACTGCAGTATGAGTATGAGCTCCACCTCAACCACAACACTAAAATACTTCTACAATAATACAATATAACATGCAACAAAAAATAATATCATACTCTGAAAGGGGCAAATTTGAATAGTAATACATTTTGCTAATAATACATACACACTTAATGTCAAATTTTAAATTTGTATTCTTCTATTGTGGTACTACAACTAGTTTTAGGATGTAAATATCACTTACATGACTTTTCTACTGTGTGAACAATCAGAATATTTATTCTGTCTCGTAAAAACATGTATTTGCAACTGTGGTGTTCTTTTTCAGTTTCTTACTCAAAATGAAAGGTCACATTGTTATTTCTGTAACAACCCTTAGCCATTGATTTGTGGGGAAAAGCACCTTCTCCAGCTATAGTTTCTGTCTGACAAGACTGAAATGTAGCTGTGAATGAATTATTTAACATTTCATGTTGAGGCATATGCCATTAGATATGTACTGTTGTGTGAAGCATGTTTGGGTGACATTGCAGGTGGGCGACTTGCTTTCTTTCAGTCGTGCTTACATGAGAATGAATGATGGTACATTTGCTGCCAGATGATAAAAATTATAACAGTATGTCACAAAGTATACACGCTTTGCAGGTTAATGTTGGAAACTCTCCACCACTGTGTGCTCCTGCCTCTGGCAGCGCCTCGAGGATCTCTGTCCTCCCATGCATAGAGATCTCATTTATAGACCCACTGTAACCAATCAGGACTCACTCAAAGAGTTTGTTTCACACTGAGATGCTCAGCAAGTGGAAAAAGTGACACCTACTCATACAAAAATAAACCGAATTCTGGGAAGTTTTCGATGACAGCTGGTAATTTATGGTCTTATTTGACAAATGACCAAAATACTTATCATCATACATTTTCACAAGATAAGTGTATTGACACAAGGGTTTGATTCCGTGGATTAGTCAAAGAGAGACAGATCTCTCTTTCTCTGCCCAACTGTGATGCTTTCACTGAACTTATTGACCTTATTTATTGTCTGTTTTCTCTTTTATCAATGACTCTTGTAACTTGTAATGGTAAATATGACATATAGAAATAATAAATGAAATTGCAACACAATGATATATATATATATATATATATATATATAATATATATATATATATATATATATATATATATATATATATGTATGTATGTATATATCCTGATAAGAGATTTTGTTAATGTTTTTTCCCTCTGCTAAAAGACACACTGGTCAAAAGGCAGCAATAACCCAAACAAATGTCCACAAAGCAATGGGCTTATAAATACCAAAAACTTAATCAACACTCAGTTTCAGCTCAGTTAATTCAATCTCAACTACATCCTATGAACTGCAGTAAGGAAGTATCACCTGCAGGGCTGCCATTAGGAGACTGTTTGTCATCAAGATTGATGCACATTGAATGGAGAACTCCTTATGTACAGATTGTCTTCATAACAGGGAACCTAGCACCAACGGCAAAGACCCTCTACCGTCTGTCACTAATGCAATGAGAAGCACTGTTGAGGATTAGTTCTGTGGGCAGACATCTAATGGGACTCAATAGAGTCACCAGTGTAATAGGTCTGCATGGTCATGTAAAATACTCAACCACAGTATTTGAGTGTGACAACCACTGAATGTGAGAGCATTTTAAATGAGATAAGCCCCCTATTGTGCCAACAGTTCTGCCCCATGATGTTCCCATATGTTACAGATTAGTCAGTTTGATTCTGTTTATTTTATGGGAGAGTGCTGTTCATTCCCCAATTCCAAGGTGTTTTGTGTCTAAACCTAAGCAAACCTTAGCCATAGCATTGTCATATGAAATATTTTTCAACAGTGACTTGTTAAAAGCACAAAGAAATGATGTCATCCTGCCAATAGGAGTGTCAGACCATAGATAGTGTATTTTGTCATTGAATTTACAGGATTTGGTGGAAAAGTGTGTGTATATATATATAAATGAATGCATCAAAAGATGTTTTAGATTCAGCAAAAATCTTTGGAAAAGGTGGCATGACAGGACTCATGATGATAATATATTTGTGCAGACTGGAGATATTGAATGATTTATTACATCTAATTGTTTTCCACTTTGATAAATATAGATATATCTATTTCACAGCACAGATCTGTGCAGTACAAGTGGCTGCTTTGTGCTCATAAAAGTTAAGAGGATGGAGCTCAGTTATCAGGATAAAGGGACTTACACCTCCATCATCTCAAATATTGTGAGTAATGTTTTTTTAGGTCAGTCGCCTTCAAAAAACGTACATGAGTTACTGAAGGACTGTTGACACGGTGCCATAGTTATTAGAGGAATGATGGAATTGGACAAACTTGCTGTTTGCACAAAGAACTCAGGCAGTCACTTTCCTGAGAAGTCGCAGCCCCAGCAAACAGCCCAAAGCCCCATTTGGCATCTGAGAGGATCCACTTCACTCCACTTGATTAATTCTTTTATACAAATAAAACCAAGTATAGGTATTTTGTCTTTGCTGGCAGCTCCAAATAAAAATAAAATGGCTCCCTAAATTTAAATGCTATTAATAATGGTATGTTTGTTTATTATTTGTCATTTGATGGCTGCTTGTGACTCACTTTGCCCTTTGAATCATTGATGTGATCAATACTGGGTCAGAGCACTGCAGCTGCAGATGAAATCCAAGTCGGAACTTTAATATCGGGGCAGGCACAGTGACCACAAAGCATTGAATCATCCATAATAATAGCTGGATGAGAGACTGCATGGCGGATGCCGGTTAACATCGGATGCATTAAGAAGGATGCTGCACAAGAAGTTAGGGCTGTAAACATGGATTTTTTTTCAACTTTTGGGTCAACAACCTTGTGGGACAGCCAATAATAGTGGATATCCATAACTACATGACTCCACACTGTTGAAATGCACATGCATGTAATAGCTTACTCATCCACTCATTACCCTGATGCTGCACCTCTGTAAGAAACTGGGCTATAGGGTAAATGGCCATGGCAGAAAAGAGCATTTCTGACCAAATGAGCAGTCAACACACACTTACTCATAAGGTCAGAATCATGTCATGAATGTACACCTAGTTAAAGTGATGAAGATGATGGATTTACAGTATGAGAATTACTTTTATAGAATTTTTCCAAGGATGCATTGAAGTAGGAAGATGGAGTTATTCAACACTTTGAGACCACCTGTGTTTGTGTGGTACTGGTACACAGAATGAACAAGATGTACCATAATGTCCTCAGACTCACACAATAAATTATTTAAGTATAACTCAGATGATCTTGGCCCATTATTTATAGGCACAGACAGGGAAGAACTTGCCTGGAAATGCATCTGCCCATATTGTTTAAGGTTTTTTTTGACAGAGTTGCATTTTGTACGTATATATGTGAGGTATTTTTGCAGTTATTTAATGTGCAGACTGAATTTTTTACACACAGTCCCTATTGGTGAGTGTAAAACAACTTTGGTGCTTGCCTGAACTAACACAAGGCTCCAATTTTATAATTTTGGAATGTTGTAGTTAAGTCAATAACTTAGCAATTTAGGCATAATTTGATCAAATTATGAGAGTCTGCAAAATAGCAGAGAAGTGTATTTGTATGCTTGTGTAGTTTGATGAGTTTCTATGGAAGTTTTGACTGCCATAAAGCTGTATTATTTGCCCCCCATGTGCCTACTACAAACAAAATATTTGGAGCATTGGGTGCACGCTATATGTGTAGATTCAGATTCCTGATGCTGTGTTTGAAGGGCATCATTTTGACCTAACACACATCCCAGGTATCTGCAACAATGGCCTCTAATCCCTCTGGGGACCATTGTTACTTACTTACTCTCCTTATTTTTCCCTCTTCTCATTTAATATCTGCTTATCAATAGAATAACCGCAAAAGTGCTCCACATAATTAAACAGACTTTACTGCATTTGGCACTTTATGTGAAAATTCGATGTACACCATATTCCATTTTATGAAGTACTGTGGCACAGGGCAGAGTCCAAGACCCTTAGATGTGCTCACACATCTTTCAGACTCTCAGCAGGGAGAAAGAGGGATCTTCTGGGACATACATGAGGAGAATGTGTAGTAATATTTATGGATGGACTTTGTAGAAAGTCATGGGTCAAAAGGTTTCTCTCTCTGGCAGACAGTGTTTGCCACAGGCTCCGTCTGCAGTTCAGCTTTACTAGACTGTACAATTTTTTTTACCCCTAACCCTGCTTGATATAAATATGAGCTTGGTGAATTAGATGTTACAATACAGCTAACATTATAGAACAGTTTTTGTATTGTTTAGAAATGGACTCATTTTTGACGAGGATGACATGCTATACAGTATTCTACTAATCATCCCAATAAAATATTTCTTATTGCCTTTTAGGTGAAGGGAAATGCAGAGATTAGTACTTTCTCCTATTTGCTACAAAATAGGGTACGTTCGAAAAGGATAACCCCTTGTGAAATAAACACTCTGAAGCTTTTAGTGGGTGTTGTGTACCACAAAAAAATGAAAGTAATATTTAGTGACAGATGAAATTGCAATCTTTTCTTAGAATTGCAGGGATACACAAGGGATTCTAACATTCAAGGGACCAATTAGAATAATGTCCTTTTACCGCTGAAGCCCCAGTCAGCCTCCGTCTCAGCTTGTGTCCCACACACAGCAACAAACCTATTTGAACGCTAATAGACCGGAGGATCATTTTCAATATCTTTTACACCCTCTCAGATGGTTAAACACAGTCAGTTCAAAGGCGTCACTGGCATGGGTACAAGTTACATTTTGGAAGAGGCTTTAAGAGCTTCTTTCTCATTATGCTGAGTCAAGAGCATTTGAGTCAAGAGCATTTGATAAAACATGAAGTGACAAGCGTGTTTTCTACAGCAACACCACCTAAATGTCTGAAAGGGATCTGCTGCAGACGAGACAAGAGGAAAGGTGCCCAGAGCCTGAGCCAAACTGTTCAGTGGAAATCAACATTGTCAGATGTCATTCACACAAGGAGAAGGCAATGTAGGGACACCTGCGTCACTCAAATTGTCTTAGACTCCAAGACTAGAGGGACACAGACAGGAAATGGTGACAGAAGATGATCACACAGAATCTCAGATAACAGAGGAAAGCACTGAATTCCTTTCAGCAGCTTGGAGTTTTAGTTATACAAACACTGTACAAAGTTACATCTTGAAGAACCACAATCCTCTTGCTAAGTAATGTCAGATTGCAGACAAATGAAAAAACACAAAACGGAATAAGAAAAAGCACCTAATATTATTCAGTCTCTAATAGCCATACAAAAAAAGGCATCTTATTAAGTTTGCTGGGGAGTTTGCTGTTTGACCCATGGCCGCTGTGGGTCATGAATGAAAGAAAAAATAAGTCATACCCATTTATATTCTAATTAATATGTTTATGAGAGTCGCTGCTTTCAAATTTCTTGAATAACAAACTCGACTAATTAGATTATTTCTGCCAACAGAGCAGCTCTGCCTCTATGAAATGCTCATATTAATCCAACCTGCCTCATTTGGAGCACATATTGTACAAGCTGAGACTGTTTTATAACCAGAAGAATAACCACTTCCTGCTTATAAACAGAGGTGGGTGATTTGTTTTGGGTGTTTCTTCTACTTTTTACCAAGTGCCTACTGGGAAAAGCTCCACCAACAGCACACCCATGATGATGAATTTTCATCCTGATTTTATTTCCCCATAAATCCGAAAGTTCTGGTTATTCACTGCAGTTTACACGATAAGGTCCTCCTGTGATGAAGCTAGAACTGGTACAAAGGAAAGACCTGGTAAACTGGTAAATGCAAATTACTTACTCATTAACCCAGGATTCATTGGCCTAAAGAGAATAATACCATTTAAAAATTATAGATAACGAAGTGGTAGTGTTAAGCTGCAAATGCAGTTTTTTTTTTCTTATTTTCAGGCAGGCAGTTTGAAATAAATAATAAATAAATAAGAATTCCCCAAAAATAAAATAAAAACAAAAATAATGAGCCCCTAATGCAGGAGAAGTATAGTGGAACTATAGATGGCAGAAGTTCAGATGTCAGAAATAATGATGTGCCCACCAATTACAACTATAGAAACTCTCTCCACTCCTCCATAAATATATCACACCATCTTGACAATCAACACCACTCACCAACCATGCTGTGCCAGTATTATAAAGCTGTATGTGTGACAGTTGGTCTGTCCTTGTGGTTATGTCACACCCACAAAACTTGCAGAATGAAGATCAGATGTGTTTTCTGACCTTTAGTCTGCTATATACTTATAACTATAGCATAAACAGCGCAAACTCGTGAGTTACAACAAAAGAGTGGGATCACAGGTTCTTCTGACTTAACCTGGCTGAAGGCTAGATGGCCAGGGTGTTCAGCAGATTAAAAGGCAAAGAAAGGCATATCTTTACACACTTTAGATAAAGACTGTGAACCCTATGGGTTGTCTGCAGCTTAGTATGACCCATAGGCATGTATTATTGTTAGGCAACCTCCAGCAGATGTGGTAATTAAGATGGGAGCAGGGGACAGAGTCAGGTGACACAGTGCATAGAGAAGCAAAGTCCATGCCAAGAGGAGTTTGGTCTGGATGGATAGGTCAACAAAACACAGGACTTTCACATGGAAGACTGATAGCCAACAGTGTTTCTTTTATATATGACCATTCCACAGCTTTAAAGGGACTATTTGTAAGTTTTCTTTGCTGCTAAACATGGTTTCTCACCAAGAAAGGGTGGTGATGATGGTCACTTGCCAAGAGCTTCAGCCATCATTGTGTTTACAAGACAAGAAGTTTGAATACTCTGAGCAGTGTTGCTTCTTCCAGGCACTGTGGATTCTACAGGCACTTGTTATTGGAAAGTGAAGAGATGGGTCAGCTGTGCCAGGCTAGCTTGTTAGCATTCTAACTTCAGTTGGAGAAAATAAGTGATGGAAAAGAAGCATAACATGAAACAATAGCAACAAAGAGCTCCTTTGACTGCATGTTTATTAAGGTCCTCTAACCTTAAGAAAATATTTATTTTAGCCAAAACCTCAATATTTATCTAAACCTAATCAAGTCATTTTGTGCCCAAGCCTCACTGAGTAGTTTTTTGTTTTATTTTAACATTTTGTTTTTTTCAGTGCATTTCAGTTACTGTGAAAGTCAGGGTTGGTATAAATCTACAATGTAACTACAGAAGAAGAATCCTTTTCTCCTTCATTCATGGCTGCTTTGGCACAATGCACTATGCTTTCCTTTGAGAGTAAGGCTCCATAATCTTGGAACAATAAGATACTCTCCCACTGAGAAGTGCGACTGTTCTCAAATGTGGCAAGCCTCTTGATCTGTATGCGGATCCTGCTTCAGCTTCTCGTCTCCCACACACTGTGTTCCTCAGGAGGTAGCACTCATTATGTTCTATAACACTAAAGTACGCTCTAAATTCATGGAACATTTATCACATACACAAGCGAAACCAGTTGTTTGGCCAGCACATTGGCTATGACTCAAGGGCATCTGGGAAAATGTTAGAAGACAATGTAACCATAAACTGTTAAAAAATATTAATACTAAATATTATATTTGTATCTAACGTAGAGATTATTTCAGCATGTGCAGCAGGTGCAGCTTGTTCTCCATTAATGTGTCCGCTCTACTTTCACTACTGAGAAAGTCATTTGACTACAAAAATGTTATAGCATTTCAACACATTAAAATTCTAACAAATAATTGTGTTTCAAAAATATTTTGCCAAATTCAGACAGCACAGCATCAGCTTGATGGTCGTCTGCTCCAACAGATGTGGGGTGTGAAATGACAGATCATGACAACTGCTCATTCTTATTCCACTGCAGTGGAGGACAGAGCAGCAGCAAGAAGAATGATGTTTTTAATCATTTCAGTGAACCCATAAACATTTGACTATGACTCTCGGGTCAGGAGCATTATATCAAATTAGCATGCATCACCCACTACACATGCATACATGTATGTACAGTGTGCACTGACACTACCTCACTTTGTACAGACTGGGGAAGGAAAAAAGCAGATGCAAAGTTCACAGGTGATGAAGAAGGTGGTTCAAGGTTCCTATTCATAAAATCGTGATCATATACTGAGTGTTAACATTCATTGTTGATGTAGGTAAAACACTGAAGTCAGTCCTTGCCACATCCTTTTGATCACCTTTGAATGTACTGCAAGTCATGAAAGACTATGATTTCCTAACATGTAGGCTAATTGTCTGCCAGGTTACGCAAGATATGAGTCTGACACTATGGTGCAGTTGTAAATGTTATAACTGAATATAATTATTAAAATGCCATTTGTAATTATCAGCAATTCTGTTTATATAAAATAAAGCACAATTAGAGTTTTTAACTCACAAGTTGCTTCATAACAAAACATATTGTCTAGGCCTAGATCAAGCTCTTACACCAGCTGAAGCAAAGATGTGAAAATGACATAGCTGTGGTGTTTTTGTTCTGATGAGACTCAACAAACAACTTCCTCCTTAGCCTGCTTGTGGGAAAAATCATTATCTAATGAGAGCAATGTTTAGAGAAGCTGAAAATAGCTTGATGAATATTTTAAAGCCACTGGCTCCAGCAGCTATTTACCAGGAGCAAGCTTCAGTGTGGCTGAAGAAAAAAATCTTAACAAATATCGGGTGGGGTGGGGGGGCAGTTAAGGCGTGTCACTCCTCAGCCTCGCATGTGGTTGATTTCCTCAGTGTTAATCTTTGTGAGACAGATCTGGTATTTAGAGAATCAGGAGCGTATCACCAGGTAATCCAGCTTGTGTGTCTCGCTGGCAGAGGTCAAGCATGTTAGCGTCTGTTGCTAAATATGGCCTCCAGCTGGTGTGCTGCAGGACGGCAGTGAGAATCTGGTGGGATAAGCTTCTCACCCACCCTAACAAGCAGCGTTTGTAAGTCAAGTCACCGAAACTGGCCTTGTTGGCTGATCCACCAGTAGATATATGTGTAGGTATCCTGAAAGTGTACATGGTGCATTCTCCATTCCAAACTCTGTACATTTCCGGTTGACCTTTGAGAATTCCATTTGTCTGAACATAAGTGCCTAAGACATGAAGGCTGTAAACATTTAATAACATGTAATCAGTGTTAGACTTTAAGGTCAAACTCTGCCTTTGCTGTGCTCTCTGAACATAAGCGAGTGGCTCCCTCAAACACTGATTCCAAGAAAGCTATAAGGTGATTCCTTATACTGTCAGAAACATCAAGAATCCACATCAGGAGGTCAGGGTCAGGAGGGTGTGTCTCCCTTCTCTCCCTCCACCCCTTTTCCTAGAAATTCAGATCTCTAGACATCACACTTAAAAACTGGAGCCTCTAGATCAAAATGGGAGAATTACAGCATCTTGGTTGTGAACTCCCATGCCAGTTGCCTTTTACACCCAGCCCAATCAATACTGCCCACCCATAGCAACCCTGCAGCATTGTGATGCAACACAGACATTGGGTAGCATCCTGACCTGAAGAGGCAGAGGCCTTTACCTCCCAGGTTAATATAGAAGCTGAAATAAATTCTTTTCATCACTCTACAGCACAGCTCTAGGAAAGTGTGCTGTCTGCTGAAACCACCACTGAGCTCTACAATTGCACCTTTTCAGTATGAGGGACAAATCATGACAGGACATGGTGCCACAGTGAATACTCATATAAGTACAAAAATATTACAATAATGATTACTTTGAATAATAAATAAAAATTATGACATCTTCCAAGATACTAATAACCATTAACAATGTTATGATTCAAGGTCCTCAAAGTTGCAGTCTTTTACGACACCTGTGGTTCATAGCAAATACCCTGTAAGCAGCTTCTTTGTTGCTCAGGAGACGCACAACTGGTCTAAATGTTTACAGTGAAACCAAACAAACTAATATTATTGGTATGGTTAGAAAGACTAAATTACACAGTATAAAAATTGGGTTTGATTTCAATTTGAGGTTTCAAAAAATGAATAGGCAAATACATTTAATAAATTAATAAAAAACACTTTTCATTTTCTGGAATATGTTTTTTCTTTTGGCAGAAAACTAAATATAGATTCTTTTGAAAGCACCAGCACATCATCATAGTATAATTACATCATCAATAACCTCTGACTTAAATCAAATGAAAACTGTCTGGTTATAAGAAGAGGTCCAAAAGAAATCCCTGTCTACTACCTCCAAATTCCACAGCTAGAAATTACATTCAAATTAGAGATTTGTGGAGTAATCTCCGACCACTCCATCACTCTCACCCCAAACAATGCCACGAGAGGTAGCCGCTGAGCAGAGTCATTTTGAATCCAATGTGCTAATATAGCCTTTGCAATGTGAGGGCAACATCTTAATCTCTTACCTCATTAAGCTGTATAATGTGCAATAAAATTCTCATTCCAGGCACAGAAGCAGAGAGTGTTGACTTCAGAGTCCAGTGTTACTGCCAGTAGCACTGATGGTAAAATCCCACATGAGCAGCAACATGTTGTGTGAGACCATGCACTTTTACCAGGGATTTATGTTAATACGGCTAATCCCTCATTATCAACTTAGAGATATTAACACACGAGGAGATCACCTCTTCATAAATGGTTTTTAACACATCTTTTTGGTATAGATCACCTTACTACAAATATTTACTATCTGACTCTCAAGTTTCACCAAGTGTGTATTGAGAGTGGATTTTAATGGGTGCTAAGGGTGAACATGTAATCTACTGTTTACAAGACAGTGTCTCTGACCACTTGGTGGTGCTATCATCTTAATAGATAATGATGATAATGAATGCGTAAATATACATACATCAACAAAAATAAATAGCCTTTATATCAGGGTAATATTATCATTAACCCTTGTTTTATACACTCTATTCACACATTTAATTTTTATTTTGATGTGTTTTATTAATTATTTATTTGTAATCCCCCACTGTCCCCTGTCCACTGTATATATAGTCATCCCCATCCTAAGTAGAAAAATATTTGTCAAGAAATGATGAAAACTGGTCACATTTAAAGAAAATGATCATCTACTGCTGCTGTCAAGCCCTATTTAACAAATGCTAATAAATGCTCGAAATGACATTTTGCCGTGCTAATACAACAAACTCTGCAATTTCATATAGATTTAAAGCATCTGGGCAGTAGAAACCTTTTATCAGTTCAAGCTTTCCTTCTTCTGTTCAAAACGGTTTCTAGTTATTTTCTTGCTAATGTATGTTTGAAGGTTGCATGATGGTGCAGTGGTTAGCACTGTCACCTCACAGACTTTACATGTACCCTCCAGGTACTCTGGCTTCCTCCCACAGTTCAGAGACATGCAGGTTAGGTTAATTGGCAACTCTAAATTGCCGGTAGGTATGGATGTGGGAATGAATCATTGTTTGTCTCTACATGTCACATGTTACATGATAGACTGGCAACCTGTCCAGGGTCTACAGGGACTGGCTCCAGACCCCCACGACCCTTAAAGGATAGACAGTACACCTATTGGATGGACTAATGTGTGTTTTACTTTTTATGTTAGCCTTGCTGCAGAAATAATTTTCCAATAAAAATGTGAACTGAATTTATCCATGAAGTCATCATCTCTGTTTACTCAACACACATTGAAAATATGTTTCAAACATGTTTTCTAAATGCATATTTGTATGTATTTACCACAATAGGACTGTCTTCAGTCTACTGTAAGCATAGTTCTCAGTTTGCTCCACCAAGGGCATATTATTTCTAAAACATTAAAAGCAGGTTTACAGTGAGCGACATGTTAATTTATCTTTTAAATGCTTGTTTTGCTCTGAATCTAACATGGAGGGATCATCATCAACACATCAAATTGAATATTGAAATGCATTACAGAGGGTGCTACAATGTCAGAACTTATTTAAGATGTATTTTTCTTTCACATCACATCAAACCACACTTCTGCTTTAGTCACACAACAACCATTCATGGAATCACTTGTCAAATATAATGCATTAGGACACAAACAGGCCTTCTCATCGATCCAGCCCCAAGGGTGCTTTAAATTGTTCCACTACCACTATGCATTATAGCAGTAACAGCAAGAGAGAATGTGCGGAGCTGAGAGCTTCCATTTGCCTTGCTTATCAGTGAAACATCCTTAATACATCCTGGTGGTGGTAATTAACAAACTAGATTTTGAATCTCAGAGAGACTGTTTAGGATGCTCCAGACAGCCTTTAGTCCAGACGCCTTAGATTTTCCCCGCTTGCATCGCCAACAGTCTCCCCAAGGCTTTGCCTGCTCCAGATATTTCTGTAGGAATGGCTACGCTTCCGCTCTGTCAGTCCTAGTGATCTTCAGGAGGAATGGCCCTGAAGAGATAAGGCAGCCGGACAATGAGCATGTCCACCTGGCAAGGCGAGATGCTCCATCACAGGGCCCAGGGTTACTAAGGTGTCAGTAGCTCTCCCGGTCTGCTACATTGAAGAAGTGCCATATCCTCAATGGTCCCTGGCAGATACAGAAGACCTCCTGGCTCATGAATGCCGGTGACTGCGCTGACTGCAGTGTCTGATTTTATACTAAACTCAGAATCCTAAATTAAAGCTGCACTAAGCAAGAATGTTATGTAACAAGGACACAGTGTCATGATGTGAAGCACCTGAAACCAGGCCCAGGAGAGCTGCTAGCAGTTTTATAAAAGCAAGTCTGGGCTTGCAATCACTGGCCTGTGCTACCTACTGGCAATGGAAGTAACAGCAATGCCAGTTTAGATTTGCAGACGTAGATGTGTAAATGTGCAGCATATATACAGGCAAAGACGTAATAGCCTATGCAATTTTGACACAAAAAAGTGTGCTTACATCTTAAATCCCCCAAATATTCTATTAATTTATATATTGAAAACAATATTTTGATATTAAGTTGATTACTTTGTTAAAATAATAATAATAATACTTTAATTTTATGTCAACTAATGTGCTCTGTGTTTCTGGATACTTAGAATATAGAAGGGAAAGCTTATTGCAGTATAGAAGCAGCAATATTACTGTTACTGTTAAAAAGAAAACTGTAACCCTATTTTCTTGGGTGGCACATATGTTATCATTGTAGCATCTTTTATTTCATTGTCTATAGGTGGAGATATCTACACCCAATGTTACTTACTGTCTTTCTTTGCCTGTAGGTGGCAGAGACTCTCAGTACACAACTGGTCTGACAATGATTAAATAGCTTCACTTTGGTTAAAGCCTGCTAAGTGTGAATAAGTGGGTTTGTTCATTTAAGAGTTAGAAGTTGCTTTGAATTGAAAACCGCAGCTGCAACAGAAAAGAGTCCATCATGCTCTAGGTATGGGACTGTTGATTAGTTGTTTGAACCTTCATAAAAATCTGGTGTCAGGTATGACCCACAGGCAAATCAAAACAAGAACAAGTGAAATACAAACTCTCCTGAACTGCAGTGAGCATATGCTCTGTCCAGAGAGCACCAAATTAGATTCAATTTTTTGGAGGGAGTTGGTGTATTGACGTTCAAGCTGACATTTAAAACTTTTTGATTCTCTTTCACAATGTGATGGGTATGTCATTCATCCTCTAGAGACTTACCAAACAGAAATAAAGTTTCAGCTAACGTGGGACTGGTTATCTCTCCAGGCAGAGGAGAGACAGATGATTAGATCCTGCCATTTTGTGTTGAGCCAGCATTACAGGCTGTTTGATACAGAGCCATTGTTTTTCTTTTTGATTTTGCTGGCTCATTGTCAGACAGAGTGTAAAGTAGCCAGGGGGGAAATTTTAATACAGACACTCCAGCAACTCTGTGTAACTGAGCTGTTCAAATATCCTTCAAAAAGTTCTCTGGTTTGAGAACTACAACTGAAGACAAGGGGGTGGACATCTTTTGTTGTTTGTTGATTTTTCGAACAAAGGTACATTGTGTTTCAAATCTTGGTTAATTAATTTTCTCAACTTACATCCTCAATAGACTTATTAAGTTCATCTAAAAAATCAACAGGAGCACATGCATCCCAGTGAAAATTCCCTGTCATGCCTCACCTTAACCCTACTTTACTCTACACATTATAATATACCACCACTACCATCTTTTTTCAGGACACTGTAGTGAAAAACAGATAATGCAATACAATATGATCAAAACAGTACTTGCAGTAATGATTATATATTAACTGAACCAAATATTTTGAATTTATTTCACAATACACACTCCACAATTAAATAAATTAAATGAAAAATCTAGGGAACAAATTAAATCACTAATTGTTTTATGCTCTTTTTTAATTGACTGAAGTGGCCAAGTCACTTCTGAGTCATTGCCATCTTTTTCTTAGGTCAGGGAGAAGCTGGCGTTTTTAAAAAAGTGTCTCCCACTGCTTAAATCACACCAGATGGCTCAAGAGGCGACACAAGAAGTAGGTAATCTGGATTTATGACCTTGCACATATGCTGAAAGCAGGGGCATCTGCTATGATGAAAATGGCAGCTATTTTAATGAAAGCAGGAACTTTGTACTAAGACCTCATACAGAGAGGGGGTGTAAAATTACAGCACATTACACTGAGCTAACCTTTCCAACGGCCTTGCATTCAGCCTTGCAATCATGGAGCAGCTTTGAATCACACTCAAAAAGGATCAGTCACACCATGCAGCCTCTCTTGAGCTCTCTGAAACATTTGTTTGGTGAAAAATGCAAGTAATAATAACAACAATCATCATCGTCATCATCTGTATTTATACAGCAGCTCTGAAATGCTCTTTGTGTCTGGTGTTGCATGCCTTACATCAGCAAGTCTCACTAAGGTATTACTAAGGCTCTCACTGCTGCTGCTTCTTCACTCAGGCACGGATAAACAACTGTCAGGTGCTGTTAAGGGAGAGGCAAAGGAATGATAGAGAGACAAATGACACACGATGATATGTTCTGGCTGTGGAAACAAATGTCAATTGCAAAAAAAATCTACTTAAAATGTAATTTTATCTTGTAGTCTGGCATAAAAAATTGTTGTCATGTTTATATGATTCTGTGACTTATTATTGAAATGTTCTCATTTTAGTGTTTGTCTCTGCTCAGTTTTAGGTCATGACAAACAGCCCAGTCAAATAGATCCAGCTGTTTCAGCAACATTTTCTTAAGTTATACAAAGGCTGATTCTGCCACAGGAGCCAGTTGAACTGATTTATTTGTCTCCGTCACCTAAGCATTGCTCATGCTCCTCTTCTCTCTACAAAGTTGCAATTTAGTATGACAGCCATAACACATAATCCTCACACGGAGATGACGAGGAAGTATAAGTCATGTCACACTGACTCTGAAATAGAAATAGAATCAGAAGCTCCCTGACGAGGGTCTTGCATTTAAAATAACAGCCTGTTCCAGAGAGAACTGACAGCTATGCTGGTTATGATATGTACACCATCTATGCGATCTGGTGGGATTTCATATAAATAGCATGTCACTTTCAAGGACATTTCACATGTCATGTTCACACATTTTAAACATTTCACAGGTCGTTTAACACCTTTGATATAACAACAAAACTGTTATTTCTTCACATTTTGTTGACTTTAATTTCTGAATGTTAAGCCCTTTAAGGAAATTAGAGTGTTATTTGCATTCCATTTGGTGATGCCTAGCTGACACCATTGATAATGACCACTCTGCTCCTATGGGAGGACTTGGATCTTTTTATACATGGTGGTAATGTTATTTTGGCATGAAAATAAAAGCCTCAGAAGTTAGACAGCTCTTTTAATGCATCCTGTCGGGGAGGACTGTGAGCACTCATTTTGTCCATTTGAATTGTGCTTAAAGCTTAAGCTTTATGACTAATTGATTGTTAAACGACTCGAACACAAACAGATTCTGTTGTTTTTCCTGCCCCCTCATCAGGGGAAGAGACAAACGCAAACAACATCATCCATTTGATCTGGTATTGTTTGATTCAGAATGGGGGTGCCTCAATCAGAACAAAGCTAAATCCTCATTAGTGATCTGAGCTGTCAGCGTCAACAAAGTCATTTCCCACATTAATTTGTAAAACTGTATGTCAAGTCCAGACTGCTAGGTAATTAGAAATAAAGAAAGAAATCACTCCTGATTCACACTGTCAAATATGTTGCCTTTGTAAATTACCCCTTACGTAAACTGCTGCACATTATCAACAACACATATATGTGGGTGCCAGGTAAACAAAGTGTGAGCACTTTGACACAGGAAATTATAAATAAATGAAAAGGTGTCACACTGTGCAATAATTTCACCAACCTTTCCAATTTTCTTCAACAACCTTTTTTTTTCTTTACATTCACACCTGTCCCTCCGTGTAAATGAAAGCTGGCCAGCACATTTCCATGCTGCTGATGAAGTAATTACTACAGTAATTAATATATAATTACCCTTAACTATAAATGAGAGATATTCTCAATATATAGTTGTCTCATATATTAGGTCTGCTTTTTACTTCCTTAGTCACAAAAGTTTAGTTTGGAATTTTGTTGTTTCTTTATGGCCCTGAAGGACTGGGACCACATACTTAGGAACCTTTAGGATTTACAACACATCAGGAATATTGGTAACATTTCTCTTCTGCAACACAGCGTGCTGATGCAGTGTAAATTAAGGGAGCTCAGTCCGGCCCAAGCGACAACACCTTCACCCTGAAAAGTGATCCACAGATGGCAGGTCATGAATCTTGACCGATAAATACCCTCGCCTTTATCAATTCTACTCAGCCTTCTCCAGTCAGACATGGTTTATGTGAAGCTACTATGGGAGCAACAAACTTGGATAGGAAACAGTGCGTTTTCCTGACACAGAAAGGAGCCCCGTTGTCGTCCCTTCAAACTGCAAAACTGACTCATAAAGCTTTTGGATACAGCCGTCCGTTTTCTTTTTTTGCACAGTTTGAGAATGTAATTGAGATGCTTCTAAATCACTATGTCTGAATGGTAGCCAAGTGTTTTAACATTTTAACATTCATATTTTTCTGAAGGCTGGCTTGTTAGGATTGCTTTAACCACTTAGAGCCTGTCGGATATGCTTCTTTCTTCCTCTGTTGATGAACAGTGAACAGTGAGTGTGAAACCAGATTTTTAGCCTTGTCTTGCATCCATGCTGTTTGTGTTGTTTGTTTTTTTTCCTTTTTAAAATTTTGCTCCCCATTACTGCATTTTGGACACATGCCTACTCATGTCCTGAGCTGTCGCAGTGCATCCTTCACTCTTTTACCCTCTTTGAAGTACAATTAGTGTTGATGAAGATCCAATGCAAGCTGTGTAACTGACAATCAAACTGGAGCAAAGTCAATTTGATTTAATTGGTTAAAAATTAACTATGGGACCAGCATCTCAAAGCACTCTGGCTTTAATTGTGGCATTTCTTCTTCTCAGTAAAAAGCCACACTCTTTAATTGATTGCAGGACAGTTGCTTTATGAGCATCCAGGGTGACTGCTGTTCATTCTCAGCATGGGTTTGCGTGCTGAATATAGAGGTAATGACACTTCTCATAACATTTGGACTACAAGAGCACCGCTGTATGACATAAGCTTGAAATTTGCTGTAAAAAGTCGAACAAGCTGGCAGACGCATGTGACCCAGTGCCCCCACTGTTACAAGCTGTGTTGGTTACCAGACAGCTAAATTAGTGCTTGATGCAACTTGATCTTGCCTCCCTAAAGAGCCTGACTTTGTATTGACAATTTGCTAATCAAATTAGAGGATGGATTACGAGCTGAACATCTGGTCTTTGTAATAACACTCATTATTAAGCTCCACTATGTGGCGAGGAGCAGACTGTTCAAGCACCTGCATTGCTTGCATTCACATCCCAGTACGCTACACATGCTTATTGCTCATGATGCACAACATGAGAAACTCCTGCACTCACCTGTGACTTTGCCTTTTCTTTACCCCCGATCTAATTTACTTTTACATATGCATTTGCAGAAAATTAATAGAATATTTCATTTCATTCTCATATTGTGGGAGATGGGACACTTCAATCTTGTGGCTGGTGAGATGGCTGGCCCCTCAGAGAGCTTATCATCACTGATGTATAAACCTCAGTGTAATTTAATGAAAGTCATTTTTTTTTCTCCCTACTGTGCAGCATATAGCAGGAGTTTCCTACATGCAAGCCTGATTGTCCCTTCCTAGAGGAGAGGAACTCTTTATAACATACAGTATGTTCCTTCATCCTCTTAGCATCCACATGCTTTGAGAACAGAGGATGTGTATTTATTATCATGATTTACCATCCATGAAAACATTTTTTAGAAATCATGTTATATAGTTTTTCATTTGAAAATAAAAAACAGCTTAACACATTTAACAGCAAAAGACAGTGTGACACATTCTTCAAAACTCATACAGTAATTAGATTGCTCTGTAGCAATACCACTGGCTTTTATATAGCAAGCACAAAATTGCTTATCAGGTGTAATTGGTTATGGTTAGCAGGCACTGCTAAACCCTTAAATGTACAGTAAATATTACTTCATTTTGGATTGGTGGCATAAAAACAAATCTTCCCTGGGTTGTAATGTTACATTGCTAATTACCTCCAAACGAAATAAAGATTTAGAGTAATTACATTTTTCCTGCTCCGTTCTCTTATTTAGCATCAGCAGTGCACACTGACAGTCATAAGGGGACTTACAGCTGGGATTACCAAAGTAAATCAGAAAGCTTCTTAGCCCCAGGACCTACGACAGTCCCCACACTCTGAAAATTTGTGTTCATTTGTGTGTGTGTGAGAGAGAGACTGAGTAATTGTTTGTGCTGCAGAGATGCACGCTATGAACTCAGTAGGATGGCTCTAAATTAGAGCAGTTGTTCTCAGGGATTGTTCTATTAATTCATCTCCTACTGATAGATGCCATCTAATGCAACAACACAGAAGCCACAAGCTGCTGTGTTTACAGTTTGTTAAATCAAGAGGTCTCCTATTGGTTTGCTCTACACAAATTCTGGCTCTGGTCTTCAATTTTGCTAATGGTTTTATTGCCACTCTCTTTCTGATATGCTTGTGCTTCTCTATATGCTGTTTCTTTTAGGGGAATAGAATAGATGCTGTCATTCTTTTTCTCTCACAGTAAAGAGAGCTACAAACAAGTGGGTTTCTGAAATACTGACAAGTAAAATTTAGACTTTCTTCACTTCAAGCTAAAACTTTGAATCTTTGGCTGTTTTTGCAAATTTTTTTTTTTTTTTTTTTTTTACTCAATTTCATGTGCTTATGACATAGTCACTGCATGTTTTAGCTAGGAGGAAGTGTAATGTTGCAAAGAAGGCTACACAACATCTGATCTTGGGGAGGGTAAAATTGTAATATGATTTCTGAGACCAGGTTACACAGATCCCAGCAGTATGTATGTGTTAATTAGTTAGTTACATATAGTCATTAAATCAATTCAGATTTAATGGCTGTGAGAAGAACTGGTGCAATCAGCCAATCCAAAGGTCCTCCAACCTAACAGCCACAAACACATTTGTCATTGCTCTTCAAAATGATGCCTTTGAGCATTTTCTGATCTGGTGCCTATCAACAGGATGACACCATTTGTCTGTGCTTTTGAAATAAATACGACCATTTCAAAAATGAATGGTAAGAGTAAGTGGCACTAAATCCAGTAGTGCATGATGTCTGTGGATTTTGGTCGCTGATTTATGACTGAGAAGAAAGGGTGCAATGTAATATACTAAATACATCATTTATTGCCACAGATTTGGTGTCAAGCAGCTTCTCTACACCCTGTAAATGATCATGCACAACGAACAAACACAGCTCAACAAGAAACTAATTGATGTTTCCAAATGAGGACTGGCCGCTGTTTCCATCACAGTAGGGAGGTTGGATTACACATCATCCATAGCAGTTTGGAACCCATGAGATCCTGAGTGAAAAATGAGAAAATGAGTCACTGACGTGGCCTGCAGGCACAACCCTCATTGGGTTTGTGTGGCACATGAGATGATCCCCATCATCTTTCTCCTGTTAGGGTAATAGGAGTCTGTGAGTAGTTCTGCATCGATTTGCTCTTTTCTGAGCTGTGCCTGTACCATAAACAGGTCTGGAAGGCAAACAGGTCCTCAGTTTCTCTGATCATTGTCTCAAAACAATAATCTGAGTGACCACCACTTGTTCTCATTTTGTCAGCAGGTAATGATTTAATTCTGCAGCACCACCCTGGTGCAGTGAGCATTCAGAATTATTACAATCTGTGTTTGTGCACAGAAACTGCATGACTGCTGAGAGAATCCAAACCAGAACACATTTGCATGAGCTGCTGAGGTTTTTCTCTGGTTCCAGTGTGGTCTGGTGAGACTTGCGTTCTGACAGCCTGGGGCCTCAAAGCTGAGCTGAGGTCTTATTGACATGAAGCACGCAGCTTTGCTGTGACCACCACCGCGGCGGCCCTAGCTGATCTACCGACCCTGCCGCAGAGACACAGATGCCAATGTTTAAGAACACAGCAGGGAGTAGTGGAGAGGGAGAAGATAAACTAGAGCCAGACTGAGAAACAGAGGACACAGAGAGAGAAATTCTTATATCTCTCAGAATTTGAATTCAGAAAGAGAAAGAAGCCACTTCAAACTTGTCGCCCCACGAAAAGCTAGGTTCAGACAGGCATCTGACATTTAGCACAGATGCAACATGAGTAGTGAAAACAAAAGAAAGGTCATATGGCATCCAGTCTTTTTAAAGTACAATGAATCTACATTCACAGACTTGGAAATGCAAAGTATATTTGACTCTCCCACACACATACATATAATGTCACCCACTGGAATTCGACAGCAAAGAAGGATAGAGGAGAGCCAGCAAAAAAAAATAGCATTAAGGACAATGTTTCAGTTCTCTGCAGCATGGCAGATTTCAGCCTTCTTCAGTGCTGATGGTTGCCTCCTGTGACAAATGCATTCTGCATCGTGACTTGAAAATGCCACCATGAAAGGCAGTGAGAATAAACAACGATGACACTTAGCATGTTATGTAGTAATTGGACAAAAAAATGAAACCATGTAGTAGTTAGCAATTGCAAATCTTTGCTATTACTCTACCAACTGATGTAAAGTCTGCCAATGAATGCATATGGTAAATGCAAAAAGAACATTTGACATGTTACTGTATAAAGATGATGAAACTGTTCGGTATTTTAGCCCATGTATGGAGTCTAGTGTTTTCTGTCCCTTGTTTGCTCGATCATTAGCTGGACTGTGAATGTTGTGCAATCAAAGAGAGTGGGATGAAGAGAAAAAAGAGTCTTATGAGCACCGGGGCAGCATGTATCTCAGAAAGTCTTTTACTTATACTTAAATTCTAAATCCTTAAATAATGATGAGATATTGTCATTAGGTGAGATAATTATAATTTTAAGACTCAATTCCACCTTAAATAACTTATTCATATTGATTTACAGTGCAGTGTACTAAAGAGTTATCAGCCCTCTTCTCTGTTAAATTTAATATTATTGTTCTACCCACAAATAATTCACTTACTTGATTAATTGCTTGATTAATTTCATTACAGCTAAACAATTGTGGTCACAGTTGCTGTCTCCCTTTCTGTCAGTAAAAACAGCATTAGTATTGAATGTGCTTCATAGCAGCTAGTGAGAAATATCACTATAAAAGGCAGCTAATTGTTTCAGTTTTAATTTTATCTATATTTAATTTTATATCTAGCCCATTATAACCAAGCTTTGCTGAATGTCTTCACATCTCCATCTCAGACTAAAAGATCATTGGGATTCACACATTTTCTATTACTTTAAGTACAAACCTGTCAGGAGACCGCTCACTTGCAGTCATAAAATTCTACCTTTACTTTGGTATATTTATGTCTTTTGCTGTCATGTGAAGAAAAAAAAAACATCACGAGACACTTGAAAAACAGCTATGGGTTCATGACAAACAGCAAGCACTTCTTTGTAGTGAGGATTCACTATTTTTCCACTGAGCACTTACTCAGACACAAAGAGAAAAATAAGTTAAAAGGGGAGAGGTGACATTTTTACCTATTGTCAGAAGCCTCAATACACCAGATTGCAACGAAAAGACATTGTTGCATGTTGTGTTACATATAACCCATATAACCCATAGCTGAATACATGGCGTCAGTTTAAAGGACTGCTCTAAATCAAGGCATAGGTTGCTCTGGGAAATGTAGGAAACTACTACCAGGTTATGGTCATATTACTTATTAACATAAACATTTGAAGTCTAAAAGTATCCTAGGATGCTTGGCAAGTCTGTTATTCAAATGACCCATAATTAGATGACAATAGTTTGAGAAAGTAGAACAAAGCCTGTGTTTGTCCCAGTAAGGCCTTCATATTCACTTTTCTTTACTTTTAATTGCAGTGTAGCGACAACATCTAAAAGCACGAAGAATCAGAAGGACGCTGTGAACCCAAACACTTCTCTCATAAAATGACTGCTGTGAATACCATTTTATAATCAATTTCATCTGCTTTTCTATGCAAATTAGCAATAGCATTTGTCTGCTTATTTAGTCTATTCAGATTGAGTGATTGAATGAATTTTGTGGTCATACAGAAGACTCTGTGATGTGTTAAAAAGATGACAGTGCCTTTCTGCCTGTCGGGAGGAGCAACATTTCCCATTAAGTTGCGCTGGCTCTGTTTCACTTGATTTGATTCAATATGCAAAGGCCCTTTGAGAAATCAGACAGCCTGTAGGGTGTGTGCCATGGTAATGTGGCCCTGAATGAAAAGCATGATTATGAAGAGGGTAATACAGAGCACACAGCAAATGACAAACTCTATGTATCCATCCATCCATCCATCCATCCATATCTCCAGCTTTCACCCTTTCACCTTCATACAATGTACAAAATTAATATTAATTGCACTGCTAAATGTGGCCTTGACCTATAACTGGCACTCCTAGAGCAGCTGTGTCCATAGGGTGCCACTTTCTAGCTGGCAGTGCTAATAGGTTGTATGTGGGAAGTGATGGCTATGGCTCTTGTTGTTGCTAAGCGACTATAGAAAACTCATTTGAAGCATGGCGTTCTTTTAGAAAAAGTTTTCTTCTTGGTACTTGACGCCATATTCATTAAAAAGGGATAACTGACACTCCTTCATGTGTTCAGACAGGTGGCTCCGAGTTGATGCTTGGTAAGATTTTGTAGATTAATATGGTTATTTCAAGTGTCTAAACAGAAGAAAACATAGTCTATGATTTAAACATATCATGGCATTCAACATGTCATTGATTCGTCATTGAAGTGAAGTGGACAAAAAATTAGAAGTACTTGTCAGTATAATGCAAAGAAATCAACAGCACCATAGACTTCAGCCACTAAAATGACCATAAAGTTGAGTAAAACTACTCTAAAATGTTTCAACAAAAATATTCCATTGCATCAATGTTGTATTAGTTGTACCTAGGTTTACGTAATAAATTGGCAACTATGTTTGTGTGTATTTGACATCATAGAGATCAAACAATATGAAAAGCGCTAGAGTGACAAATGATACTCAAAGAATGATGGGATTTTCATGACTTTTTCTCACTTTTCAATGAGGAAATGGTGTCATGAAAACAGAATAAACAACAGCTACAGGACATTTTCTTGTTACTTGCTTCTTCCAGCAGACTGGTTTTGTCAAGCACAAAATATATCTGCACACATCTACACATTTGCATTGTTATTGTGACAATGACAGCAAAATATACAGGTGAAACCCACAAACACAGTTTGGTCACTTGTAAAACACAATGTGGACAGTCATCCATAAATATCAGATCGACAAAACAAATTGCATTTGCTTGCTGTCTGAGCTTCTGTTTCTGCAGAAACTCACACAGTCCTCCTGTCCCATCCAAAATAAGAAGGAAATGAAGCCAGCACTGTAAAGTGAGGTTCCCAGAGGGCCCTTAAACTGTAAATGTTTTCACACCACGCCAGCTGAACCAGCAATGTGCAGCCAAAGCGTGACATGCATTCTCACACAGTCGCACCACGTTACACCGCAATCAATGATATGTGGTGGTCAGGTGAGCAGGTCCTTAACCTTCACACCGGAGGAAGATGAATGGTGTCGGAGGGAAAGGCTGTGATTCAGCATGCCACCACAAGTGCAAGTGAAAAATGGTATGAAAAAACCTCATCCTGCATGGCAGAAAAGATTAATATGGTTGTTTTGTCTGATTAAGTAGAAAAGTACATTTCAAAATTGCTGGAAGCATAGACATACAACTAATTGCAGGTGTCTACAGGCGTCCTTATACAATTCAAAGTGGTTTCATTTAACTGCTAGTGTGACTTTGCTTTGTCTTTGCTGGTAAATAGATAAATAAAGTGGAATAAATGAGTAATGCTGCCATCTGTTAATGTCAGTTCAAATAGCCATATAGTTGATTCCTCAGGTGCTGAACACTAGAATTTGTACGTACCTGGGGCATTATGTGGAGAAATCAGATGCAATATTTATAATTGCATTTGATTTATTGCTTCTTAGCTGTTGATTGCTATCATGTCCTTTGTCACCCTTCTATTCTCATGTATTTAACAAGATCCCTCTCAATCTTACTTCCTAATACCAAAGTATTCCCACCTGTATCAGGTCTTTTGAACACCTGAGCATCTTTTACTGTGGGAAGTAATTACAAGCCTCAGAAATGTGTGACACCTGCAAACTGTAATATATGCTTTAATTAATTTATTTATTCTTGATTTAACCAAGAAAAAATCTTGAGTTTCAACATTTCTTTTATAGATAGATAGATAGATAGATAGATGTTGAAGCAAACAAATTGACAATCCTTTTCTTAGTCCTTTGTTCACACAATTTAAAACAGAATCATTCTTCCCATTTTACTGCACTGATACAGATTTCACACTCAGGTCTCTCATCTATAATTATATATAATTGCAATAGCTTTAGTCTCAGAAATGACTGCTATGGCGCTTTATTGTAATTTCATACATTTAATGTGAAACAAACACTGTCCAAAATGTCTTCAATTCCCATTAACAAACTCAACTATGGAACTAAAGGCAATTCATATGACATGCAAAATTAAATTAAAGTAAACTAGGACTGCTGCAAGCTTATTCTTTTCTCCCTCCTCACCAGCTAAAGTGGTATTCACCATCTGGTCCCTCAGGCTACTTTGAGACATCACTTCAGAAATACTCATATGTGTGAAATTTGGATTACTAAACTTGCTTTAATCACTCATTTAATTCCTAAGACCATCATAGTATGCTGCTAATGTCTTGTAAATCTACAAGAGCTGGAGTGCCATGGCTGAGGTCTATGCTGACATGTTGTTGGGGGAATATATGAGCCTGTTTCTTCTTCATGAGCTGCCATTAAGTTTGTAACATGTTTTTAAGGGGGGGTTTCAATAGAGACACTGTTTGCTTTCTCCATGCAATTTAGTACTTGAACACACCAGAGCAGTTACAGGCAAATTCTGAAATATAGAGAGCCAGACTTAATGTGTGAACAGGGTTATTTATGCAGACACATGACTCCAATAGCTCAGTGTAGTTAATTTGAGTCTAAAATTGTTCAAATATCTTTCTGATTTAAGTCTTTTACTATGTTAAGAACCAAGCAGTAATTCATTGGCAAATAATACCTGGCAGATCTGGTGTTTTGCATATTTGGGACCTTGATAGGCTGTCATACAGCTACTGTAGTTATTCCCCTAAACAAGCATGCAACACTACAATCCTGATAGTTTTAAAGCCTTGCCTTTGTTTGCTAATTCATGAAATCAGTGCTCTCTCTTTAATAATTAAGTGCACCACTACTTGCAGGGGGAAATATATGTGGATTTGTTTGTGTGAATAGCCACATCACTTGCAACATAATACTCCAAAACACCCTGTCTGTGCGCGAATCAGCACAGACTCGGCACACATTACTGTACAGGTGCTTGTACATGTTCACAAATGAATGCACATTTGTATAGGCAGCATACTCATAATCACATATGACACATTACCCATGCAGATTTGAATATTTATGATAAAACAACTGCAAGTGCACAAAGTGCAAAGAGGTACTGTGCTTAAGACTAAAGACACAGATACATACTACAGACTACACTCATATTGTGGATAACACTATTTGTAGATTCTCAGATTCTAGTCTAAAAGCAACAACAGCTCTCTCCAAGGATCCACAGACAAACACTGCACATTTAAGACTTCTGTTTGGCATCACAGCCATTCACTTCTATGGGCAAATAAACCTTAGTTCGCCTTGGTTTGCAGGGAACCTTCACATGGATCCATAAAACTGTCAGCGGCTGGCTTTCCAATGGTCTGTAATGTGCGCTCGCAGCAGTGAAATAAAGACTGTCTTTCCCTCTGCAGTACAATATCATCATGCATCTTGGAAGTAACCAAAACAAGCAGGACAAGGAGATGGCTTTAAAATTCTGCACACGTTTAAAGACTGAAACATATGGAGGCAAAAGCACCTTTCTTACATCCTCCTTTGATGTCTCTTGCTGCACTTGATTATTTGTGACAACATCAATTTGCATCTCATCATGTTTATTAAATAGACAGCTGGCAGAATAAGTTAATATATACCAGTGACATGTATGATTTTTTATACACTTTTTTCCTCATCTGCAAAGTCTTTTGTATTTCTCTTAGGACAAATGATATACTCTAATTAGTCATGAGGTTCACTGGTCAAAGGACATTCATTTGCATCATCAATGCACATACATTACTAAATATAGGAATGGGAAATCTAATAATATCCTTTGGTTTCCAAGGACCACACTTTCCTAGAAAACAAGGCTTGCCTGGACCTTATTGATGTTTTTGACTAATATAACAAATATCACACATCAACTCAGTATATACATAGAGCTTAGACTATGAATCACACTTTGCTCAAGTATTAATTAAACTTGATGGTGGTGACTTGAATTTCCACCCTCTCTGGCAGTTTTATTTGGGAACAGGGGGAGCAGCCAAATGAAGATTCTTTGAAACCTGGCAGAGACCTGTTTCATCAAATATGGTAACATTGGCCTAGGTAACCAAAGCACTGCTAGCTGCATAGGGATAATATCAGCCCTCACTGATGTCTCTCTCTCTCTCTCTCTCTCTCTCCCTCTCTCTCTCTGCCTTTCCTTTCTCTTTTCAATTTGGGTAAAAATCAAGGCTAGATTTTGGACCTGGACATTAGTCAGCGTAGTGACAGATGGCAAACTCAAGATTTATTTTCATGGTTGAGCTGGTGCTGCTGCTATGTGACTGAGATTTCAAAGGAGTGGCATTAATCTGCCTCCTGTCTCGCAGTGGGCTAAGGAACCAGTTCAAGGTGGAACCAATATAAGACAAAAGTCCCAGGAATTGACGAACTAGCAGAGGGCATATTAACATTCTTCAAAGGGACAACTCAGATTAGCTCTGTGAGAGGACAACTGCAGGGGAAGTCAAGGTTGGAAGAGAAAATCCAGTGTCTCCATTTTGGGGACTAACTCGTACCTATTTGAGCAGCTATGGCTCAGGAGGTAGAGCAGTCACCCACCAACCAAAAGGTTGGTGGTTTAATCCCCAGCTCCTCCAGTCTGTATGCTGAAGTATCCTTGGGCAAGATACTAAACCCCGAATCACCCCTGATGTCTGTGCATCTGTGTATCATTGTGTTAGAGAGCACTGTGTTTAAAATAAGTGCTGTATGAATGTCTGTGTGAATGGGTGAATGTGACATGAAGTATGAAGCGCTTTGAGTGGTCAGTCTGACTAGAAAAGTGCTATATAATTATAGTCCATTTACCTTTAAAAGTTTGCCTCAGTTTTGGGCTGTGAATCATTAAGAATGTAATGTCTATCAAATGTATTTTGCAGTCTGCAAATAAGTTGCTCAAACTCCTGAGGAGAGAAAATCTGTACACACAGAGGGCTAATATTCCCTGAGATGATGAAGTGATTTCTAATAATAATGAAAGTCGATGGATATGATGATGAGATTCCATGCCCATAATTTGTAAATCTACCATGTTTTTGGAAAGGACAGATGCCCCCCTAGTAAAACTAATCCATTGCAAATCAAATGCTTGATAATTTCATACATCTATTGTTTGGAGCATTTATTAGTTTGCGTGGTTCTGTCTTCCTCATATCATCAAAATGAATGCAGCAGAGGAATGTGTTGAGGAGCATTCTAAATCGACAAAAATAGTTTTGAGTTTTATTTTGTTAAATCAGAGTGTGGTATTTTTGAGGTGCCCTTTTTAAAAAATTACCCCACAAAAACAAGACTAATGTGGGCTACGTTCACACAAACAACTTCTTTCAATGTTTGATCAGTATCAATAACACAATAATGTTGTCACAACTCAAATGAATAAAAACATGCCATCTACAGTGGTCTGTTAAATGGCTGAATGTGGAACAGCAACAGTGTGATGACTTTAATAAGCTCTAATTGACTGGTTTATGAAATTGCCAACCTCCCCATGATGAAAGGCAGATAAAAGCCTGTGATGTACTCTTTTTTTTAAGCTAGTTTTTTACTTGAAGTTGGAGGTGGGGGGAAAAGTCACAGACATCACTCAGTAGCCAGGAATCTCCTCTGAAATACCTGATCCAGGCCTTCATCTGATCCTAATGAGCCACACTAATGAAATATGATAAAATAGCCTCCCACTGAACACCAGGATACTTAGCCATTACCCAGCTTAAATGTCAACAGTAAACAAAACACAAACAGACCCTTTTTTCTATGAGCCTGTTCACTGAGTGGATGATATGGGAATATTCTATCTTACCTTGACACCAGCAGTACATTAAACCCAAACGACAGAGTTTCTGATGTTTACAGTAAAGCTAAACTTTGAAGTTTGCTATCTGTGGGTATTTCATAAGTTCATGTGTCTGTATCATTGCTGTTGTCAGAAAGATGTTCCTTGTTCGAAATAAGCAGGGCATGGTGTTCCCTGCCACTATCACTTAGACTTGTCTCCTCCTCCTCACAATGATTTCAGACACCTGAGTGAGACATTCAAAATTCGAGTATCCTTTGGCGAAACCTTGGGCCCTATACTGATGCAGCCTTTGTTGACAATGATGGATGCAGCCGTCAAAGAGACTGACATGGTAGGCTAAATTACATTACATTCAAACTATTTTTTAGTCCTTTTCAAGGCTACTGTTGAAATGAGATGAGGCACATGTCGTGGGAATAGTTGCATCTCAGAGACCGAGGGTGACAGTAGCAGCCGCATACCCTTCATCACTCAGCACTGATAACCAATACATTCAATAAATGACTCTAAATATTGTTGTGCAGAAGCTTTTGAAAACACATATTTTTCCTTCAATTTAACAGTGTTCTCAATAGAAAAATGTAAAATCTTTCAAATATTTGATGTTTCCCTCAGATTTTCAGCTTTGTCAGCCCTCAAACATTAGACTTGTATGCTCTGAAAGAATATTATGTGGTGCCTTTTCTATTGAAGTCATTCATAATCCATAATTAATTACATTCTTTTAGCTTGGTCACCAGCTCCCAGAGGTAGAGGAAATGTTTTTCGGTGCATGTTTAAGTAATTACACCCTACATCCTCAAAATACAAGCAGGAAACACATTGATTGCTGACCAGGCCAAATGGGGCCAGAGCTCCGGGACCTCTGACCATGGGGCTTCAGCCTTGGCTGACCCAAAGGTGAAGCCTCTGGTGGTCAGAAGCCCTCAGGCATGGAATGGTTTCTAGATTGTTGGCCAAAGGATATGAACATCATACATCTTCAAAAAGAAATTTGAAGTCTTGACTAACTCAAGACCAGACCACCTTAAGCTCAAAATTTCATAAGCTTAAGGATTTTTTTCAATAGGTAAATGCACGAAATTAAGAATTGTACTATTGCTATTTTTCATAGTTCAAGTTTCCAATATCAGACAAGCTTAAAAGAATATTTTGATGTTTTGGAAAAGATATTCTCCCATGCTGAGAGTCAGATGAGACGATCAATACCACTCTCCTACCATTTCTGTTAAACATAAAGCTGGAGCATGAGAACAGTTTAGCCTAGGTAAAAGTGGATGCAGGAGAAAGCACTGTGGCTCTGTCCAAAAAGAAAAAACAACTGCCAACCTGCACCTCTAAAGCTCACTACTAAACATACTGAATCAAATCCAATATAGAGAAAGTTGGGTTTTATGGGGTGTTTTCATTTAACTCTGAACAAGAAAGAGCAAAAGCACATCTCCCAAAATGCTGAAGTATTCTTCACAGATCAGACCTGGAGACACTGCAATGAATAGATTAATAATTGAAAAGATGTGATAATGATATTACAGACAGTGGCTTCCATTTAACCAAAAACTGTTTGTTACCATTGTAGATAAGGCCCTAACCACAAAGTAGAATCAGCTCCTGTCTGCTGAGTTGCATTATGACCCAATTAGGAGCAGATTAATTGACAACTGGGATTGCATTACCCCATCAAGGATTGCTTCCTGTAGTCTGCAGCTGCATCAAATCATCACATGTGACTATTGTCAGCATGACTCCCTTTCTCTCTCTACAGAACTGAAAGATGCTCATTGGCAATAAAGTCTGCCCTGACATCTGTGGAAGGTTGTTAAGAGAAAGTAGGAGCTAGTCAGCAGAAGAGTAAGAGGGCAAGGGGACAGGAGAATTGAGTGGGTTATTATGTTATTATCAGTCCCTTAATAGTGTTATTATGCAAGTGCAAGCAGCAATGTTTTGGTAGCCTTTAACATGTTGAGCATATCTGATTAGACTGGTTACTGCAGCAGAAGAATGGAAATGCACTCAGCAACACCCCTTCCCTCCCAGCAGCATCACTCACATTTAGGCAATATTTCACTATCTATTATCAATGCCACATTTCAAATCTCCCCAATCAGTCAGTCTTGTAATTCATTGACATTATTCATGCACACTCTTTGGCGCAGGCCGTTCCGTGATACAGTTTTGTATCACAGACTGCTGGGCAGGAATCGCCGTCAGCATTGCTCAAATGCAGGCAAGTCCACAGGCTGTTTAACAGGCTGCGAAGTTACGCATGGTCACTACATTTCATTAAACAAGACAAGGTCAGCAGCCTGGGCAGAGGGATCTGTTTTACTGGCATTCGAGGAACGCTGCGCTGCTAAACGGCAGTTGACCTTGTTGTTGTATCCTGACAGACAGTGGCTCCCATTCCCACCACCCTGCTCCTCTGAGGGAGGAGCTGATATGCTGCTTAGCCACAATAGGGGACGTGCTCCCACTGTGCATGCATAATGTCACAGTTTTGACGCTTGATTACAATATTATTAATTCCTCCACTCTGGCTCTGTTTTGGTCCAAGTCTCTATGCCCAGAGGAGTCCTTCCCCACACCTCTCCCATCGAAGACATCCACATGGCCATGTCAAGGGTCTGGGCCTGGGCAGCTAACACAGCCAATTATAGGAGGTCATGTGTTAGGTCATTTGTTAATCATGTCGCAGTGGTGCTGAGGACTGTGTCAAGTCTGTAGTGGGAGAATTTGGGAGGTGCAGATTAGCATCAACTGAGTTTTTAGAGCTTTCAAACAGAGGAACTCTCAAATGATAAAAAATTACAAAAAAAAACTTTAAAGAACTTTATCACCTCTGCCATAGAGGTTATGTTTTCTGTCCTGATTGTTTATCTGTTTGTTAGTTAGCAGGACATCTCCAAAAATTACTTCACAGATTTCAGTAGAATTAATCACAGGCTAGACACAAAATTATTTGCTTTTGGTGTGAATTGCTTAACCATTTCTACATTTAAGTCACCTCACAAGTTTTGATGACGCATGCAGCCGCAACACTGGTCATGAGCTTCCATGAGTCAAAACGCTAGACAGCCTTAAACAATTAAGTTAGTGGACCTTAATGGAGAATGTGTTGTCTATCCATATTAGTATTTTGATGCATATTTATATTCAGATTAAAAACCTTGAAACATTTTTTATTTTACAAATAACTCATGTTACTCATGTTACGAATGTTACGAATGTTTGTGTTCCTGGTGCTCTGCCTGTCCCCTTTCTTCTCCTGTCTTCTGTGTAGCTCCACCCAGGTGCTACCTAATCAGTCATCAATGAGACGCACCTGGGCTGTGAATGAAGTGCTTAAAAGCTCCAGTGTCAGCATTAGAAGTGAGAGGCTGCAAGTGTGAGGACTGCTGATCTCACTGCCTCTCGGGTTTATGTTTTATTTGTGATTTTGTGTCTTTGTCAGTGGTGGGGTAGTGTTTGTTGTGTCTTTGGTTTAATTTCTCCACTCTCTCCTCTTATCTACTCTCTTGTTCAATTCTTTCAGCTTCTCTTCTCTGCCAGTAGTGTAAGACATGCAATTCATAGCCCAACTCCTCTACTTATTTGAAAGCCAAGCAATTGAACATTCATTACTTCAGGGTCACATGCGGGGATTAATAACCTTATTACTCATTGGACATGCATAAAATAGAAGCCTGACCTTCCTTTAACCTGTCTTCAGCAATAGATGGAGGGTGTCCATTAATTGAATATAAAGGAGCTTCAATATACTGTACTGCTCTTGCGTTTACTTTGGCCTTGCTGTAAATGTTATGAGATCCCCAGTTAGTAATAAAAATAGTCTTGCTTTTTGTGTGCGCACCAATTCATTTATGTTCCCTAAGTACAAGCTGCAATATGGGGCTTATGATGATGAAAGGCAGCAGATCCTCTCAGCCTGGAGTGTCTGTGCGTACTAAACCTGCACATTCCCAGCTTCCATCTGAAATGATGAATCCCACTTAAAGAAATATGTGAATCTCACTCTCACAAAATAACTGCTGGCATGAATACAGAACCTCCCTTATCAAAAAAACAGGCAGCCTCATATTCATCCATGTTGCCTCTGATTTGAATTATCACTTATCTTGAAATGTTTACAGAAAATAGTGGCAGTTTAGAAAATATTATGATTTATATCAATATGGAATATGTTGACTGGAAATGTGATTATATGCAACCTTTTAGGAGGACTCTCTTTATACACTCACTGGCTTGCACCACATAAATAAAATAAAATGTTGATTTAGGGGTATTTTACTCACTGAACTCCATGTTTTCTTTTCTCCACCCTGCCTCTAAAATGTTATGGTTACTTCCTTCCAATGCTTTCTCCCTCTTTCGGCAGAGGTTATATTTTAACCACAAGAGAGCCATTATTTAGTATCCCCATCTCTGCTGTCCTCCTCCCCAAAGCTCTCCCGACTCAGTGCCATTCTCCTTTGTCATTCTAATCTTTTCCTCTGGCGTTACTACTTAGTTTTGACCTCTGGTCTGTGTGTGTGTGTGTGTGTGTGTGTGTGTCTGTGTGTTTTTCTTTGTCTGTGTATTGTGTGAGTAAATGCATGTTTGGTCTGAAGAATTTGCTTTCATGATTGTCCAGTTAAAGGCACTGAATAAGGCAGGGCAGTCAAGGGAAAGCTGAATTTGTATTTCCCATTCAAAGCTCTTTCCTTTTATCTATTTATTGGATAAGTATTTTATAAATGTTTGTGCACTGTGCAACAACATGCAAGAGTTATCATTCTATGGAACTCAATTTAATCAAAATATATAATGTTGTAGTTATTTTTAACTTTTCGTTAGTATTGTATTTGAGCATTTGCACTCTGGGCCAGTAGGTGGTAATTAATGCATCTGTGCACTGTTGGTGTATTCTGGATGACAACGGGCACAAAGGCTCTCTGACTCAAATGCAATCACAAGATGAAGATAAATGCATGAACTACTGGCAGGCGATACGTAACACAATCTGCTTCATGTTAATGTCACATAAATAACCAGCTCAAATCATCCATTTACTGTGTCAGTTGGCTAGCTTAGCAACTGAACTTTTGAATTTTGCTGCCAATCATGCATCAGACTTTTAGTTTGTAAACTGTCACATAATTATGAAAAATGCCCACCACTATCTGAGAGATCCCAAGGCAACATCAGTCCAAAACCCAAACAGTTTCAATTTACCATCATAAAACAGATAAAGGCAACAAATATTTACAGACTGGAACAAGAGCGTATTTGGCAAATAATTTCTCACACATTCTTACAGGTGCATTGGAAACCAGACTCCAACAGACACTGCTGGTCACTTTAATCTCTACAAACAATCCTGCAGCTGTCAGTCCAAGGAATGTTGAAATGTTGTTTATAAAATTAATTCAAGTGACTGACAGTTTGCAGAATTCTTGAAAGAAATGATCTATCTAGCTATCTAACATGGTCATACTAAATGCAGTGCTATGAGTGATTGAGCTTTCATACAGCAAATGAAGACATATATATGTGTGTATATATATATATATATTATATATTTTATATATATATATATATTAGTTTGTAAAGATACAGTCAGCACCTGGATGTAAAAAGAGGAAAAGAGGAAGTGCTGTATCTATTTAGCCTAATAGGGATTAGCTACCACCCACACTATTTTTTTAATTGACAAGTGACTCTCTGGTGAGTGCAGTGTAAAAGCACAATAGCAAAGACAGGTATAGAAATAAAGTTGTGCCCACCACAAGGCTTTACCACTTTTATATGGGCCACAGTATGTGACGTAACAAGTTGTCACCCACCATCTCTGCATGGCCACCAGCATCTGAGATAATTGCCATCAATATTTCACACAGACAGTGACAGTAGGGCATGACCTGATGCAGCTCAGGAAAAATCAAAATTTCTTGGCTCTGACAGATCATAACTCAGCTGCTACAATCTATCACAGCAAAAGGTGAGACCCAGAAGGAAAGTTCCTGACAGAGATTTGACTTATCGCTGTTTATACGGCAGCTTGTTGAGTTTGAACTATTAGAGGAAGCTTTCTATTCAGGTCAGATGTGTTTTTTATTTTGGTGACATCTTTGGTGCAGAACTGCTGAAGTGATTCTCCATTGCTATACATTTCAGTGAAATGACCCATGACCCATCTATGTCCTTGTGCAGGGTGGAATTGTCATGTTGAAACACAGGAATTTCAAAAATATGGATGTATGCTGTAGCATTAACTTTCATTGGAGCTAAGTGGTCTGAACCAAACCATGAGCAGGCCCATACTTTTATCAGAGATGAGTTCAGGACTCTCAGGTTTAACCACTGGCCATTGATGCCACTTGAGTCCACAGGCTGTGAGCATTCTTATTCTAAGATGCACTGAAAACACTCAACAATATCACTAATTTCTTTAGTCAGTACTGTGTCAAATGTGCTATGAGTATACACTGAATCACTGAACATTTCCTTCATAGAGTTTATTTAAGAATAGGTACAGCACTAGTTATTCTGCACTCACACAAGCAATGTGTAAACTGACTTCTTTATACTCTGGTCAAACTGTGCTTTATATCTGTTTGTCTTATTTCTCTAGCCTATGGGAAATACAGAAACGTGCACACTGACTGACTGATTGTCCCTCATCACATCTTGAGCTCCAACAGTAAAGAGGCTCCTGAGTGGAATAAATCAACAAACAGTACAATTCCTCATGCAGATGAATATGTGTCCCTGCTTATGCTTTTTTTTTCCCTCTCATGAGTCCATGGGATTTCTAGTTCCTCAATCATCCACCATGTGCATAATGTATATTATTGATTGTTGTCCCTCTATCTGAACCTAGTGAGTGCAGCTTTAAAAATTAAACCTCTCAGTAGGTTCAGATGTTGAAAAGGCTGGAGAAGAAACTCAAATCACGAATGGAATCATCCCTACACTAAGTGCTTCTTTAATTTAAGACATTTTAAATTAACAGTTTCCACTTTACAAACTTGGGTCAGATGTAGCAGTTGTTCATGTTGATTCTGATTTATAAAAAAAAAAAATGTTTGATCATGGGGTGGATTTAAGTGAAGTTTAACCATGAAGTTAGTTCCTTAGTCCTTAACCATTTTTGTTATTTTATAGTATTAGAGCTATACCTTAAACTAATACATGTATTGAGCACAAAGAGAACTGTGTGTGAAAAGCAGTCAAAAGTACATGCATCATTCTGTTAATATGATGCTCTTGTCCTGCTTTGCACCACATAAATAAAAGAATTTCGCTTATTAGCAGCTGAGGTTTGCACACAGGTGAAAATCAATGGCATAGAAACTCACTATGGGTGTTCACTAATGTGTATGCCACCATGGGGATAGGCACAATCGGACCCCATTGTTCCCCCCCAATAAAAAAAGGAAGGTTGCACAAGCTTAGTACTTATTCAATATAAGGAGGCCATGGAGATCAGCCTGGAAGATTTCCACACAATAGACCCTGCTGTCTCACTCACAGCTGGACTGAACTGGAATGAATAACGGATGGAAGGTGGCCTAGACCTTAGCACAGATTTTAGTTTTAGGTACTTCACATTGATGAGGCAGCTTAAACAAGAGAAAATGATTAAATGAAACTCCAAATAAAATAGATAGCATTTAATTATCAGTATTTGGCTCTCTCAGTTAAAGGGACATTTCAGAAATTTTGATTTGCACTTTTATAATGTTGAAGCACTTTATCACAGGCAAATTTAAAGAGAGGATGGTCAGAATCAAGGCAGCAGAGGCTCAGATATTCTGATTCTTATACCCTAGTATATTTGGAAAACACTGGATTCTATATTTCCCACACTGAATTAAAGATAGTGTTAAAATATACATATTTATTGCAAAACTATAACATCATGATAGATACCCCAGTCCCAGTTAGGGAATAAGCTTATTTTAAAGATGATAAGGGGATATATTAGACCATGCCCTGTGAAATTGGCCATAGGTAAATTCAGACAGTGTGATACATGTAAGCTTTTTTGGGTGTTTTTCTTTTGTTTTAAGTGCCGCCCATCCTATGTAAAAGAAAAAGTTCAATTTAATTTGAAAATGGGCATTAATATGAAATAATAACAGTCAAGACCAGGCTTGCTGTAAACTGAAAAGGAAAGGGGAAACATTATTTTTTGAATTACTGCTGAAAGGAACCTAGGACAGATTGAATGTTTACTACCTCAACACTTGGAGCAGCTGCAAGGTCTGTATTTTCCACAAACACAAAAGACATTTACCTCCCCAGATTTGTGAAGCAGCATATCTCTTTCTTTATAAAATGCAATGATTTTTTTCTTTCATTTTTGTTTTTCATTTCCTGTGGAAGCCAGCAGTGAGATGGCGATCTGCAACAACTGTTCTCCGCTAGAATCCTATGAGGCTACTAAATGTGAAATATAAATTAAATAATTTTGAGCAAAGTGAAATAATAAAGCACTGTTTCTGGCTCAGAGTCTAGGAAATGATTTACCATGTTTCTGTTTTCCACGTCTTTGTGCATGAATGAATGCAGCGATGCATGAATTATAGGAACTGAAAAGCAAAAGAAACTGCATTTTATTCATGGTGATTGCATTCCAGGAAGGAATTTAAATTCAAGACAGTATTAAATGAGATCAAGGGACTGCAGTTATACAAAACAGTGTCCTGTGTTATAGAGAAACTATTAAAATATGAAGCTAGCACAAAGTCTGGTTAATCTATCATGCTTTATCCTTTGACAGAACTGAACAATATCCATTTCTATATTATTGGAGTTTTTACAGGTTGGCTCCCACTAACTAGGAGTTACTGACATAAGTTTAACCAATTGTAAACACATGCAATTATCTAATATGTGACTTTTTCATTTAAGATAAAGATCTTTATGGGGATGGATAGGAACTGCACATATTGAAATGAAACATAGTAAGAACTTCGATATAAGAGACTATTCATTAATATCAATATCATTTACTTGACAAATAATTTTTTGATTGGTGCTCATTTGAGAGCTATAATTTGGTTGAAGGAGTAGCACAGTACCTTTTTGATTTTCACATTACAGTGCAATCTGGTTTGAATATAAATAGTTAAGTCAGGTGCTTGTATGTTTTCCAAAGAGAAGGACAAGTCAAAGAGGAAAAAAAATACCTTTAGTTGTGGCTTGAATAGCTGAAGTGCTTTTGAGCACCATCCCTCCATTTCAGTCCAAGGTTGAGTCATGATGAGCCACAGAGTGTTTCAAAATTCAAAGTGAATCAGTTAATGTGGCGGCATTGTTTTACTGCCAGCATCGTAGATAATATTAATTTATTAAATATTATTTTCCATTAATGTATTGCTCTATAGAAGTGAGCTGGTAATTTGATTTATTACATATTTAGCAAGGCACAGCTGGAAAATATCCACAGCACTGAACCAGTCTCCACTACTTCTTCAAACAGTATTCATTAATGATACAATGAATACAGGCCTGGGGTTGTGTCTGGTGCTCTTAAATTTGAGACTGAGCGAATGAGAAAAGGTGTATTCATTGCCATTCACTCACTTTGCTTCATTAGTAAATTTAAACATTGCCACAGGAAGTTCAGTTTTGACCACAGCTGGCTTCAAAGTCTTAACTTTAAGCTTTCATCAAGGAACATTGAGCCTAATCCTCTCCAATAATAATAATAATAATAATAAATAAATTTAAAAATCACAAAAACTGAATTTTAAAGCAGGGAGAATCTTAAAATTACAGTTAGGATAAGGACTTGTGCTAAAGATGTGGTTTCCACACATGGATGCAAACACACAGACAGCATTTGCAAACGCAAGGCTGTATCAGGCCACTGTACCATCAGGAATGACAGTTCAACACACAGCTGAAGTAAATCAAAGCTTTCAGAAAGCTTTCATTTAACCACCCACTGTCTGCTAGGTCTTTCAGGGAAAGAAATCCTCTGGCACAGAGGAAATGAACAGCTCTATGCTTCCAGCAGCAGCAATGATTTTTTTGGAGTAACTAAAAGAAGAACTGGATCATCACCAAACTGCCAAATCTGAGAAAAGAGACTATCACTGTTTACAAAGAACCAGATATTATCATCATAAAATCAAATGAAAAGATGTTTTACTATTGGCCTCAAAACAATCTCTGGAAAATACAGTGATTCCTGCCACAGCTACATAACTGTCAGTGAGATAAACAAGGCAATGTGGAAAAAACATGGAAATTTTAAGACACTGCAACAATTTGACAATAAAACATAGAATCTGCTTGACAGAGCAAAACCTCGTCATTCATGAATTCCAAACCAGTGAGCTAAACTTCAAATGTCACATCAAAATCTATGTTTAAGACCAAGCATTCTGATATCCACACTTTCCAACAACATCACAGATCCCGGGATTACAGATCCATAAATTGAAGACAGTCAGAAAAATAATCTAAACTAAACATCACTCCATTTCCAGAGCTCCAAATGAAATGTAAAATCTTAAGCAACGTGGGACAAATAGCATTTTATGGCAACATTTTAACTTCACAGTCATGGGACTGAGCACAGAAAACAATATCTGAGTACTGATGCTGTAACTTGGACATGAAACCCACTTTAGCTGATGTTCTTAATTTTTTTGCTATTTTGCTACCATCTGAAGCTACTTTGCAAATATATCTTTCAAACTTTTGAACCTCTTTAATCCAACCTCTCATGCTGAGCAGCCAAACCATATTCAAATCTATAAAACTTTATTCAAAATTTTAGTGCATTTCCCAACATTTCCAAAAATGTCAATTATGTCAGGCTGAATTTGAGAAGCTCTGTCTAAAATGATGTACAAAACATTGAGAATATATCTATCTGATGAAAGAACACATCCATATAAATGTAATCATGGGTTTGAATAAATTAAAGGTTGAAAATGGGATGTCAAGAAATCAGTCAAGAAAATTATAAATACAAACAATACAATCTATGACAACATTGGCTCTGTCTCCAGCCAAGGAATGAGTGTCTTTCAGATCACTCACCATCTTTTGTCAACTCTAACTGTGTTTCATGGCTGTACAAACTTCAGTGGAGATTCAACTGACATTAGGCTGAGTAGATAATGACAGAATTTCAATTGTGAGGTGAACAGTTCTTTAAAACAACTCTGCAACGTTTGCCAAGGCTGGATGAATAAGAATCCATCGATTTGTAAGAAAAGGAAAATCAATCAGCCAGTCATTCTGGTTTAAGGTGACACAAGGTGATGCCTTTGGACAGCCTGAAAATACAGCTTCTCCTTTCAGATACCGACAACAGGTAGCACAGAGGCAAGGACAATACACTGTCAGATGTTAGTGTCCAATTGAATCAAAGCGCAGACAGTTAATCAGTTAAGATGTAAAAATTACAGGAAAATCATTTTGCTGGTCTTTGCTGCTATTGAGCCAAACCACAAAGTCTGCTGGGATTGGATGTTCAGTGAATCAGTGACAAAGCGACAGAAAAGATTATTTCTTGAGGAAACAAGAGCATACGCCATTATATGCTCAGTGTAATAGGACATAAGGGTTGTATGTGTGTATGTGTTTCTTGACACTCTCTTAACCTGCTAAAACAACACTGTTTAACTCCCAAAGCATTTAGTTATCTTTATTCCTGGAAGTAGTTGTTGACTTTTACCCAACAGCAGGAATAATTTGCATCCAACTGCTGTGCATAAGTAGCACATATTATGCTCTCACATATGGTTGTACTGTGGACTAAGATATCATCTTTGAAACCTCTCATCAGAGGTTTCATTTTACTGAGTACATGTCCTGGCATCATGTGCTGTTGGTGCATCTTTCCCCACCCAGCTGAGGGAGGACTTACCTTAACCCAGTCGTGGCTGTACAGTTACGTGACTGTGGATATGAGCACAGGATGGCATGAGAGCAAATGAGGCTGGCTGACAGTTTTTAAAATGCCAAATATCTGCCTGGCAGCAAAGACATGTTTCTCTCCTAGGGGACATCTTGCATGGCAGGTTTTCAGCCATCTGTGAATAGGCAATCCATTTATTTATTTATTTATTTAATTAGGGTCCCTCTCTCTGTTCTTAGCCAGCGCTTTTTCAACTATACAAACTGTCTCCGCTTTCTGGTATAACTCCCATGCAACCCCTACACAGTACGTGACATTATTTAAGAACAAATGTGCAGTATGTACATGAAAAAGCAACATTTTCTCTGAGGTGTTAGATTGTGTGAATGTTGGGTGTCAAGGGTTTAAATCTGAAACCATCACCATGGTTGCTACACTCCCAGACCGAATGGAGCACATATAGCATGAAAACTTAGAGATACATTCAATACACAAAATCCATTGTATAATGTATTCCACCTGTGTTTTTCTCTTTTTTTTTTTTTAATCCAGGGAAGGTTTGCTGAGTGTGCATGTTCTTTTTCAGCAATGACCCGTTTTACATTCATGCAGTTGCAGACATTAACACTTAACAAGGTACTCAGTACAACTACAATCCTTTGTGTGCGGCCAATGACTAGTATCCTGGGGCAGCTGCCTTGCTCAATAGTTCATCAGTAGCACTGGTATGGAAGGAGAGAGTTGTATGAGATCACTTTCTTTTACCCCTCAGGTTGGTTGGATTCTATTTTTTCTTTTCCTTTTTTGATTTTTTTTTCTTGCCCATTTTAGCAGATAGTGGAGAGATGACAGGAAAGAACAGAGAGAGAGAGATGGGGAATGACATGCAAGACAGATTGCCTGCTGGAACCAAAAGAGGAAAGTTACTGTTCATGGCTGGCACCATAACCCATCTGCATTGTATTTACTGAAGTACTGTACTGTATGTTTATGTGACAGCAGGCTACTAGTTGCAGGTTCAAAGCACAAGAAATTATGGTGTATTATTATAGATTAAGCAACCCAGTGGTAAATAAAGCAATTAGCTCAACTGTAAAGTGATGAACACATTAATGCATCAATAATTACAATGCAACATCATAATAAACAATAATTTGAAATAGGTTATTAAGCATAATGAGTACATTTACTTTTGGTACATTAAGTATATTTTAGTTTTTCTGCACTGTGGTATTGCTACTTTTACTGAAGCAAAACATCTGAGTACTTTGCACATTTTGTACTTACAGAACAGTACATTACGTTACTATTCCAAGTAAACTGTATCAATGTCAAGGATATTTCAACTTAGTAGTCGTACTACAGTATGTGACTAGTTGTATGTAGGTGTCCCACAGTAAAGGGGGTTTAATGTAGAAGTGAGTAGCAGCTCTGAAGTGGTCATAAAAAAGATATCATGGTTAATGGAAGACATTTTCAGACTACCACCTTCACACATCATCATAGCCATTCAGTAGATGGTCAGTTATGATGCTTGATGTGTGAGCACACTGAGCTCCTGTAGAGAATAATTCATTACACACCACAAATGACTTTCAGGAACGCCATTTGTCTGCACAACTAGGAATGTAGATCTCCACTTTAAAAAGAAGGGTCAAAAAGTCATTACTATGGTAATGCAATGCAAAGGCCAGAGGCAAGAAGCCAACAATTGATCTTGAAATTGACATGCTGTCGCCATGACTGGTCCCTACTCCATTGAGATAAACAAATGTGCTGCCTAAAAAAAGAATAATCAATTCTGCATTCTCAGCCTCGAAAGTTGGTAAAATGATTATTCTCCATGAAGTTATCAGATTGAAAAGTAAGTACCTTGGGAAAAAATGCTGGGAGTATTTACGCTGCAGGTTTCACATTTGGAACAGTGGGTAGGCTACAAGAAAGACAGTACAAGGTCCTGAGAATTAAAAAGAAATACTAACCATTATTTATATATATATAAACTTCATATTGGATGAAAGTAATCACAGAATACACGGAGAGGAAGGCAGGTTGAAGTAACCATCTGAAGTCATTAAAATATATCTATATTTTTCCTGCTGCTAATCATAGATATGTTTTCTCTAATATGTTTGGCATCAAGCTGTTTCAAGGTCAAGATGATGGAGCTGCAGTCTCATGAGATTGTAAATAAATGTAAATTTGGGAATTAAATATAAATACAAAACATGTATAAAAAATACTCTACTAGACATGTGATTACTGTATTCAATATACACATGAACATACCTTTTACTGTGGTTCTTTGGCTTTGACAGAAGGTTACTGGATCTGCTGTTGATGAGAGCTTCAGTAAATTGTCAAAAATGTAATATTTTAAAATGCATGGCTCTGTGACATCAGCCATCTGACAGTAAAACCATGGAATTTACAAACAGGATTTGATATTGCAATCCTTTGTGCAATGATGCAGAATGAGCAGAGGCCTAATTCAAATGTCCAAAGAATGATGCATTAACCCACAAATGTTGATTATGGAGGACCTCAAGGACCATACCACACCAGACTACACCTACATAATTTGCAGATTCACAAAATATTAACACAAGTTAAAATATTTCCAATTAAGACACAACCTTGCACTGTATGAAGATCAGCGGAGAAGCAGCTATTGATGGTTCACGCAGTGCTGACTTAATCCCCGCGTCAGACATGCTGAATTTTAGCTCTTATTGCAACTAAGTTGCATCATGTTGAAGAATTGTCAGGTCACCGCTGTCTATTTGATTAGATTTCAGTTCCAGTTTCCTACATTTGCATTTTACATTTAAAGAATTAAGTCAACACTCTTCACCAGATCAACTGAGTCTGATAAGCTTCAGTTTCCTTATCAACAACAAGCAACCAGTAAAAGTGAGGAGCAAAAGGGTCAAAACTACTCTGCCTTAAGAATAGATATAACAAACATTCAGTGTATGATAGAGATGTCCTTGATAATGAAAGCTAGCTGCTGGGTAACTTGGGGATTTCATCTAGCAATCACTGGCTATAGGAATCCAGTGACTGACATAATAAAACAAACATAAATATTACATGATACAAATACGTGATGTAAACTCATTTGTTAGAGGACAGCTTGAAATGAGTACAGTCTGAAAATGCAAATAAGTGAGAGGAATAAGTAAGTAAGAGGAATAAATTTCCCCACAATGAAAGGATTGTATTGTGGATACACAAGTAGGAATCTACTGAGGGGGTGGATAGATTGGCCTTGACAATGTGAATCAGTTCAAAGAAGTTTTCTACTGTGAATGAGGCTTTTATTTTTTGGGGAAATGCATTTTTTTTTTTTACCATAGCCAGAATCTTCCCAAAACAAGCAACTTAACCAATTGTAACTTTAAAATTAAACACTTTAAACAATTCGTAACAAAAAACAAGCTCATAACAAAACACTGTGGGAGTAACTGTGTGAATGTCTGTGTTTCAACAAGCTGCATGAAGGAGATTCTTAAAAAAAAATACTAAGCATGTAAGTATGTATGTACAACCTCTGCCTATTGTACACATTCTGATTCTGCTTCTTGGCCTTACTGAATGTGTCCACTAATGTAACAAAACCAGTAGAATTCAATGACAAGTCTTCAGTGATTCACTGAGTCACTTCTTCTAAATATTTAAACTTCTTTTGGCAATTTTTTTGATTAAGGACTTTGTCTTGATGGAACTTAATCAGAAATTACTGACTCGGGTCAAAACCTGCCACCTTTATTCATTTCAGATGTCTGGGTGTTTGACTCATTTATTCCCTGTGGCATGTCAAATTAAGGCACCTCATAGCAAAGGGTTTTGGTAAAAATGGAGATTCATTAAAGTTCATTCTGTGGCCTCTAGGGAAATCAACAGTGATAGAGTCAAAGGGCTTTACCGTAATCCAATCTGCCCAGATATGAGTAATACAATCGGTAGTTCTTTATGAGTAATAAAGTGAGAAATATTTAGGTTGCTCAGAGACTTGAGGGGGCAATAATTGAACTGGGGAATGATTCAAATTGTCAAAGACCCTCTGTCTTGGAGTCGTCACGTACATTCAAAGTCCCTGAAGTCAAGCTCCAGTGTGCCTCAGGTAGGAAATGTCTGACTTGGATTTTGAATGATGTCAGAAGGGGGTCTGATTTAATTCCATTTATTTATCAACAGCAGCCCATTAACATTTTTTGTGCAAAAAACACTGCTGATTTCTTGGAACATTCATGTAACATTGAGCATTAACAGACAAACCTGCTCAAAGGCAACAGATCATAGTGCCTGAAACCGGCTGTTAATCATAACTAATGTAACCTTGACATTCACATTCGTGTGCCTGTCACAGACATTTGTCTGAGACACAGACCACTAATAATGACTCTACTTTATGTCCAAATAATTAAAGTGTGGGTCGTCAGATTCATTTTCCACCTCAGGTCCCAAAACCTCAGAAGGATGATTTCAGAGTGGAGAAATGCATTATCAGCTATTTAAGGGCAGTGCCCCTGATTTCAGTTGAAATGAAGCCACAAAGCTTCATTTTGGCTTTCAGTTAGTCTGAACTGTGCTCAGTGCTTATTAAAGATTTCTGCATGAGGGACAGTTTTTGTATTTTTTTTACTTGTGGCAGTAAAATTGAGTTTGATCATTGATGTTGTTATTGTAAAAGTTTAAATATGAGTTTCACTGATAACTATTTATTTAATAGAATGTAATGCTTTGTCTTGTGTATTATTGTGCCTATCAAGAGGTTTATTGCTTATTTAGGCAAAGCTACTGGTGGTTCTTAAAAGATCTTACCAGCGGATGTCCCTGTCCACTTTTCTGTTATTTAAGAGTGGATTTAATGTTAAAAAGCTTTTGAACTACTATTATTATTTCTATTATATGAGAAATACCTAATTCGAAACATACAAACATAGGTCTGCAAAATGTTGAGGTATAAACATTCATCAAAGTGCTACATAATGCACCATATAATTCCCAGTACTGGCAGCAGTATATGTTTCATAAAATCTTTCATTCATCTGTCATGAAATAGAGACTTTTCCCTCAAAGTTGAAATCCATCATTGTTAAATGTTGACAAATGCAGGTTCCCCACCATGCCCTGACAACAAGGTTTGCTGCCATACATCAGTAGTTTGAGAGACTCTTTGAACAATAAATAGCCAGTGTTAGTAGGCTTTTTTACAAAGAGGTGCACAGGCTGCCAAGCACATCAGGTATTTTTGTTTCTACTGCTGATTTCCTGGAGGCATGTGGAACTTAAACATTTTTCTTTAAATCCCATAGGCCACAGAATAGAAGCAGTTTTCTCGAGCAAGAAGAATTTAGAAGAATTTAGTCTTGTACCAAACTGTGAAAGTTTCAAATCAGTTCTGTTTGCTTTGTGCCCTAAATGCATGTCTAAAACAACAACACAGTTAAACCAATCAATATTATGCTCTTTAAAATACAAATAGTTTGTTAATATCATTAATACTACTATGAGACTGTGTTAGATAATCTAATATTTACTTATGTATAAGTCACACAAAGAGAGAAACTGGGTTGGAAAGATTCACCATAGATATAGACACATAAAGATACTGGACCTGAATTTCTCAGCTCTATGGACAGAGACAAACAGAACAACTGGGTTTGAATGTTTCAGCACCATGGAAAGAGACAGAGCAAGCAAGACTTAAGTTGTGTCCCAGTGCTGTTCTATGAAACAGTTGTAGCTGGGTTTTGAGTTGTTGTGTGCTCATATTGGAGAAAAAAGTGATGGCAAAACTTGTAGTCTAGAAATACCTTGTAACCAGTCCAGTATGTACCACATGTCTCACCACGTAGGTGGTATGGAAAATACATGAATTCAAGCACACTAATTAAGTAGAAACAAGGGGGTGTCTCAGTTCCTGACATGGCGATGTTAAGTGTTCTGACAACAGATCGTAATATGAATTAACAGGGGGCCCCTAAAATTCTTTATGCTGCAGTAAAATACTTGTTTATATATACTACATAATCAACATGGTGAACAGATGAACCCTTTCTGCCTCAGACATGATCACACTCCATTATGGGATTAGAAACACAACAGTGAGACCGTAACAACAGACTCTAACTTCATGGTCCATGTAGTATGGTTAAAACAGACATGATGTGGTCCAGATGGACCAGGAGCTCCTGTACATTATAGCACCATCTACGCCTTTTTCCACATCAGCGTGCTCACCCTCACATATGCTCACCACTACACAACCTGTTCAAACATACCTATATGTGGAAGTCAATGATGTGTGGGCTATGCTTTAACCAAAGAAGGAGAGAGTGGGTCATAAATGAGGTGATGACTGTTGTATAATCCCATGCATGATTACACATCACTACTAAATGCAACAGAGTGACAATTTATACAAGTGGGACCTGCTGAATGGCTTTTTGGATGTCTTGTATCTTGTGTTACAGGTTTCACTGATGATTCAAGACCATTATAACCTACTCTCTGTACTGAAGAAAAGAATGTGTTATTTCCTTTACTTCTTATCAATGAAATAGATGTGAGAAATATACAGGTCATCATCAGTTACACTAAGTTATCTGTCCAAAGATATGTATTCATTATGTATTCATCATATACTGAAAGCATTTATTTATTTATTTTCAGAACAAATACAGCTCTGTAAGAGTTCAAAATGACCAAAACGTCATAAATAAACTCTGATTAGTACAGACATACATTCTGGTATAACTTTGATTTTACCTACACTGTTTTTTGGTGTGGTTTTAATCTGCTTTGTGAAAAACAAATACTTTTCCCAGGACATCAATTTAAACAGCAATGTGGCTCAGAGGAATGCTGTCTGAACTGAGCAGCACTGGGCTCAAGAATTAAACACCCCAACACAATAATATGTATTAATCTAGGGAGGGTTTGCTGAGTATGCACGCTTTTTTTAAGCAATGCCCTGCTTTATAATCACACATACACTGCACTTCTAGCTCTTTAGTAAAATCACAATCATGCACACTACAGTGTACAGTGCTCGGGACCACAGGACAGCTTTGGGCATGCATGTCTTGCAGAAGAGCATATGATTCACTCCCCCCAATGCAAGGATTTATGCCAGGAACCCCTTGTCTCAAATCTTTTGTATAAACATCCCACTGTCTGAGCCATACTGCTGAGTGGCACTATTGGAATCATTTTTGTTTTGCTCAAAGGAGTGAGATATAGACAAATAAATCTTTGGCACAGTAAGAGCTGAGACCACAGCATGGCCAGTGGGGGTATGCACCACATGCATGACAAACTCCATTGTCCCAGTGGCTCTGACTACAGCACCTCAGCACATAAAGCTGAAGCTGAGCCACTGCAGTCAGCTTCGTGGCAGCAACACAGGGGCTGCCAGTCATTAGAGAAATAGCTGAGCCTGCACAGAAACGACTGCTTCATTCAATCCAAAAAGAGTGGGACGAAAGACATGGCACATTTTACTCCTCTGTGTACTGGTTGCCACACCTGATGTGCACTGTGTATGTTTTTGTTGGGTTTTTTTTAAACACAATTTAGTGAAGAATCATTTTGATGCAGGACCGTGCTATTAGCATGGTTCATAAGGCATTTATGATGCTTTGTATGGGCTACTTGAAAAAATATATAGTTTCATAGAGGATTAAAATGGAATGAAACTGCACTATCAAGATGTTTAATGTCTTACAATGAAAATGTTGCAAGTATTATGAGGGTACAACACTGCATGCTTCTGTTCTGCTTCATCTGCCTCTCATTGTCAATTTAACTACTGCAGGCAATAGCAAGGTCTTTCTAATTTGATGTTGTTAGCTTGCTGTTAAAACACTAAGATCCATACATGCACAGTATGTTGCTAGTTTTCCACATTTTCTTTAACATTAAGATGATATATCTCAAAATACACACACACATGGTGTTTTGCTATGAACATTTCAATCAAGTCAGTAACTGAAGCTGGCATCTATGCAGCCATGTCCTCTACCTCTGTTTTTAGAGATAGGATTGCTTTTTGTCTAGCTGAATTTTCAGCTGCATTCTATGCACATAAGCTTCAACTGACAGTTGTAATGGGTGCTACTCTCATATTTAAAAGGTGTTAAAGGTGCAGTAAGTAAGATTTTAAGGTTCTGTAGCATAAAAATGTCCATGATATATCTGCACTTTGAAAGCGTTGTTGATCATTACCAGTGAGTCAGCTGCTTGTGAGCCAGGAACAAAGATTTCTCACTTTCAAAACTCTCTGCCTGTACCATTGGAACAGCTTCAGCCGCTCTCATATTTTCAGCTGCTCGTGATGGATGATGGTGTGAGCACCACAAGAACTGTTGCTCCTGAGCCAAAAAAGCAAATGGGAGATTAGAGTATTTAGCATTTGATATATTTCCTCTTTACTTGATGCTTCTGTTATTCACTCTAATTAATGTGACTTTAATATTTATGTCAGTTGCAGTTCGCCATAAACTGTGTTATAAGCTGCTGCTGATGGTAACATTCCTTCATTTTTTGGCAGAGCTTGACAAAAATCATAGATGGTTCATTCCCCTGTTAAGAAGCATGTTAATTTACATCTTTATTGAATCACAGGTCTCTTTTCCTTATTAACAGTTCATTTAAATCCAGGACAAATTCTCCTATTATGGCTTAATGAGTAAGTAATTCCAAGTGGCAACAACAAGCTAGTTGATATTTATCAGAAACAAAGGGCCAAATAAGTCATCAAGGGAAATGTCACAGGGAGCTGTAACCTTTTAGAGGGGCTAACCTTTGAGGCTTGGTGGCAAGATGGAGAGTCATTTGGTTGAGGTGGAGTAGTGCTGAGTTGTAATGAGAGCTGATGTGGTGTTTGTGACAGAAATTAACTTTAGGTTAATGATTAGGGAGTGTCACTTGGGAGCTCCTTAGCACACAAGTGCTGCAAAACCAAGCACAAACAGATGCACAAGCTCCTATGGATGCACAGGCTTTAATACTTGCATGCACACACAAAAACATACAGATGCAGTGAGGCGTTCAGTAAATGCAGAATCTTGCACAATCTTGTGGTTTTATCAATTAAACACTTGAGGCTCTTTAGGATTATTTGGTCAGCAGCTTGTCTATGATATGAAACAGGTACTCTAGATTCAAATCAGGTATTGGAGGAGATTTTAGAAGTGTTTTAACCTCAGAGCGCTTTCCTGCTCTGGCTGATTTGCTCAGTGCAATCTGTAATTTAATTAGTCTGTTTTGTTCTCATATACACCCACAAACACACAGCAAGAATTGAAATTTAGTACCAGTCCTGCACTGGCTACAAACTCCTGAGGCCAATATTGATGTTAAACTTCACCACAGTTGTCCACATAACAATCCACAGGAGGCCTCACCATCCTACCAGCTGATGGTAAACACTTTATTTGTGATATGTTTGCTCATCACCACAAACTGTCTGTGTGGTCTGTCTGTAGCTTTGCTTCCATGATGAAGCATCCTGCCCCAGGTTTAAGTCATAAAAGTGAAGCTGCTGGGCCAGAAAACCACATTTTCTGAGTAGGTAATCATGACCATTAATCATGCTGGCACACCTCTCTTTCCCATTGGCCAAAAAGAATAGGTCATGGCTAAAGACTGTACCTCCACACTGGCGGTGAATATGCATCCCCCTCCACCTACTCAAGGCCATTTGGACTGATTTGTAGCAGCAGTCCTGTGAAATTACCTGAGTTGTGGTTGTCGAAAATAAAAAATAATGATAAATTGGCCATGTAAAAGTCAAGGCTTTCCTTGCACAGTAATACTATTATGACACAGTCACTAACAGCTCTTTTAATGATCTAATTTAAGATAGTTCGAGGATATACTCTGAGCTAAGAAGGAGTTTATTTTTCAAATCCAACTCACTCAATTATTTACAGTTATTGCAAATATAACTGTGAAAGGACATTATTTTTTTTTTCCTCAGAATTGGGAGCTGTGTCTACCATTTTAGCAGCTTCTCATGGTGTAATAAATTGTGGGCTTTTCTGTGGCACTGGATCACTTTTTATGGTTAAGAATAGGTCTGTACTGTGACTTTTTTTCAAAAGCAATTTCAGTTGTTTGAAGAATCTTCTCTTCTCTGTGTAATCTTGAAACAAGGGAAATTAAAGCAAATCGTTTAACTTCTGTATGGAAAAAGTATGTTCACCTTAAGAGGAAAAACAGGCACTTTCATTTTTTACAATGCAGTGATTTATTTCATGTCAATATCTTGAAACAAGGCAGGCCACTCCACTCCTTTCAAGACTCCAATCGATCCACAAGAACTCTTTACACAAGTTAAATTGCCTTGGAAACAAGCGACACTCAGCACTTGTATTCAGGAGAGTGATCTTTCAAGACAAGAGAAAGTGACTTGTTGAGATTAGCAGTTTTTGCATCACACCTTCAGTGTGGCAGCTTTTCAATTTCCATGTTCATGCAGTTATTCCATGTCACCTTTTGGGAACTGGCTCAGTGTAGGGGCAGATTATAACAAATTTAGGTCACACTCATACTGTAACTGCTGCTCTCGGTTGTTTCCTGCACTCTTCCACATGTTGGGGGCCAGAACAAGATCTGAAATGCCCCTTTGGGTCCTTTTAATCTTTAAAGGAGTAGGGTGATAGCTGACAAGCACAGATGCTGTCAAAAGTCCCCCTGACCTCATACCAAACTGCTGCATTGCCACTGCTGGCAATATTGCTGACATAATGTGCTGATACTGGATAATGACTTTTCTCATGTGGAGAAAAGAAGTCATGGAAGTAGTTATTAGATTCAGAGCTAATTTAGAATTGGAGGCAATTTAAACGGAGACTTTATCTCACCAGTGCAGCATTTGAGATGTCAGTGCTGTACGTAAAATCACCTTATGCTGTCGAGGCCTATAAGTACATGCTCACATGCCACATGCTCACTCTCTCCTTCATTTTTGGTGTGTGTAAAAATAAATGCACTATATATGTACATGTAATGTTTAGTGAGTAGGTGTACCTAGACCATTTTTTCTGAGCAATGTGTGCATACATTTCTAATGTGGGCCTATTTAAGAATCTTAAATCTGCATATGACATTAGTGGCAAGTCACTGAATCTTTGAAAGTTGTTGGTTTTACAATGCTAATTAACTCAAATTTCATGAGTTTATTTGCACAGTGTGTCACCTTCATATATTAGTGGTAGGATTGTCTCCTGTTTCAAAAATTTTCATTTCATAAGTAAGTGAAGTTGCATTGGAACTAAGTATATTATTCACCTCAATTGCACATTTATTTGATACAAATGTCATGATTTTAGGACAGCTACTGTCTTGCATTAGTTACCATAACAAACCTTTTAAAGTACGTGCCACAGTGAATAGGCTCAGTCTTTAATCAAATCCCTGATGAACTATTTTGAAGTACCACGTTAAGCTGTGAAACTAAAGTTTATGTTTAAACTGTCAGCCTCAGTGGAATCCCCACAGCGGACTGCAGCAGTCACTTTCATACTGTAAAAACACAACCCAACTTTGTGGCACATGTGTTTATGGATGAGCCCAATCTGTCAATGTTTGAATGTTTTTTGTGAAATGTTAATGAAATAAACAGACTGAAATCAAAATATTTGCATCCTATTATGTCGACACACTTGAGACATTTGCTTCTCTCCTCCCTGTCTCAGTGTATATATAGATATATTACTCTGTCTTTTTGCTTTGTATATTTCCAACAATAGCTCAGTGGAGATTTGTTTTGAAGATTCTTTCAACTCATCTGCGGTGGAAAAACAGCACCCCCACAGGGCTGTTTAGTAACAGCATCCACTGCTCTGGCAGCATTAGGGCAGCCTACAGTAACTTTAAACTGTGACTTTCCCACCCATAATCTTCAAGTGGAGCATTTCTGTAGAATCTGTGGGACAACCATCTCCTTAATGGTGCCTGTCTTCATAAGAAGAAATGAGCTGACTGAGACAGAAAAAGTTAAGTGGCTTGAGAGAAAGCCAGGCAAGAGAATAAAGAGAAAGACAGAGAATTAGCCTCTAGACCTGGGCTATTAGTATCTTAGCAAAATCTTATCACCTTCAGACCATATGAGAAGATTAGTATGGACTAGCTGAAGCAGGAAAAAGATAGCAGACATTTGTATTTACCCACTGGACCCATTGATCAAAGTAAACACACTCTGAGAGACGCCCCATGTGGAATGAATCAATGGGGATCAATGAAATCAGACCAAACAGGCTGCAGCCTGTAAATATCAAGGGTCAATTTGCTTGACCAGAAATGAATCGCAGTAGAATAATAAGTGAGGTGAATCTCATCAAAAATGGAAAAAACATTGCTCACAAGTCACCACTAAGCTTTAAATGTGTAGATTTAAAATACTGTGGTCTTCATTGCCAAAGCAGATGATTATAATCTCTAAAACAGAGGCACACAAATGTATGAATCACTGAGGCTCAGCTGGTGAAGGTGTTTACAAAGTAAAGGCAGGCAGGTCTTTGGGTTTGCCTGGAATTGCTGTTGCTTTGTTTACCCCCACCCCCACCCCCCCAACCGCCCCCAGACTGTCTTTGCACTTCTAGCTGACTAATGATGAAGAAATGCCATCAAAGTAATCTTTTAAAGGGCACTTCCCCAGACACACAGAGAGGATTCTGTGCCATGATGCTCCCCAGGGAGACATTTTTTAAAATCTGCTCTTAATGTGAGCAAATCCTCAAAGGTGGAAAACAATGCAGGCAGCACACTTTCCAAAGTTTTTTTCTTTACTTTTTTCATTATTCAAGCTTTAATACATTTCCATTTACAGTCTGCATTGCATGTGGCTTCTGTCTCCTGGATAAAAATGTCCATTTTAGTTTTTTGTTATATATATATATTCTGTATTAAACAAGCCAAGCCAAGAAGCTACTATGTAATCTAGTCTGGATCATGAATGATCAGATGTGTTTTGGTAAGATAATGTATTTTAAAAACAACAACAACAACAACAAAAACACTCAAATAACAGCCTAGGGTATTTTTCTACAGAAAGTGCTTATAGTAAGCAAAATATCCGTTCCATCTTATCCACAAGTTGCCTCTCTCTTTCAGTAAAAGTCAATGGTCTGTTTGCCCTTAACACTTTCAGGTGAATCTACACCAGGCTGCTGTAAGTGAAAAGGCATTTTGAGAATCATTTTATTGACGGTTCAGCATGTTATTCTAAAGCTGTCTGAAAGAGTCCCATAGAAATCATTTTGTTAAAAAAAAAAAAAAAAAAAGTTGAGTCAAGAAGATGTCAGCCAGGGTTTAGAATAGAGGTTTGAGTTTCTTTTGAATGCAGTTTGACATGTCAGAAGAAAGACATTTTGGCAGCTTTTCAATCTGAGGGAAATCTATTGTGCACAGCTAGCAGAGTGAGAGGAAAGCAAGAGTCTTATGATTGTTTATAAAAGATGAAAACATCTATGTGGCCTTCACTGCCAACCAAATATAACTGCTCTGTTAATGAAAGATCATTTTATTTTTATACTACAGTTAAAGCAATGTGAGAATATAAAATTATCTCATGATCTTGAAAATTTAAGGATTTACTCTTTTTTTCCAGCCATTTGAAAGCCATTTCAAACTTCACTTTTCATTGAAACTTGTATATCAAGCAGACTTGTGACATGAGCAAAAGAGAAAAAAACAAGAATTAAAGTAATTTGACCACCACACACCTTTGCCACTATTATGCTTATTGTATTCCAGTGTTGGGTAGCAGATGGGTAATCACATGTATCTGCTGGAGGCATTTTTAATCAACAGCGATATGGAAAGTGCAACAATGAAATCCTGTTAACTCTGATACCCAGATGCAGACCATCAGCTGTTAATAGCCCCATTCAAACCAAAGCAGCATCATATTTATTATTAATGAATTATGCCTCAGCCTCTGTGTTTCATGATTTCATTCACATGATGAAATTTCCTTGACCTCTTGTAGCATGGATGTAATCACACAGGACTAAGATTTTTGTAATTTATCTGTGTCTGTCTAAGCAAAGCAGAGCATGTTTTGTGACAAAAATGTATGTATGTTCTGAACATCTTAAGTCCTCATATCGATGGTATATGAGTGGAACATTTGTTTTCCATGAAAGACCGATGTGACTCATAAGCGTTCTCTGTGTTCTGCCATGTCTGTTGTTAAAGGTCTGGTTCAGTTTAGACAATTAAAACCAAAATTCTGGTCAAAAGAAATCAGTTTTCCCAGTGTTTGCCTATGATATAATTAATCTGAAATTAGGCCTCAGATGTCAGATGCTCACAGAGAAGCCAATGCACATGTCTCTCAACTCTAAAAAGTGCATTGTAAAGCCCTGCTTGTCAGTCAGGCTGATTAGTTGAACCAGCAGGTTCTGAAAAACATTTATGTTATACCAAAAGTCCACAAAAGCATTAAAACTCCCACATGAACACCTCAGATGCATAACCACTTAGCAGCAAGGTAATGACGTCAGAAAAATGACAGATGTCTCTGATTCCGTTACTGTTATTTCACCTGGCAGGAAGATATTCTTTTTATTTGACATATATTACTGCATTGCATTGGTTTTACTTGAGAAAAAGCCCTAAGAGGAACAGTCACTGCTAGCAATTTGTGGCTTGCTGGTAATCAAAAGACATAGGTAGTTACCATAAGCACAATCTTGTGTAGCCAGCTTTCCCACTTATGGAGGTCTGTAGAACCTGAAGTGGAACAGTTCTTGGAAAAGGACTCAATACCCTGTTGTACTTTACACCAATAAAGTCTAGGATTATTGTGCTGTTGCTGTAGTGTATTTTCCATTCTTGCCTCACTAAAAACAATGTGTTTGCGCCATGATTGTCACAGACTAATTTCATCCACACATCAATCTGAAGCTCACTAACATGAAAGGACAGACTGCATCAGCTAAAAACATTTCTAAAACCTGTAATTACATCCAGGGTTCATTATTGTACCGTTCCTAAAATAATACAGGAAATTATATTTCTGTGGTACAAACTGAAATTCAGCCTCAGCAAGGTTTAACATTAGCTTTGGCATTGACCCCATTACAGAAAAACAACAGAAAATAGAAGCAAAAAAGATGTCCTCCCACACAAGATGAGCGACAGGTGATCTTTTGGAAGTGCAGTGCATAAACACCTCCTTAAAGACAGATTAGCAGTTCAGCTTTGACAATTTATCACCAAAATTGTTGCCAGATTGAAAACAAATGCATGTTTTTGTTCACTGACTCTTTGAAAAGTAGTCAGTGTAGCGCATGACATGGACAACCTGTGTGATAAAATATGTCAGTGTCCAACTGAATATAATTCAGTACTTATAATCAAGTACTTTGACTACAAGTTTTCAAGAGCTGAATGCTTTTAATTTAATTAAAATGTCCCCATGTTTATACCAAACACCTGTGTTTCTAAAAAGCCCATAAGCCAAGGCATCTTTTTTCTTTTCTTTTTTTTCGTGCTGTGCTACTTGCATCACACACATATCATCTACCAACAGAGAATCTGAGCCTTTAATAATCTAGTTCCCCAACAGTGAAAACACAGTAAATGTGTGATGGCACAGATGTTACATTAAAGAAGGAAAGTGTTTGATCATGTAAAACTAAAATGAGAAAGAGTCCAATCAATTACAATATAAGAGTGGTTAAATCTGCTTTGTCTGGGCTGTTTTACCCAGTAAACATCACTGTTTGAGTTACATTTTTCCTGTCTCACTCAATTGCAAAATCTCAACAGTATCCTTCTCTGAACCAGCCTCTTTGAAATCCAGCTGTGTTGACAATCTTGCGTCAGACTTCAGCTTCAGTGCACCTCAACACTTTCTCATGTAGCAGCACATCAACAGCCAGTCTCACTGAGATGTTACACATTCTTTTTCTCTCTCTTCCTTTTTCTTTTTGCTCTCTCCAGCAGCCTGTTCTACACCCACTGCATTATAAAACAGAAAGTCAACACGAAATCAACTTAAAGGTATGCCACAGTATATCAAATCAATTCCCTTCCCTCAGGCAGGGGTCGCATATCAGTCTCTGGCCACATATTGCTATGTGTGTACATGAGTGAGAAACAGAGAGAGAAACTTGCACAGAAATTCCCTCCAAAATAAAGGCTCAGCCAATTTAAACTTAATTCTTCCTGACCTGAGGTTTCGAAAATACGTCTGTGTGTTTGTTTGTGTGTGAGTATGTACGTCTACGTATTTATGTACATGGGCATATTATTTATATATTATTTATATATGCCCATGTATGTGCTATATATGCAGTTTTCAAATACAGAGCCACAGAGATATCTGATCAAAAGTTTATATAAGATACAGCCAAGGCATATCTCTCAAGAATCAAACGGTGCTATAAAGCCTCAGTCTCCACAGGATGTGTCCATGTGCCATAAAACATGAGTGAATAAAGGTAGAGAAGTCTCTGGAATGGGTGAATGGTGTGAGTGTGTGTGATGGTGTGTGTGTGTGTGTATGTTGTGGGGCTGGGGCTGGGGGGATTAGTGACTCACATGGGGACATTAAACTTTATTGCATGCCAAAGACCAACGCTCCAACAATTTCTAATGTACCCCCTGATGTGTTAAGACTATCACAGACTTTTTAAAAAATTTTCCTCAGTAAGCTACCATAGCAACAGTCTTCGACCAAGTCTTTGCTCCAAAAATCATCTAATTGCAAAAAAAAAGGTAAATTATGCAGTAAGTTAGGAAGCGAATCAGCCACAAGACTTTAAAAGATGCATGCAGCCAGCATAAATTTCACACACCACAAACTCTGAATCTCATGAAGGCAAAGTAGCACTTTGTTTTGCTCTCGCCTTACCTGTGCAGCTTGACATAGAGTTCCAGATGGGTGGTTTACAGACGACTGATACCTCAGGTTGTTGATGCTGTGCTGAAGTGCACACGGTAGTAAGTAGCAGCAGCAAAAGCAGTGGGAGGAAGGAGACAGGAGGAAAAAACGGGAGGAAGGCGCAAATGCTGAATAATGGATGTGGAGGGGGGAGAGAGAGGAATTCCTCTGCCGCTCTTACTCCCCAGATCGCAGAGCGTGAATCATCTTCTGCATGGATCAAATGGCACAGTCCACTGAAGGGCTGGGTCGGTGCAGTGAACAGAGCAGAGGGTATCTGCCGAGGCTGGGATTGGATGTATTTTTTTGGGGGGGGGGGTTATGCTATATGAGAAGCAGCACAGAACAGAACAGCACTGTTACGGACAGTATAGGGAGTCATTCCTCAGCTCAAACACTTAGCAGCTCACTAAACAGTTTCTCTGTCTCTTTCTGTTCATCTTTTACTGCATGCACACACACATATAGTCAATCTTAGTCTGTTTAATCAGTTTATACTCTGACTGTAGATGACTGCCCCCTATTTAACCAGGTAATCAATGCCTGGGATTCTTTACGGCAACTGGATTTCAATATCCTAGCCCTCCTCCTTCAACGATTTATTCTCACCTCAGCCAGACTCCTTAAATCAGTTTGTTCCAGTGTAGTTTCATAGACCTCTCATCAGTCCATTTGATATTATTCTTACTAAACTTCATGCTCTTATTCAGTTTATGATTTATGAAATTGCTGAAAGCAGTCAGTAAGGGCCATATGCACTGGCATCCTTAACTTAACCAGTATGCTGCTTTGATAATGCATATCAAAGTGTTTAATCTACAGTAAGAGTGCATTCATCCATTTGGTTTGTTGGGCTGGTGTGAAGTATGTGAACTGCATGGTCATTTGTAACAGAAGCCAACAACAGTTTGACAACAAAAGGGAACTGACTGGGTAAAAAGGAACAATGACAGCTGAAAGGATAATACACTGTGCACTTTTCATGCACACATCTGTAAAAGAGCCCAGTGGTGTGGTATGGTATGTGTGGTCATGATGCATAATTGAGTAGATGGTGTAAATTGTTTCTACATGGACTTTAAAGCAGTATTAATAGATTTTTTGGCCATTTGGAGACAGTGCAAGAAACTGCAAAACTGATGTAACAGAGGGTTTATCAGAGCTTTTTCCCTGTAAAACAGTTGCCTGCTGCGGCTGGAAACGGGGTTGATGAGGACGATGAGGGCGAACCAAAACAGGCTGTAAAACCACACAGCACTGGCCAAAAATGAATGGACTCATTTTTTTCCACTGGTATTTTTGTGGATTTGTTCCAGTTGAAATTAGACTGGTACATACTGCCTTCAGGAAGTAGCCACATGCCTACACTTTGGACAGACTTGCTATTTCTGCTATATTCATGATACAACATATATACAAGTTGGAGTTTGTTTACTCACTAAAAAATGTACTAAAACATATGTATTGCATCAATCATTAGGCAAATGAATGATACTGAGACCAAATACTGGAAAACTCAAAATGCTCATACATTTAGAGGTCCACATTCGATATACACTGAGGGGAAAATAACACTTGAACATCCTAGCACAAAAAAGGAGCTGAACGATATAGCACTGAATCATAGCAGAGGTGATCTCAGTGCACTTTTCATATGGAGCAGATCTAGACCATACTCTCTATAATATAATGATTAGTGCTGCTTTAAGTTGGCAGGCATACTGATACACTAACCAACTTCACATACTGCCTTTGGTAAACAACACACAAAGGAATTTAGCTGTGCCACTTTCTGCAGAGGACTTTGGTCTTCAGTTAGTCTGGCAGGCACCACCACTCTGATAACACTGGTCCCTAAACAACTCTGAGCAAATTTCCAGTAAAACCTCCTCAAACATCATCTCCTCTGTCAGTTAAGCCTCTCTTTAAAAGTGGTTTGAATATGGAGGTCCTTGAGCCATATTTCCCTTTGTTTAGCAGCATTAAGTCCAACTAAAACGTCATCAACACAACCCCAAAGATGCATTTCTACCAGACCCAACCCAGACTAAAGGCTATGTGCTTTGCAACTTGAAGCCACTCTCTTCCTCCATTTCAGTGTTAGTTACATTACATTGCATTATTATAGCTTCACTGCCTCCATACTCAGTGTGAAAGCTATGAAATACAATAGAATAAAATAAACTGATTCTAGCTTTCACTTCCTGCATTGATGGAATGTTTCAACAAGCTCAACACTGCATTACAGCAGAGCATTATGAGGGTTCCAGCTCACTGTTGTTCATCTCGGAGCAATATTCAGTTCTGAGAGCACAATATTTTATGGGTGATAGACAAGTGAACGCTGGGAAGTGCAGTACAAGGACACAACAGCAATGGTTGCTTAAGAATAGGGATGGAGACAAAATTAAAAACCATGGTCTTGTCGCCACTGGAATTCTGTCGTGGAGCCTTGTGTTTTTATGTTTATAACCCATTATATGACACTGAAATCACAAGCTTTGCTGTTAATGTGCTTAAGAAATTGTAGCTTTGAATCTGAGCTGATATGTTTGAAAGTAAAAATAACTCCTTAATATTAAACTTTAAACTTGTCCTGTACCTTGCTAACAGTCCCTACCATATAGATGGAGGGGTAGGCAGAGACACTATCTGATGCAGCTCTTAGGTGTTTTTTTGTGGCAGAAAAAAAGCTGTTGCTGCCCTAAATCTGTTTGCTGTTATTTACCATGAGAAGTAGGTGACTGAGCTGATCGCAGACTGCAGTTTAAGAGATAGCTGGACACATGTGCCTATTGAATACCAATAAGTGGAAACAGTCAGCCTGTATTCACGCTCCATTCCAGCATAGGCCATTGATGCAAACTGTTCTATATTTATCTCAATCTATACAATCAACTGTGATGCCTCTTCAAGTGTACATCATTATATTGATGGCACCGAGGAGCAATTGTCTCCCTCTGAGCATGCCCTCGGCTCTGTGATTGAGCTTTACACCTGTGTTTTCATTCCTGTTAGGTTTCTGCCTTGTTGCACCTATCCTCAGCTTCTCCTGTGCTACCCACTGCAGCTCCTTCCCCTATCAATGTCAGTCTGTCAGAGCAGGAGGGAGTCAGCAACAGCTCCTCTGCTGCTCAGTCCAGCCATGCGTCTGCAATCATTCTGGCTGTTGCCATGCTGATTGGTGCTCCTGTGTCGGGCCCTGCTGTAGGTGAGTGATCAGCCCTTCTCTGGGATACACAAGTCTGCCGTTGATCAATTGCCCCATTAATCCAGCAGCAGAATGGATAATGCACAGCTAGCAGGGATACACACTCCAGCACAGCGACACAGGCACGTGTTCTCACTTTGCAGGGCTTGTAAAACAACCCCTAGAATTGTTTTAGGAAAAAAAGTCTTACATGGATGATGTCCTTGCTCCATTTCCATAATGTGGTACCTTTTTAAGAACTGAATATTACTTTGCAACACAACAAGAAAGCTCTCGTTCTGATGATGCACTGCAGTGTGCAGGATGGTGAAACAATCATTCAATCCATCAGGGAAATGATCAACTTGGGGCCAAATTAATTTTCACAAAGGTTTTGGAAATGTCATCAAAACAAAGCCTGCAATTACCAATATCCACTTCAGTTGTTTTGTTTGTGTAAACAATAGAGACATAAGAGGTATATGGTACAACTTTGGTCTGTAAATGATTCTTCCCTTCAGTGAGCAGGAAGGTTGCCTGGTTTTCAGCCCCACTAGACTGCAACTGTAACACCATATTCATTCATATGGGTTTTAAAGTGACAGGCTGTCTCCTCTATAGTCTGTAGCATTCAGACATGGTCCATGTTGAGCACACAGTTCATATACTCTGCTCCAGCTGGACAGTCATTCACAGACAATGACTTAATAGTTAATCTCTCAAGCTTATTTCTATTATTATTATTATTATTATTATTTTAGAGAATTATTGGGAAGCTGGAGACTGCTATGATCAGCTTTTCCTGCTTTTGATTTAACTTCCTTCAGTGAAGTGGACCAGAAAACAGCTCATCTGTGTGCTTTCTGTTTCCCATTGGAATCAAACTAACACTACTGGATGCTGCTTCTCAGTGTTACATTTTGCATGAAGTGTAAACTTTCTCAACAACCATGTGTTACACTGCTTTGTGACTTTTAATCTTAAGTCTCAGTGGCTGGTGGCAGTATGTACATTATAGTGACATTCACAATGACTGTCATCCGGTCTATTTTTAGTATTTAAGTCTGTACGTGTTAACAGAGGTCAAGAAGAATGTGATGCTGTGACACCGGTGTCACTAGTGCTGTATATAGATTCTCCTTTCACTGTCTCCATAGACGCCCCAGCCAAAGAAAATCTTGTGTCTGACTGGCATGCTATAAAATGTTCAGACAATCTAAGTCCGGACGCAGGGTGTGAGGTATATGAAACTGGAGGTGACTATCACTGCAGAACGTCCTGCCATGTTGCCAGTGACAGCTCAATGGTGAGTCTAACCATTGCTCAGACTGACTAAAAACAAAATGACTACTACTAAGTGAATGACAAACTGAACAACATTTCTGTGGCCTGTGGTTAAGTGGTGTGAGCATAACAATACACTCCAGGGGCTCCATATATATATAGACTTGGTGGAAGACTCCTACACCCAATCATAATTTTTTATAGAATTACTTCAGATTGAGTTATTCATCACTTACAGAAAACAATCAATCTTTCTGTAATAGTACACACATAAAGAAAGAGCCATAAATGTTTATCTATCCCAACAGCATTTTAATGATCAATCAGTTCTATCCCCCTCACATTCAACATTGATCCAAAATAATGTTATCATATGATGAGTTGATATAAGGCTGATAACTTGTTTTGAAAAGATTTTCCACTCTGTGCAGTCTCCTCCTAATGAAATAAAGACATCATATCTGACACTTCAGCAGAGCCAATCATCAATACAGGTTGCAAGCTGGCTGACATTTGCTTTGTGCGAATGTCTAGCTGCCGACTATGTACAACTTTTGGAGTGGATAATATTTCTATGATAACACCAACACACTGTAATTGCAATTGGGAACATGTTTGTGGGCAGTAGAACATTTTAACAACAGTTTCAAATAAAATCTGATTCTTGTTCAATAAAGCTGAAATGTAACTGATGAAATTTTACTGTTCTTTTAATTGTCCCCTCTCAATGTGACAGCAGCTACACAAGTTCATGTATTAAAATGTACACTGTCCCTGTTGTCCTCTCTCTGTCTCGCTCTGTTTTATGATTTATTCATAGAGCAGCCATGTTGAAGTTCTAGTTATGTTTATGTGTACCTGTGGCAATAAATCTCCAAGAAACATCATCATACATTTAAAATGTATTGTTTTAAGGGAAAAGAACAACTAACTTATTTACTCATTCATTTTTACCTCAGTAGCTGTATGAAGATGAAAGACGATACTTGACTACCTTGATACACTAACTCTTTATCTTATTCATTGTTTCGTTCTGATTTTCTTTCTCTTATTTATTTTTGGTGTCTCAGTGCTCTAAAATTAAGGACTGCAATTCAGCATTCATTTCCCTTGCAGAACCATTGTTTGTTTAGAAGAATATTTTGTTTTCATATTGTATCTATTTATGATTTATTTTCATGTTCTTAGAGGCTGTGACTCATTCCATACAAAAACCTATACCACACAGCTTAAGCTACTAATTAATCTATATAGTATGTATATAGTATACTGTTTTGACAGGTAGAATACAAGAATTGACATATTTTACTATTTTTGTTCAAACAGGAGATAAGACAGACTGATTTTGGTACACAGATTAAAATTTGGAAACTCAAAAAAAGCTAAGCTAAATTTAATTAAAAGATTAAATACTTAGCTTTAAACTCACCCAAAAACCAAGCAAACGTCTGCATAGTGACATCTTTAAGTGTTTAATTTAATTTTGGCACACTGTAAACAGTGTGAAACTCCTCATACTCAAAACCCAGTCAGAGGCAGTGTGTAGTATGAAACAGGAAAACCGTAAGAGTCTCTTGTGAACAGTCAGAGCTGCTGACATTGAACTTATGTCGATTTCAACCAACTGAGTAAATGCTGAAGCAGAAAGAAGTGTAGCCTGAGTAAGATGTGTTGCTTGTACAGCAACAGGTGACAAGACAGTGTACCTTACTCTCCTGAGAACACTGTCCTGTAACAAGTTAGCAAACGCACTAAATATGTCAGTAATTCTTAGTCAATATATATCTGACATCTACAAAAATGGCTGTGCATCATGTAGAGCTAACCGTCGAAGATATATTACATGTAACTAGTTTAATTTCCTGTGTTACTGTCACTCTCTACTATCAGATAAGGCAAAAATGCTAAAATTTGTGAAACACCCTAGAATCTGGCGTACCCTCTGCTCCAGTTTCTGGCATTATTTTATCAAGAGGTACACCTGCTGTCAAACTGTCTGTTGAATTCACATCATGACACAGATGACTCAACCATATGTTCTGGCAGCACTAACCCTAACCCAACCAGAATGTTGCTTTGATAACACATATGATTCATCTACATAAGACGTAGAGAGCACTGAGACGAACTCAGCATTCACACTTTCAGCTCAGTTTGTATTGGCATATGTATGTAACTTAGTCCCTTTTTAATGTGAACAGCAGGGTCAATCGTGATAAGAATGAACCCAAATATGACAAAAAAGGGACAAAACCAACGCCTAATTGGGCTCCAAGAAATAAAGAGATCTGGCAACTTGGGCCAGCTTGAAAAAAAAAAGTAATTTATCGGAAAACTTCATAGAGGGGGTAATTATTGGCAAATTTTAACAATAACAGGAACTGGATTTGTTCTGATTCCCTGCTAAACCTAATTCTGCACCAGAATTTGTTAATAAATAAGTTCCCTGTTAGTCCATGTGACTTGTATTTACAAGCACTGCTTCCCTTGTAATTGGTATACATGAACCTTAATGAACTAAATACAAAGATGCAAATATTTATACCACAAAAAATTTACACTTCAGTGGGGAAATACTTATTTTTACACTTCACAACCTTGCACCTGATAATTGCTTTTTGTTTCCAAATTACAGTTGCCACAGTTACACCCCCACAGAGCTGACGAGTCACATCTCAATCATTAATTAAGAAGATAAAGCTGAACAGTGCAGTCATTCATTAGATGTAGAGCGACTGGGTGTGTTGTGTATTCTGCTTGCCGCCACTCTCTCCCTGGACGATATTAAGGTCACTGTCTGCAGTGGCTCTGCTCTGTTAGCAAAATTTTGTGTCCTGTTTATGTTCCATCAGGCATGCGACCACCTTGTTCTACAAAATTAGTCAATCATTACAGAGCAGTTCAAGCATAATGACTAAAATGCAACATGCTTTCAGGCAGTTATTGAGGTTGCCATGCTCAGTAAATTCTCCCTCTCTTGTCAGTTCAGCTTTATTGCTCCTCTCAGTATTGACAGGACACTACATTTATACCACACTGCATTAATACTACAAAATGCAACCTAAATTGCTTTTTGTGTGCCTGCATCTATACATCCACTCACTATACTGAGTACACTGAATGCCCCTGACACAAATAAATGAATCTATACGAGGTGAAGGAACGATAAGTGAGGAAGGAGCAGGAGTCTCTCCTGCAAGCCCTCCATCATCCTGTCTCCCAATCACCCACGATGATTGAGGCCAATCAGTAGCATCAGAGCCTACCTTTTTTTCTACCTCTTTGCTCTCCCCTCTCCTCTATTTGTGACCCACTGTAAAAAGCATTAGCCCTCCACTCAGAATGCAATTCCCCCCACAGAATCTCCCACGCTACACCCGCACCTAATTGAGGTTTTTTAAATCCTCCTCTCCTTACCTATGGCTCAATCATGCCGAGATTGTATCATCCATAAACATTGTGGTTTTATGTGTGTGGGTTTGTGTCTGTGTGTGTGTGTGTGTGTGTGTCTGAGTTAGTGTACGTATATGCAAGCCCAATGCCTGCAAAAATGTGCCCCTTTGCCAAGAGGAAATATTTTTCTCAGCTTTAAGAGTACAGGCTAGATGTGAAAGGAAAACCTGGGCATGTAGAACCTGAACTTTAAGCTTCATAGTTAATTGAATTTCATGACATTTTCATATAAATAATTTTCCATTTTCCACTGTTATCACCAAATTCATATAATACACTAAGGAGTCAAACTAAACCCATTCTGGAAAGCCTTGACGTTTTATTTTCTTAACACCATGTGCGCTTCAAAAGGTCAGAAAATCATTATTGCTTCTTTACCTGCATGACCCAGAAAGATGTTCATATAATGTTGCTTGTCCCAGCAGCTGATAAAATGAGTGAATTGGCTTTTGATGTCCTGTGCAGCAGAGGAAACATAGGTGTACACTCTGCAGGAAGTCTTTCAATTTTGTAAGGCTTGACCTAACTAAAAAACATGTCAAGAATAAGACATCACTGAAAAAACTTGAAGCAATAGTCTACAGCCATGGAAGTGGCTCTACGTTTTTGTAATGTTTGTACAGAAAAACTAATTGAAGATGTGTAGCATTTGTGGTAAAATAAAAATAAAATGAGAGTTGTCACACTATATGACCTGCTGTATTTTCATGATGTACAGATTAGTGTGGGTTAACATAACCTACAGGCACCTCCAGCTTGCACACCCTGAGGTCTTTTGGATTGGGTGACACACTTCTGCCCAGGAGATATAGTGAGCAGTGGCTCAACCATTAGTCACCACAGAGAAGGGTCAGAGCTCTGTCTCGGCTGTCTGCCTGATATTGGCCCACAGAGACTCATCTGGCTCTAATGATAGCAAGGTGTGAGCCTGTGGACATTTCCTGCCTCACCTGTGACCTTTGTGTTACTTCAGGAATCCGCAACTGCTGGCTTGTGAACAGCATCTGTTCCCTGCCCCTCCTCAAGAAAAGTCCACGTTTTTACTGTCCATTAGCCAAAATGGCTGAAATACACGTAGAGGATATTTGATGGGATTGTTGGTCTATGACCTTCCACATGTGATTTCAGCTGAATAGAGTTAAAGGAAGTATTCTTGTAAAGCTGTAATTGTGATTTATGTTAGTTCATTGTTTTTAATTGGTTTGACTGCTGGAATATTTTGGCATTTTTCACAGCAGTCAATGATTGTGATCCCTTTTTAAGAGAAAGGTCATATGCTTTGGCTATGAAACAACACATATTGCTTCTGTGTGAGACAGGTCACGCAAGCTGATGAGAACTGATGTGGTAAAACCACCAACCCTACCAGTAATAGCTGCATGACTCTGTCACCTGAGTTGCAGTTGGCATGCACACAGTTGTATCTATTTAAAGCAATCATAATATCAAAGATTCATCACACGAACCTGTAAACCATCAGCAGCAGTGATAGCTCAATTACCATGGAACATCAGAAATATGATGATGAATGATTTATCATAGTGCTGACATCAAAACAGACCTTACAAATTGCTTCACAAAAAATATTAAAATGTAAAAACACAGAAATTAAATGGTGCCTCCAATTTAAAAATAAAATTCAGGACACAACTAGAGATGGACCTTAGATTGATATATTATCATAAACCCTTGTGTAAACAATGTTATTCTCACATTCACATAATTAAGTATTTCCATTTCAGCATCTCACACTAGGCTCACTGTGGAAAACCACATGTATACTCTCTCTTTGTATGCACAAGAGCATGACAACAATCCTGTCTTTACCCCTTTTCCCCCTCCCCACTGCTGAATTCACTTTGTAATGACCCTCTTGCCCACTCAGGTGTGCCTTGTTCTTTTTTGTCTTGCATTTTATTGGTGGGCGGGGCTGCCCGGTCACTTCAACTGGAAACACCTGGGCCCAATGCTCCTCAGGCACTATAAAAGGTTCACTGCCCTTTTTTTTTTTTTTTTTTGCTGCTCACTAAGATCCCTCCTCACCAGTCATGCTGAGCTCCACATTTTAATTTATTTTCTGGCTAAAATAAGCTCATATATCAGTAAATAAATGTCTCTCACTTTATTTTCTGTGGTGCTTAAGCCAGTCATCACATCTATTTATATCTTTCCAAGACAATTATATGTGTTCACACCATCCAATTTTTGTTGTTTGTTTTTTGATCAGCCTTACTGCCCCAGTTCAAGACATGTAAGTGCTGATGGTGAATGCTTGAATGCATATACAGTAAAAGTCCTAGACTATTTGGGCATGGGCTTAAAATAACCTTTCCCAGAAACTAGTTTGATGTGACAGTAAAAGCAATGCATTCCATTAGGTGACACTGAATTTGGCCACCTCCCACCCTCCACCATGTTCAAAGACCAAAACACTTTTCAGTTGCAGCACCTGTTTTTGTTGTTGTTGTTTTTTAACTGGCAAACCTTTAATAATAGTAGTTGCATGGAGCAGCCACTTCAGATTCTCAAACCACCCACTGTGATAAAACCAAGTAACTTGAGGTTTTGGTTCTGTTCCTTAGACTTCCTTGGACTGATGCTTGATATGGTCATTTATGTGTTGAGTGGTTTTCATGACTCTTCAAATCTCAAACATTATTAAAGAGCGATTGTGAATGACCTATGACTAATTCCGTTTCAGCCATAAAATCCTGAGAATGAAACTGATGGAAACACTGGGAAATGGTCTAACTCCACAATGCAGTAACATACATTACAGATTTTACACACTATTTTCTGACATATATAATGTGTTTAGAGACAATTCTCTGGATTTGCTTTACACAGACTTGAACAGGGAACACCTGGTCAATATTAGCAGCACTCAGAAGCCAGTGATTCCTCCCCACCCCTCACAACTCACAATGCATGTAGCTTTTGTGCTGTGTATTTGAGTTTGTCCACTCTAACAATAGACATGTCTTGATGATAACTGCACTCATACATTTAGCACTGACTTTCACAAATTCACTCCATTCTTTGTCCTTGCTCTCTATATTGTTTGTTGTGTATTGTCCTTGCTGTGGCCAGGGAACCTGTCATACGAGCATAAGGTTAGGAGTTCTAAATGAATTCACAAAAAATATTTTCATCAAAACCATTTCTAAGGTTTGAATTTGCCAAATGAGGCAAAGCTGCCACAAACCACCAAGGACAATAAAGGCATTTCACTCACACATATTCAAAGTTAACAAGGAGAAATACAAAGTTCAGCAGCAGGACACTGGATGACAAGTCACAAAAGCTGTTCAGAAAAGTACCTCCATCTAAGTCAGTGTGACTAATGTTTACAACTCTTTGTTGTTTGAAACAAGACATTCTGGTCTCTTAATAGACTGAATGTGAAGTGCAAAACACTGATGGTTGTGGTTTCTGTAAATGGAATGTGTATAAACCATATCTGGGTATTATACAATAAGAGACACTATAAATGAGCAGTGTTTTTAGCAAATTTTCTATCCTACCAGGTACCTGATTACAGATAATTACATTCACCTTGCACCCCTGGTGTAAATCAGTTCCTGATTAGATGGCTGGAATATAAACCAGCAGGCTGTTGGATCCATACGGACCCCAAATTAGAATCACCCACTCTCGAATCATCAGCTTTATCTGTCAAATGTGTTTGTCTCTAACAAATCAGTACATTGCCAGTGTTTTTCTTTACAGAAGGATAATCTGGAAAGTGGAGCATTTTGCTCTGTTTTGTGTACCACACTAGGTTTGGGTTGGAAGTTGTTTTTGTACTTCATTCCAAAACTTCAGCCTGCTCACTTAGATTTTGATTGGAAGAGTGCCATGCCTTCTTTAAGTTTATAATGAGTGTTTTCTCTCAGAGACGACACTGAGTTAAAAAATAAAGTTGCTGTGTTTTGCATTCATTTAGTATTCCAAGGAAAAACTAAATACAGTTTACTTACAGCAATACTCAAATTACACTACTGCTGTGAGAAGACTAAGTTCTATTTTTTTTCCTTCTCCTTCTGAATTCTCATTGACAGCAGGGAGTATTGAGCATTTATTAGCTTCTTTTTTGATATGAACTTTTTGAAGAACAAACTGCAGTAACAGTTGAGGAGAAGTTCAGTTTGCAGTGCCATCACAGAAAACCACATTCATCACATGCAACAGTGGACAAAATCCATTCACTTTCATTTATTATACTAGCAGGTTCTATTTGCTGCTGTATATCTTATGTGACAGCAGAATTAATAAAATGAACCGATTCAGACATGTGAGCCTTTTTTTTTTTTTTTTTTTTTTTTTTTTGTTAATACAGTTCATCATAACCAAGACTTTCAGCTTTTGAGGCTCACAGTGGAATATGAGAATGAGATTCAAAACAAGGCATTTAAAACAGAATTAGATGAGGTGTGCGAATATTTTAGCATATTATCAAATGTATCCACTATCAGGGAGCTGTTTAATTTCGAGGATACATTTTTCTTTTGCTAAGCAGATCTATTCTTTTATGAGATCCTACACTCCACCTGACTGATCAGTAATTGTTTTTCCACACTAAACCAGGCAGTGATTTACTGTCTTCCCTTCCCCTTTTCTGTTCTTGTCATCCGTTACAATGAAAAGAAATACACATGTACAGACATTTTTTAAGAAACTGGCACAGTTTAGCAGGGGTGGTCTGCTTCCAGGCACCATGATATTGAGCAAGAAGTATTCGGCAGACCAGATTTGATGAGGATGACTTTAATTGAAAATGGCATGGAAAACTTCGCACTAATCCTGTTGTTCCACTGAAGCACTGCATGGAGAGACTGCAGGAAAGTGACTGACAGCTGCTGTGGCTGCCTCCCAGTCAAATATGGTATTTAGAAGTCTGCTCACAAAATGTACTATCCACCATTAGCAAGAGGTGACACTCATCAAAATCTAAATCTATAAAAAACGTAATATTCAAAATGATAGAGGAACGTGCCGGTGCTTCGTGTATGAGACATTTTTCGTAAATGAAGTGTTGGAATATGGTGCACACAACATGCATAACTCTCATCAAATGATCACATCTGATGGAACCAGCTGATTCAATTAAAATTTTATAATTACTCCCATTACTTCCAATCATAATGAATATTGTGTTTTACCCATTTACATGTTGCCATGTTGCTTTTATTTCATTATGTGAGAAGGCAAAATTGAAAGACTGTGGCAATCTTCTTACTCACAGCTTGCATTATCAATTAATAGGCAGGATTTGGTTTCAGGACCTGATGACTGTGACAAGCTTCTTTTCATTCACCTTGAGATTTTAGTGGAACTGCCCAGTTTCAATGCTGCATTACCTGTCAGTGTTATATAGCATAATCAAAGGCTTACACTGAGATTATTGACTAGAAAATTCTAAACACTGCATTCAAAATATAAATAAATATAAAATGACTGTTAGATAAAAGATCATAATCAAAGTACAGCTAAATCAACTGAGAAATTCTAATTAATATTTAGGAAATTAAATGAATCATTTGTCACAACACCAATAAAACCAAACATGGGGCTGGATTGGATTTAGCATGCTATTTTATACTTTTAATTTACTTTTCCAAGTTGTTTGTCAAGGGAAATTAAAGTTGTGGGTTTCTTAAGAGTCACAGACAGTTTCGTTGCACAGTCTCACTTTGACATTTTAGACATTTAGTTCTCCCTCTACTCTAACAGACTCAACAATAACACCAAACATCTGGAAGGAGAAATAATTACACAAATTCGATCCAAAACAATTTGACAACTAAGTTTAACCACATCAGCATAAGTTCAACACCAAACCCATGAAACTTTCTGCCACAATTGAAACATTTCATTTTAGCACTTCTACATTAAAAAAAATAACCCAAACCAGATGTTTTAGTGGTTTGTTCATAACTGATGATTTTAAAATGCCAGTTTACATATGTCAAAGTCACTGACATGCACAGAAACAGTAACCAAACTTATATGATGAAGTACAGGTGTCAGACCTGATCCAAAGCTGGTAAAGGCTAAGGTAAAATTTCAGCAACTGAAATAAAGTCATTTAAAATGCCTAAATTGTTATTATATTAGCTACACTTCTTATATGTATAAATTATTCACCCAATTAAGTTTAATGTCAGTGTCTTTACCATCTTTGCAGGAATAATCTGCAGGGCACTTATACTGAACAACACAACACCACAACTGTGAAGAATAAAACTGAAAAGTCATGTTAGCACACACAGGAGGTCTGTATATAATTTAAAAGCTTTTATGGGGATACATTTTCAGAGGATATTAACTCTAAACCTGATGTTTGACCCTCAAAACAACAACAACAACAAAATCCTTGCTTTTTGACTTTGCTGCAGTTTTCTCATATTTCAATATTACTTTTACAGGCTGAGAGCAGACAGGCATCTCTCTCTCTGAGGGGATATAAGCCGAGGTGAAACTTGCATCCTCCGTATAATTCTTTGGTGTTTACACTGTGATTTGAGTTGCTTCTCATTTTATTTCACAGAGCAGCTTTATGACAGACTTGTTTGAGACGAGCATTAAAGTGTCAAGAGACGAATAAGCTTTCATTTTAGAGCCATCTGACATTTTTAGAGCTACAGTGTAGAATCCATATCCACCTTTAAAGCCTCTTTTTTCTGCACAGCAGGCTATTCTTCAGAGAAGAAAATTAGATGGTACTTTGTGAGCCAGCTGCCTATGACTTATTAGTGATGAAAAAGATGGAATTGAATCGGCATATAATTGTTCACAGTTACACACAATGTGCCCACCTGACAAGGATGATTTGGTACCATGGCTCAGATATATTCTTAATCCTCTGAGATTAGAGATTAGAATCCTTTTTTCTTGTAAACTTGTTCTGATTGTGACATATTGTGTGCAAAGCTGATCATTTGAGTCTGAGAGTAGCAAAAGAAAAAAGGGCCTTGCATTAAAATAATACTATTGAGATTTTAACATATCACAGCAAATTCAATGGAACTGTCTTCTACTTAACTGTAGTGAAACCCTAGTTTTGGTACCAATACAAAGCTATACCTTTTTCAGGACATTACTTTGCGGTATATAGACATTTCTTTCAACATAACTTTTTCTTTTTCATTTAACAAAAAAGCCAAACTTCTACTCAGCAGTACCAGTACTGTTATTTTAGACTGTATTCCTTAAAGTTTATCCTCATCTTCAGACATTTGAGCAAGATACTTAGAATAGGCTCATGTAATCAGGTTTCAGTCTTTCTGCTTTTAGAGAGAACCATATAGCCTAAATAGCCCACAGCCTGTGATTTTGGTTTTGTACTTTTGTGTAACAGCTTTGAGCTGTAGAATAAATCTGAATTCTGATCATGAAAAAACATTAACAGCCTCTCACTGGCTTTTAATGTTACTACATACACATTTTGCTCAGTAGCAAAAATGGCCCATGGTTAAAAACCTCAAGCCCAGCCTTTATATGAACTCTTGGATTTATCATTTGGCCCAACGCATGCATCTTCATTCTTGGCAACTTGACCTTTAGGCAAAAGAATCCTGCTTCAAGTGAGACAAATCTATCAGAACTGTCCTGATCCATTCTTTTCGGTGTCATTTCTTTTTTTAATGCTGCTTACAGGTATTACAGACTGCAGGTCATCCATGTGCAATGTACTGTATACAGTACAAACTGACTACTGAATACTGTTCAAAGCTGAGAGTAAAAATTAACTTGATTTGTTAACAGTCCTGAACATTTCTCATCATTTTCACATGATAATGTTGAGGACAAGCAAACATTTAGGTGAATGATGGAATGTAATTTCACAACTGTGTTTATCCTTGCACACCATTATCCTTCAATGAACTGTTTCATTCTAATTTGGAGAGCTAAATGCAGCCTGCAGAGCTACATATCCAGCAGTCAAGTCAAATTAGGTCAAATCCATTCCCAAAGCACTTTAAACAGATTTGTCAAGAATTGTTTTAAAGGAAACAAAAGAAGAGAATGCTTTCTAAAAAAAAAAAACAAGATAAAAATAATGGATAATAAAACAAGAGATAAAAAGAAGAAGAAACTGAATAAATATATCACTAACGTCTCAGAAATGGGGCCAGAGATGTGTGTGTGAGTGTGTGATGGGTATGAAAGGGAATACAAATCAGAAACCATGAGCCCAATCTGATCTGTGTTGTTCATATAATTTGGTTCCAAGGAATAAAATCAGCAGGTTGAGTTGACCTCCACTTTACTTGCACATGTTAATGTGTAAAACACATTTAATATAGTGTATAAACCATATGAATTAACTGTCATATCAGTGCAAGCACTGCACTTAGCCATACAGTTTCAGCAGCTTTATGTTTCAATAAATTTGAAAGGGATTTTATCCTGCAGCACTGTAGCTAATGCATCTTTCCCAGCACTGAAAAAATGGACATTTGGGTGATGAATCATCCTGCACTTTTTTGGTGCAGGTTTCAATTTTCTCTTTATTGTACAATCAAGAGAGGATAATTAATTTAGCAGTGTGCAAAGTTGGCTAGCTTACACTGTACATAAATCACTCTGCTGTTATTCTTAAGCGGTTTGATCAGCATATTTTGAGAAGTACTTCATACTGTGATAAATCAAATTGACTATAACATCTTAGTTAAAGCTGCACTTGGCAAATTTTTAAATGTAAAATAATACTAAACCAGTAAAAAAAATTATAGTGGTTCAGTGCTTTAGGTGCTTAATCCACTGTTTTTGCTGCTTACTGTTTTCTTATGAGCTTCTGTGGTTCTAAAAACTTCCCATCTGCACTAAATAAGACCCTGTAAATTTGCCTTATTTGCCTAAGTGAAATGTTTTTTATTGGGTATAGGCACTTCATTTGTTCCATCTAGCTCAAGTCTTTTCCCCTCTTGTCCCTTTGCTATAAAAGTGATCACAGGAGTAAACATGAGTGCATTGGGTGCAGTTTGCTGATATCAAATTACATGACGTCTGGGAATTGAGGTTAAAGTTTTTATACAAATTACTCCTTGGTGCATTTTAAAGTTATGGTATCATTCAAAAAGAACTAAAAAGTAAAGCAATGAGTATTATTTATGGATTTGCGGGATTGTTATTAATGATATGGCTCATATGACAGAATGAGTCCAGTATGCTTCAGGTGAAAAAGAATACATAAATATCAACACTTATCTGTTCACAAGCAAAACAATCTTAATGTAGTATGTAGTAATGTTGTATGTGGGACTAAATTATTCACTTTTTGGCTTCCTTTCCCTCATTGTGGGGTCTGCTGGATGTTTCTTTTTCACTTTAAGCATATACTGTATCCTAACTTTCCCCTCCTGATATCATTGTAACTCACAAATTTGCAAATATACACCTGTAAATGGTGCAATGATAGCACATCTGCAGTGTGAGAGTATCCCTGAATAAGTTATGGAGGGATTATACTGAACTTATGTCTAAAGTGTCCCAGTAAGTGATGTAATGAATTCAGCCCTGTAGAATTCTGTAATTATCATAACACAATATCTTAAAAATCGAATTTACACGTATTTACCATTTAAGAGCTACTGCTTGAAGGACCAACAGACCTTCCTTTTCCAGATTTTCAAATATGTAGAAGAAAACAAAAATCATCTTCCTGACCACAGTGAATTTCCCGTTGAAGTAGATTAGATGAGCTACTTACTGTACTCATTATTGTAAAGGCCATCTGACCTGCTTGGGTGTGCCTGGTGGTTTGCTCTTGCTGCCTCAAGGTGTCATTAAACTGATTTTTGCCTGGACACCTTTATGTTGTGTGGCAAACAAAACAACAACAACTCAGAGCAACTGGGTGCTCCTTAACTACCATAAACCACCAGAGAGCATCTCACCATGCTGTGCATAATTTCTCTTTATGGTTCACTGCTTTCACTGATTTCCACCTACAGTCTCTTTTTGCATTTTAGTTTCTATTTTAAATATCCAGTTATTTTGAATGTATCTTTTGCATCTCTGCCCTACAAGCTAGTCATGACAGTATCTTCCCACACACCAAACATAACAGTGATAATGAACAATACTACAAAACAGCATATTAATTTTAACAATGTGTTTGAACATTTAATGCAAACAGTTATTAAATCTTCATTTCTACAACAGCCACTTAAGACTTAAGCTACATGTTTAAGATTCAAGAAAGAATATGATCATGGTTAAATATTGAAGAAAGCCTAAGATGACTGGTGGTGTTTCAGATGGGATGCCACAGGTGCCACATGCCCCTCAACCCTAACACCCTTCATTTCTACTGTAATATGAGCATAAATGTGGTACTTGATTTTGGCCTTGGATTTTAATTATGTACTGTATAATCATCCAGTATGATCAGTCATACTCCGGATCAGTCTGTCTTGTCTTGGAATTAAAACACTAACATTGAGTCAATTGTAAAATGCAGCTAGACAGTTAGATGATGCAGATGAATGTTCTAAATAAAGAATCTGTTACCAGGACAGTTCAGATGTTTGTTATGATAGAGTGACCCAATTGCGTACAAGACTATTACATATTCTTCATCAAATACATTTCCCTTATAAGACATCTATCTTCTCCTACATGCTCAGTAATTACATATTTCTGAACTAGCAGTAAGTCAGAATCCTGAAAAATAAATGCAACAAGATGCAACTTGCTCCCATTAAGCACAACTGGCTACAAAGACATTGGTGGCAGGGAGAAATAATTACATTTCTCTCTAATGGTTTTATGTTTTGTAGATATGTTTATGCAGCTCCAAACAAGTGTCTGAATCTCAGTATCCCCACTTTTTAAATTCAGTGTTGTTGTGTGCAAGGTTTTTTTTTTTTTTTGACCTCTACGCATATTTGCACCATCATAAATCTGGCTATGGGGAGAGACATGCTCTGAATGCACTGCTTGCCATGTAAATCAATCACTCCTGTAGGGGGTAGAAACCCACACATCATCAGTACTGTTGCTGAATACTGAGCTGTAGTATCATTCTTTAGTACCAAGTTCTCAACTGTGGTTTTGTTGTATACAGGGGCAAAGAACCCTGTTAACCCAGTGCATGTATTTCTGTATCTAAAAATGAGCTCAAAGTATCATTGTACACTCAATATATTCTGATAAGCATACTCAAAACATATTTAGTAAATTTAAACTATTGTGCTTGGCTATGAGTAACATGGCTAATCCCACATAGCCAGCTATTTACTGTTTTATCTGTACTCATTGCAAGGACATCAGACTTGTAAATGTGTGTAAAGCAATGAATGTTATTAGAATATCAGAATTTTAAACTTTCTTTTGAGAAACAAGATCCATGGAAATGAGGAGGTGAAGATTCCAAGTAAAGATACTCCACTACTCCACTCCAAAATGATTCACATGTACTAATTTGTCATGTAAAAATAGCAGAAACAATATCTGAGAAACTCTGACAAATATTTAGAGAGAGACATTTGAAATGCAAATCGTCAAACAGATAATGTCATAGGAAAGCTTCTAATTCAATTGTCTTTGTGCCAGTGTTTTATTTTATCTTCCAGATTTTTGTTTCAAGGGCAGCCATTTTTGTGCAAGTTATATTCTCAGAAGTTTTAGAATGACTCCTTTTACAATGAGGTTTTACAATGTCAGTGTTAAATTTGGTGAGATGTTAGGGGCTCATCACTTAAATTAAGCTAACCTCTGAGACAGACACACATACAGGGACTAAAGTGGCCCATTTTGGCTGAAATGCCCCCCTTTGACAAAACTAGCAAATAACAAAAGATAATATTGCTGCTGCTATTGGAATACAAAACACTCTGATTTATTTGTCATTAATTTCTTTCACTGACTAAAATGAGAAGGAACTTGGCACTCTTCACCTTTTCTCTTTGTCTGCAAATGAACAGAATGTAAGCTGTTTCTCATTGTTGATTTATTACTGTATTTTATTTTTGCCTGAAACAAAATTTCTAAGACCATTTTACTCCTAATTGGATCTATTTAACTGTTAATAAGAACCCATTATGGAGGCAGTATTTGTATTAGCTTACACGGTCAGTCTTTTCTAAGGGCCCCAGAGGAAGTCAAAAGGGTGACATTTATTAAGCCACCCTGGCAGAAATAACCGTTTTTGTTGTTGTTGTTGTTGTTGTTGTTGTTTTGCAGCATTATAATGCAAATGTGTTGTTGGACTGGTCTACAAAAACAAATTTAGTTTTGGCTCATAAGAGCAAAATAGTTATACCCCTATATCACTTTGTAGCAGATTTCTACTTTTTGAATTGCAACTGAAGTGTACCTTAAATTATCCACTGAGTATTTAGATTCAGAATAAATATTAAACAAAATGTATCAGCATAGTGAAAAACTGGATTAGCTGTGGACAATTTGAATGTTTATAAGGACTTTCCTTTGGGGATCTAGTTTTGGAGGGGTGGAATAACTGCATGAATATTTGCCACTGCCATTGGAAACTGTATTATTGGGGGGGCGGGGGGCATCCATGTTTTTCTCCTGTTTTTTTCCAAGTTGGACCACTGTAATGCACAGAGGCTGTAAATACAACCCACCATCTGTGAATGTCTGACTTCCAAGTGTGAGTGCAATGAAGAATAAGCCTGTGTAGTTGAGATACCAGCCCTAAGCCAATGTATAGGATAAATGTGGGTTGTGGTTGTTGTTTTTGTTGACATTATATAAAATATTGGTGCTGCCTGCAAGCACTTTGCAGAAGTCTTTCAGCATTATAGGGGACATGCTAGTGTGTATCCTTTCCTTTAAAAACAACTGTGAGGGGCTCCGTGGTTCCTGGTGGACACTAACTCTAAGTGTGAGTGACAGAGATGACAGTAGGTCATCCTTTCAGTTGAAACATGTTTTTCAAATTGAATGACAGAATGACAATAAAATTGCCGGGTAGTGTTTTCCCATGTCGATACAACACATGAACAATTTTCACCCCCACAAGACAAAGCAACCGTTTGAAAAGATGTGATGACACCTACTGTAGAAGAGAAAAGATTGATGGCTTGAAACTCTGCAGGTGGTGGACAAAATTTCAGGAAAACACTGCATGATAGTGCACTCCAAAACAATAGCCATTCACTAAGATTCCTTGATTCTTTTTGTTGAGATTGCAACAGAAAGCTTCAAATAAATTATAGCTTTTTTACTTCAAACTGTGATTTTGTGTCTTTGATACTATGATGCCCCAAGGGGGAAATTAAACTTTTAAAAGACTGTTGTTCCACAGAGAGTTGAGATCCAGCAGAACCAAACTTATTGATCGCTCCGCATAGGGATTTAGCGTCCTGCTCAAGGACACTCAAGCAGGCCGCTTTGCTGTCATGGGTGCTTGAATCTGGGACATCTGGGTGAAGGATGGTCACACTAATTTCAAGTCTTTTTCTTTTCTGTCTTCCTTTTTTCGGTTGTTTCTTTGTAACCTCACCAGTGCAGCCCTCTATCTCTGTCCCTAGGTATAAAAATGTAGTTTGGGTTTTTGGAAGAGCTCATTAAAGAAACATCTGCCGTAAGGGTCAAACAGAGGGGCAGAAAAACAGAGCAGTGGCTTGTCTGGAAAAGTTACACACACCTGTTAAAGTCCTTGTGGAACAACAAGGAATCAGATCAGAGGTGTATTCTGGTAGAAAATAATAAAACTGTTTTATTATGATTTAAAACAGAACACCCTCAAACTAGAAACACTCTGTTCTGTTACAGCAACGTCGTGGAAAGCATAGACCTGCAGTGAAAATACTAAAACTATACAGCTACAGCATTATAAACACATGCCTAACAATAATATATTAACGTTAAGTTTACCATAGGCGCATAATCTTAAATTGACTGTTTTGCACCCCCTCAAGTAAATCCACCAAATATTTACTAACTCTGTACTATTGTTATTAATAAGGTGCCAAAAATTGTAAATTAATAACTCAAATGCTGCAAAGCTCCAAACTTATAACACATTGCAAAAGCCAAAAACCGGCAAAACCTTTTATTAATTTAGGTTTTTAACGATGTTGTGGAAGAGGTTTACTATTTTACATAATTGAAAAAACCTTGAGATTGCTCTCATTTGAGGATGTTGAGCTACAAGGCTAAATCTTGGCAAGGCTGCATCACAGTGATGTGACTGATTATTAATTTATGTCCACTTTTACTAACATTGGAGTTATTTTGTTGGCCTCAAAATTGTCCATTCGATTTATAATTTTTCCCACATGCATTTATATACACGTACATGCTGCAGCCTTTATGCTGTTAATACCACAGTACATCATTTCTGATCTGTAAACTATCCTCATGACCTTTAAAGGTATTCATTAAAGTGGCTGCTGTATTTATAGCAAGTCTCACCTCCACAATTTTTTATCATATGGTCATGGAGATTCTGGATGTCCAGCTCAGCTTCAGAGACTCTTTTTTTCTCCAATTCAGTTCAACTTCATCAAATAAACATAAACCTGTCAAGGTGGAGAACAAAGGAAGTCTAGCCTCTTTTGGTCCACCTCCTATTCTGCCATCAAAACCAAATTCAAACACCATTAACATTTTAAATCACCTCTCAAAATAGTATCAGGACCTCAAAGGGGTTTTTACCAAAAGTGGAACTATTCAGGTGTGATGTGGTTTCAAAAAAAGCTCACATTCTCTGTCACAACGCTCAATGGCATCACTATAGTGCAAAGAAATAAATAATTTATTGACACCTGAAATTCTTTTTCAGCATTTTTCCATACCAATGCAGGAAAGACTGTCAGATAATGTTCAGATGTATGAGTCAGGATTTTGGGCTGTGTTTGTAAAGACTGCTGTGGCTGTGTATCAATCTTTGTGCTCAAGCCAGAGCTGTGAGTCTTTGTGACGCTGGTCTGTATCTTTATCTCCTTTATCACAGCAGAACAGGCCACAAGCTGAGCCTCCACATGCCAGGAATGGATGCAACATCTGTATACTGTACATCTGCATCCATTCTACTCCCACTTTATTCTGCAACAAATATCATATAGCATTTGTCAGTTTAGTTGCATGGGACTAACCATGTGATGATAAACTGCAGAGCGGAAAGGAGGGATTGATGATGAACACATTGCATGTCAGACTGCTGGAACTGGAACACCTAAATCGTGACTTTCTTGCTCAGTGGGTATTTGGTTTTGATGTAAAAAATATATATATATTATTTTTATAGGAGTACTTAAAGAGCAAATATGATTAAACTCAGGCTAATAATCTAAAACTATATTTAAGGCACTGATAATCACCAATGTTTTACAGTCACGCAGTAAGGAATTCTCTCAGACTGTTACTTCAATAGTCCACAATCTACAGGGAGCACAACTACGTTATTCAAGTTAAGAGCTGTAGCTTGACTGGAATAATGCCCTCTGGCCATTATTAAGGTTTTTGCCATTGTTAATTGCCACGTTTACACTTAAACTACCTGTAAACCAGTGGATAATTCAGACAGGACAGGGTCACAAGGTCATTATTAGCTGATTTGAGATAGCTTGAGAGAGTGTAGATCAGACAAAGGGTCTGTGGAGAAATTTCAGTTTGGATGCATGGCATTGTCTGTGTGGCTGTGGGCCACCTCATTTATTATGCATAGCAGCTTCTCTTAGTGGGCAGGTGGTGGCTGCAGCTGGGAATATCCAACATGGAGGAGATCATCAAGCAGGTGGTACTGGAGCCCCCAGAAAGCAATGGCTGACTGGTCCACTGGCTATTCACCTTCACTACAGCCTTGTCCCTTGCAGACATCCATCAGCACCTCCAGCCATCAATGACCTAAAACCAATCCATGGTTCTGTCCCTTGATCTTGCTTATTTCTTTCCCTCACCTCACCGGACATTTTAATTTTGTCTTGCCCAGTTCTTGTTGCCTCTCTGGTCCAGACCAGCAAGCAGTGTCTCTAGAGTCAGAACAGAGTGTGGCACTGGGTCATTTTGTGACAAATGCTTATTATTGAAAGTAGGGCAGGTTGTTTGAGTTGCCTCTGGGTTAGCTTTCCTTATACAGAAGGGATGTACCAAAAACCAGTGTGTGTACAAAGGATCCAAACCAGGATCTGTTGTACTGACGATGCTCACACTTTGACAATTAACAATTTAAACCCAAACTCAACCCCAAATCAAAGCATAAGAATGTCTTTACTGTCCTACAGTTCAAAAGGTTGATGTTAAAATATACAAGTGTGTGTTTCTGACAGATAGATTGATTAAGATGAACAAGTTAAGATGCAGGAGGAAGGTTTGGCTCCCAGCAGCCGTCTCAGAATGACACATGATAGACTGATAAAGGAGGACTGTGGCATTATTAACCACTATTAGCCACATAGAGGTTTGTTTTATTAAAGGTTTGTTTGGTAATTTAAAACTGTCAAATACTTTTCAATGTTTCTTTGCAGTGTAATATTAATGTTCCTGTTGTTTCAGCATCTCCTGCCCATTTTGTTCTTGGTACCTTATTACTTTACTTTAGGTTTTATTCATTCTCAGACTGTTTTATGGTATAGTTTGTCTTAAGTACATGAAATATATCTGTGCTGATCTCTTCAGTTGATGTACCCTATAAAAGAATTGGCATGGAACACATCAGACAGCAGTGTAGAGATATTGCTTTATGCTGGTCACAGTTGATTATGCAACACACTGTATCCTGATGCAATGCTGGATGTCTGGCAAAAACTGTTGCCCTACAGTTGTTTCATATCAACCTCCGGGTCACAATCAAAATGAGACTTGAGATGACCAAGATTTGTATTAAATAGTATTTGACTTTGTCACCATGCTTGTGGCTTGGCCGGAGGGATGGAAACGTCAGTTCACTGGTCCATCAAGCGGTTGGTGCAACATTTTGTTCAAGAGTGAAATATCTCAACAAATTAAACTTGGTAAAACTGATACAGTTATAAATTCATAAAGTGAGCCTGTTCAAAGCCTCCAAAAGTCTACAGTGGCCATTCACTACTGTAAGCTGTTAAAGCTGATTTGACCCCTGACTGACCTAATTTGAAGAGATGTCTCCACAGTCCTGACTTTTTTTTTTCCTTCACCTCCAGACAAATTAATCAAACAGATGGCTGCAGGCCGTTTTGTCCCAGAAGATCAATTTTCAAATGATCCATATGTTTTTGACAAGCAAGGCAGTTGCTGATTTCCTCTCCTGCTAACAGAATGGGGTGGAGCTGGCTCTTGTAACCGTAACCTGTTTAAAATCAAGAGATGCATGTCTATGTCAGTGGAACAGCAATCAAACATTCAGCAATCAAGCATATGTCTGTACATCTAATCATCCACTGAGGTGTGTCCATTGAAAGTCAGTGTAACCTTTTATTTTAAAAGTTGCTCAAGGGCTGTGCATCAATTTCTGAAATCTTACAAAGGACAATGAAAAGGATTATGTGATTTAAAATCAGTAATGTGGGAAAAAGGTGTCCTACATTGTTGCTGGAATTAATGTCTTCAGGTACAAACACTAATATGGCCCTGTTTAAAATAATCCTAGTAATTTTAGGTAGGTCTGACCTTTTACTTGTGAAAATTACATCATTACAGCATTTTTAAAAGAACAAAGTGAAGAAATGTTTTTGGTATCACCCAAGAAAGAAAGCGTATAACAGAGGGGAAAAAACAGGCGTTCACAGCTAAACATTTAAATGAGGCATGCAGTCCCTCGACAGGAAGAGTCTCACTATCAATGTTTCCTTATGTTGTGGAGTTTTGGAGCAGGAACAAGACACTTTGTGCTTTAAAACTGGCAAAATGAGTGAGTTTGAAACTTCATGCTTGATGTAAGAAAAAACACTTGACAACTGGGCTAACCCCACCAAGTCCCTCCAACTTTTCAAAAATAAAAATATTACATGGCCTCACTGTCTGCAATGGTAACTACAGGCCTACACTTACTATAGCATTACGCATAGCCACTTTGACTAGGCCAAACAGAAATTCTCTTCTACTTTTTGAGAAAAATACATTTATTCTTATTATAGAGTGACAATACGTTTTTGCCAACAACTGGAGTCCCTGTCATTGACTGTGCACAGTAAAACCCCCTCAGTGAAAAGTGCACTTTCTCATAAGACACCAGGGTCCATATTTATTCATCAGGGGTACTGGATATAGCTGGAAAGTCACAGACACATCTCCCTGCTCCTTCCTTCAAATCCACATTCTGCTTGAATGGTATTCCCTGGGATCCCTCCTCAGATTGCTGTATGACTGGGATGTCCTCTGAAGCAGTGCACTCACACTGCAAATCCATGCTCTGCACTGGCTGTCCACTGTATAAGAAAATACCCCGAACTGAATAATATACCCCCACTAAGCAGAGCCTAGTTTATATTTATTCATCACTGGTATCTGATATAGTTCTATCCAGGGTTTTGTATGATATCTGAGGCTGTGGTTTCTTGCTTGGTACAGATGAACAATTCTAAACCTGTTTTTCTCTGGAAATCCCAGGCATCTATAAGAGTATGTGATATATTACTGCATCATGATCAGCTAAGGGGGTTGGGTGCTTCTATAGTACGCTTCTCCCAGCAGGAGTCAGAGGTCAGATGTGAATGTGTAAGATGTGTAAGTCCATAGTAGGGCCTCTGCCAGCCATGGATCTTTCCACCACACCTCCCTTTTACCTTCCTGCTCAATGACTTTGCCCTCTCAGTTAATGACTGACCCTGCAAGAACCACAGGAATATCTTTCCATTTTCTTGCTGAGACTGAACATGGTTGCAGAGAAAACTGCTTAATCACAACATGCAGCCATATGTAGATACACTCCATTTCTGGAATATCATTCTGTCCAAATCATGCAAGAATTGCCTTTGCTTTGGCTCTTGGGTCTAACTCACAATTTCTCATTAATAAATAAATTACATAGTTTAAATCAAATGTCAAGTTGCAAACACTGACATATCTTGTCTTTAACTTACTGGGAAATGCATATGGGTAGTTTATCAAATAGCATCTGCTTGCTGGCTGTTTTTGTTTCTTGTTTCCTCTTCCACTCTGAATAAATGACCATTATTACAAGCTCCTACACTCTACACTTACTCTGTAAAACTACAGAGGTAACTACAGAGGTTTTGGGGAAATTTTTTTTTTTTTCTCTTCATTTTCTGCCATTCAAACCCATGCATCATATCTGTGCATCTGCTTTTATGTAAATAAATAAGCAAACAAAATTACAGAAATAGCTAGAGGATATTCATCAAGGTTGGTGTGTGTGCTGAAACTGTGCCAGCAAGGGGGTGGTGGGGGGCGGGGATCTTCTTCTATCATTGACGACAGCAAAGAGAAACAAAGGCTCGGCCTCCAGAGGTGTTGTCAGGTGTCATTTGAAGGGTTTTTTAATGTATTTTTTTTCCTAACCAGCTGCAATAAATTAAATAATCAAGACTGTTCCTTCCATTATTTTTTCAGGTTAATTGAGAGGCAGTCACTCAGCACTGAGTGTTTATTTACGAACCCCCTGTTTCCCCACTCAAGCAGCAAAACACAACTTAATGAAACAAGTTCTTCATGATTCAGCCTCTATACTGGGAAACAGGCAGGATGTTATATTTCTGATTTACACTTAGAATATTTTTCCCCCCTTTGAATTGGAAAATCTACACTTCTGATTTTCTTGGTAATACCAGACTGTGCAGTAAGACAGGTACACGGTATCGGTTTGACAGTCACTGTGAAATGAGATCAGGCTCATGTGAAGGATGATACCTCTGTTGCTACTTTCCCTTTAGGAAAATAAAGTTACAGAATACACCTTTGACAAGAAGCTGAGGTTTAACCCTCTGAAGTCTCACAATTAGATAGTGTGGTATATTTGATGGTGATGTTGTGTAGATGATGAAAAGAAGATCTCCGCTGACATTGCACCTGTTTTTTTTTAAGTAAAAGCTCAGGGACAGCTTCTGCAGGATAACTTTTAATGATCACCACAACTGCTGGACAACAGAACTCTGACAACAAACATAATACATTACTTCACTATCCAGTCACTTACAGTGTATCACTCCTCCAAGACAAACAATTCCACAGACTCTGCCACAGTGTCTGTCTGAAAAGGACAGAGAAATCACAAAGAAACACACCAAGAAAAAAAAAGACATTTTAAATTTGGATTTTGGAGTTTGTTTTATACTTTCAGCATATAAAAACTATTGCTTCACACTCAAATTTGTAATAGACACAGAGGAAAATTGCAAGCCAAATTTACAGATTAATTTGTGAAGAAAAACACTGCACTGCAGATTTTAGAAAGAAGAAATTACATTTGTTTCGGTATGACATAAAATGACACTAAACTGCAGAGACAAAGGTTCATGTTTGATTTATTTATTTATTTATTTTTATTTATTTATTTATTTTTTTTATTTATTTTTTTTTTGGGGGGGGGGGGGGTAAATTATGAATGCACAGATTTGTCCAAATTTGAGGACATGGCTATGAGAATATTCACCTCTGGGTGTCTGGTTTCATGTAAATACAAGCGTACAGGGCAACCCCTGTTCAAATATAATTGATTGATCCATTCTAAAAGGAAAGAGAGATGTGTTTCTGGTCAGTGCTATGAAACTAATCCAAACCCTCATGGTACTACCCAATTATACCTTTGTCATGACTGTACAAAAATGTAGCTGTGTTTGTTATTTTCCCCTTTTATTCAGTGGAACCAAGAAACCAGACCCATGCCTGCTTTGATTTCACAAACAGAGGCGCATAAAAAAGTTCTTCTTGAAGGAGAGTAATTTGTTTTGTTTAGACACCATGCCGCTGCAGGAAAAATGAATCATATGAAAAATGTATGGACCTTAGGTCTCTTAGAATTACCTGCCAAAATGTTTCATGACTCATAATATGCAAACAGCTGAAGGGTAGGTATATTCAGCATGGGGTTGCTTCTTTGCATATAGTACATCAAAAATGCAAGAAAACAAATATTAGTCAGTCAGTCAGTCAGACAATCATTCACCTGCAGTAAGTGAAGTTATGTGTATTGAGGTGTTTCCTCGTGCAGAAACACCCTTTTCACTCTTATTTCCCATCTGTGATGCATCAGCATACTCAGGTGCTCCTGCTGTAGTGCCGTCCAGTTTAGGAGTTTTGGATCTTCAGGATGAGTACACGTGCATGTGCTTTTTCATAAGTGGACTGTCCATGAAGTGCTCAGGCCACATGACCCACTATATTCTTTCATTATTACTACTTTCTCCAGAGTAAGCTCTTCTGTCCCAGACTGGAGAAATGAGATTTAAACAGCAGAGAGCTCCAGGGTCACAGCACCATGCTACACTCCTCCATCAGAGTCTGTCAAAGCAAAAGTGACTGCAGAACCAAAAAAAAAAAAAGAGAGAGAGAGAGAAAGAAAAAGAAAGAAGGGAAAGGAAATCAGTACAACAGTACATACAGTGGCTAAAAGCTTATGGCACATGAACACATCTGAGAATAGATTTTGAAAATTAATCCTTGTATTGATTTTTATTATCAATATTAATGCGAATTTCCATGCCATAAGCTCTGCAATCATTTCAGATTCTTGAATCCATGGTTGGCACAGGGGGAAAGGAAGTAACAGTATGAAGTATAAATACTTAATCATGTGGAGAGAGATCTCTTTATAGACATTTGGAAGACAAATCAATATCTAATCTCATGGAGAGTGATCAGGTTTAATTTCACCACGTGCATTCTGCTTCTTTTTGCAATAGTTGAGCAAGCTTCAGCCAACTTTTTCTTTTCTTTACAACAGGAGGAACATCTTGTGGCCTTTGAGGTAAAAGGAGAAAAACATCTGAGGGGGAGATTCTACTTTGATGTCAAGTTGCCAGCTCTGACATTCTTTCTTTCTTTAAGCTGATTCTCAGGGTTATGCAGCTTGAGACCGATCTGATCTGCTCTGAGAGATTTCTCTTATTTCTCCTCACTACAGCATATCAACCTCGCTGAGTTTTCTGATATCTCATTGCAACACCTTGATGTTGCTGAACTCCACTGCCTTCCCTGCAGTTGTCTGTAAAATTGTTTGCCGCATCCCTTGCCAGGTCAACAAGAGTAGGGCAATGAATAGATGACTAGCTACAAGTGCAGAAGAGATTGTGAACAAAACTGTGTTGTGGTTCGTTTTAGAGGATGACAGTGATTAAAGTGTGCTGGGACTGAACTCTGGCGAATTCCAATTTTATAAGGGCATTTAGGATGGGGTACTCTGCAATTTAGAAACTAGCACAGGCAGGTTTGAAACACAAACCTAATGCAGTGCTGTTTCTAAGCAATTACGTGGATGATAATCTCTCACATTAATACAGTGGCTGAATAAATACAGGCCCATGTGCACACTGTACAGTTAGGGAGAGACTTGGCTAGGCATCTTTAGCTACGGGCAAGCTTGAGGAGATTTTCATTAACCTGTGCTTCAATTTTAAGGTGCTACTAAACAAGAATAATAACAGACACACAGAACAGATCGAAACACAATCACCCAGTATGCCTTGCCATAAGTGCAAAGTGAGCACACTGCACTTCTCTAACTGCTTTCAGCTCATGTTGAGGGTTTTGATTGTTTTAATGAGGCATTTTTAGTTTTATATAACCACCAGTAATTTTTAACATGCTACACTGAGGAGGAATTTGATGTTGAAATTTAGTCAGTTAAAAAAAATTCCTTTACTAGTTACAGGAATCAGGTATGACTGTCTGGGCAGCAGTCTCACATTTAACCCACCAAGCATAAAATGTATCATTTCCTCTGTCACCTTTATTTCCCAGAGGAAAGCACAGTGTGAATATCCCCCTTAGCTGTGCTGTAGGGGATTACAAAAGTAAACTGCAGCTTTACAGGGACAGGAGAGGTCACCCCAGCACCCCCCGCTCCCTCCCTCTCTCCTCCATGCATTCTCATACTTCTTCGATTCCATCAGACTCCTTCCCTTTCACTTCATCAGTCTATTGCACAAATGTATCCTGCCACTGATGGTCTCACCTGGGACTTGTGTGCGACCTTCCCCTCCTTGTATCAGTGTGCAAGGACAGAGCTGATATAGTGCCAGCAGCCCCCAGAAAACCAGCAACACATCTGTCCTACATAGACACAGGAAACGTGTCCCTACGTGTACTCATAGTGGTTGAAGGGTGTAAATTTCACTGATAACTGTGAGTAAAGTAGCCTAGACTGAGGAGACGAGGGCAGATTTTTTTTTTTTTTTTTTTTTTTTTTTTTTTTTTTTTGAACAGGCATGTATGAGCTCTTATAACCATTACAAAAGTCAGGGTTGTTGACCTGATCACTGAGTACAAGTAACTGTGTCTGATAATATCTGCTAAAGGTCAAGGACATAAAGGCCACTTATAAGAAGGGTCAAAAACATTTCCTCCCCTTTTAGGAAAGATGTTTTTTATCTTTTGACATGCAGACATAATTTTCATTTCAAGCTTCCAAGTTGAAAATGTTTCAATACATGACCAACATGTCAGCATATGCCTTGAATCTTAACACCAATAAGTTAACACATGTTAACAGGTTAAGCAGCTTAAATTCTCTGGCACGTTTCTTCACCCAACAGCTCCTATCTTTCTTTCTTTGGTAGCCACAATATTTCTAACAAGTTAGAAATATAAGATAGGGCACAGCATAAAAAATCTCCCTACCACACTGGTCACCTGTATTCAATAAAACAACTTACGTATTAATAAAAAGGACACTATGACCAGCCTCTGTTCACTGAGTTTAATTGCCAAAAAGTATTTGCTCAGGGAAATGAAAATGACCTCTTTAAGTACAATATATTTAGATTTGTCACAGAAGTGACATTTAGAAAGTAATAATAAAGATATGTTCCTGAAATATCATGTCTATACCTTATTTGAAAATAACCGCTCTGCTATATCTGAAATAGTGCTGCTTCTGCTTGAGATTAAGAGGATTCTGTCTTCTGGGATAGGAATCTGAATAAAAATAATTAAATAACAAAAACAGAATCTGTTTGAGGAAACACACCCACATGTACAAATAAGAATCAGTAGCATTTTCTTGAAGCTCCCAGGGATATAAACATCTCCAGGCAAACGGGGATACTCATGGATGATGTCACACTAAGGTAAAAGTTCAGCCTAAGGCCATTGTCTTTCCCTTATCCATTCTTTATTCTCTAGATGTAATTTTAATGAACGATGACTGAGGCTTGATTTTAAATGTCTAATGGATGTTTCTGATAAATTCTACTGCTTCTGGGCATCAGCTGTCATTGATACACATCTTTCATACCCCCCTCATTTAAATTAAGCTCCTCAGAGTCATAAAAAGAGGCACCTGGTTCACTCAAGTGATTCACTAATCAATTATTAACCCTATTTGCAATTTTTAAAGGCTCAGGCTATTTGAAGACATAAAGGGGAGAAGTTTGTTTTATTCTAACCAAAATACACACCAATTAAAAACCAACACTTTTCCTACATATGTATGCAAACATGGATGTATGCTGTAATACATATTGTAATGCTCAGATCTAGTGTTCAGAGTGAAGCTTTGCTGACCAGCTGAATTCACATGAAGATTTCTTGGTAATATCTCCATATATGCTCTGCATACTTACACGCCTATAGAGGCTTTGAATTTGCATTTACAAATCTCCTAGCAACACCTCTAGCACTATCTTGGAAATCTAGTAGAGTATTAGTTTGATGGTAATAAATCTCTATATATATAGGAACCTGGAAGAAAAAGAAAGAAGCTGTCATTTTAGTATGTAGTGAGTGAATGTTGCAATGAGGTTTTTCTAAATGCAGGTTACAGGAAATTGTCTCTCTCTTCCGATACAATGAAATACATGTTATAGCTTGAGGAGAAAATGTAATAAATATCAATGTTACATGGCACTATCACTAACATAAACTACTACTTCAGATGTCAAAAAGAAAGCATGTGTTCAATGCATATTCAGCATTATGAGCTTGGTGAAATTGTCTTCATAACTTGCCATCAGATCAAAAATGACCTACACTAACAGGTTTTATGGCAGTAAATCCCTGTTTGCATCCTGTTTCCTACCAAAAGTCAACAGTGGTGACTGAACCTAACCAAAATATACATTGCAATAGCAGATCAGTGTAACTCACTGTGACAGTGTGTGCAATTGTCTAATAAAAATCCACTTTTACAAAAACTTTGATCTCTAATCACCAGCTGGTCCAAAACAGTAATTATCCCTGAGGCCTCAAGATCATCCAAAATAAAAATGGACTGCTTGTTAACACTACGTTTATAAAGGTTCTAAAACTAAAGGGTAATTGTGTTTCTTCTATGCAACATCTGGCATTGCTATCCAAAACAGATACTCTGCCAAGGTGTAATGTTGAAAACACTGTGGATAGGAGGTTATGGGCAGGGCTGTGACTGTGAGTTAAAGTTCTATTAAAATAGAAGCATTTCTCCCTGCAACTTTCCAGGGACCAGGCAGGCAGTTCGTTAAACAGACAACTTGCAGAGCAGAGAGTCTCGACTCTTGACTGACTGCAGTGGGTCCTCGCACTCCCCATGTGCCGTGCATCACTCTGTTTGATGATGAGAGCAGTGTTTTAGCTCCATTCAGCAGTTTGCAAAATAATTAAAAGTGCATTTCATTTCTCAGCCTACACTTTCTTTTTCATTAAGAGAGGGTGAAGGAGTGGCTGTTAAGCTATATGGACCTGTGACATACATTATACTAGTTTATATAAAAAGAAATATATATAAAGCTTGCTAGCTTAAGTGCTTTTTGATATGTATAATCACTTACTGCACATATACTAAACTGTATGTTGTTGCAGATTTTAATTACATTCTGATGATTAGCATATACACTCTAGGTAGAAGTGACCGTGCAGTTGTTGAAGGTATATAAGGCAATAAATATGTCATTTTTAAAATGAATTTTGCATTTAGTCCATAAAACTTTTAAGAAAAGAAAACAAGTAAAGAGTTTGAAAAACAGTTTAACTTACTTTTGTGGTCAAGCTACAAGCATTTGTCCCCTTCAAAAATGCACTTTTGAATCAGTTCAATCAACAGCTCAGCCATCTATCACACCAGCAGTAAAGTGATGTAGCCGCAACACCGGCTCATTCCAAGAGGTCTGGAGAAAATCAAGTTAGAGGCTGCTGTATATGTGGGCTGTGCAGAGCACAATGTTGCAATTGGATTGGCCTGTGAGTTTGAGGCCAAGTTTCTTCACATACTCACATAGGAGACTTCTTTTGGTTTGTTTATTGGACTAGACAGGGCAAGTTCTCAATTATTACAATGCAATCTATAGTATTGTACATAGCCGGCCAATATGAGTCCAAAATAACAGGTGAAATCTTAAAAGTAAGTCTGGATTCTGTTTTGCCTGTAGTTTGCTTGTTGAAGCAGATGCAGAGCAGTTTGTGACATTTTTAATGCTGCAAAAAGGCAAGCAGGCATTTAGTTTGCCTAGCATGGTTGACCATTTATGGCATAATACAAGAGAGAAAGAAATCTATAATACTATAATTCTGTCCTCTTATATCAGTAATGCTGGATTGGTTTATTGTGATAAATGCAAAAGGAATCAGGACAGAAAAACACAATTTCTGAATAATTGGCATGTTGGATAAGAGACAAGATTATTATGAGCAAGAAAGGTCACAAGGAATTATTTCAGTTTTACAAGTTTTTATTCATGAAAAAAAATAGAGGGATAGTAATGAGGGAAAAAACTACAACATAAGTGTCAATGTCAGTCATGAGAAAAAAATCTATATTTAAAGAGAGAACCTGGATATATTAATGCAGAACAAGTCCATATGAGCCAATAAGGATTTATGAAATTATAATGACCAGCTCAAGGACTGAAAGTGTGAAAACACCAGTAATATACCCTCAGATTTCAAAGGAGGAGTTCATTTCTCTGCCCACCAGGCTGTTCTGAGGAATGTGCTGTACTTACCTCTAAGCTGGAAAATAACACCTAATGTTACACAGACATCATATAAAATACACTTTTTATGAGCCTCATAATTATCTGTAGTTTGTTTCAAATTTGATGGATGTATCAAATATTGGCCTTTGAACAATTAATGAAAAAAATAGGACAAACAAGATGATGAAAAACCTGATTTGTCACATGCAGCACATATGGGTTGCATAATGCACTTGGGTAATCTTGTTTAGACAAAGGGTGAAAACTGACAACCATGAGAGCAATGAGAATGATGTCGCTTTCATCAAAGCGATCGCTGAATTATTCAATCAAATTAATGAAAGTTCATAAAAAATGTAAGTCTTTGACATAGTGCCGCCTCTCTGACAGACATATCTCAGTGAAATTAACCGTGAAAAGCTCCTTTGAAATAGTGAGAAGTCCTTCATTATTTAAGATCTCTAGGGTTTGCTCTTTGAAATAAAAAATTACCAAGTCTAAGTGAGGGACACAGTAAGTCATGTCCTGGTCTGGTCCAACAAAAATCTAATTTGTTGCAGGATAGTTTGTCATGACATTTGAAAACAAGCTCAGACAAGACATCTGTGATACCCAAACACTTCTCTGTCTTCATGATCCATTTGAAATATCATTCAAATTTGTCCTGAAATAGCCATTTTATTTCAAAATGAGTGCAATGCCAGTTTGGTACTTCTAAGTCATAATCAAAACCTCTTCTTACTGAGCCCATATGCATTTCTGCCAATTTTCTTTTCTTTTATGGTCTCATTAATCATTGGAGAATAAATTGTTTTACTAAGACACAGCCACTGACTCACATGATGGCCATTAACTCTTAAGTGTTACTGTGTGAGCAGACCCTTATTAACCCTATTAACATTGAAACATATTTATATTTTTCCTATTTTTCTAACTTTAATATAGCACCAATGATTAGTTCTATGTGTTAACATTTGATTACAGTCTTATCCACACATACTTTTTTCTCAGTCAGACGTCAATATCTTAGATTGGGATAAAGTCTAAACACATGCTGACACTGCTAATATGCTGCACCTATAAAATATTCAGTCCTCGTGGACTCTTATTTAGCAAAATATAGCTAGTTGGGACTGAGTGATTTTTACCAGCTTACGGACAAATAGAGACAAATTACAAAGAAAAGGACAGAAGATCAATAAATAAGTGGGGAAACAAACAAATGCAGGTGTTTCCACATACAGACAGAAGACAAATTAAAGGAAAAACCAACATGAAGTATCTTAGTGAGGTGTTGGGCACCCATGAGCCACCAGAACAAGTTCAGTGCTCCTTGGTATTGATTCACTCTCTGTTTCTGAACAATACCAGAAGGCTAGAACACCATTCTTCCAAAAGATATTCCCTCAGTTGGTGTTTTGATGATGGTGGTAGAGAGCACTGTCTAACACATCAGTCCAAAATCTCCCATAGATGTTAATTTGGGTTGAGAGCTGGTGAATGCGAAGGCCATAGCTTATGATTCACATCATTTTCATACTGAATGGGACATGACAGACAGACATGGGCTAGCTAAAACAATGAGCCACTCACACACCATACTATATAAGAAAAGCTAAAAAGCATTATTGGCATGTCAGAGAGCGCTACACCACCATTACCATAACACCAAATGAGGGATTATCCCGAGTCAAAAAAGATTTATGGAGACAATTTGAACCTGCTGCTGAACCTCATGGATCCCTTCTGCAACGTGGTGCAGCCCCAATTAAAAATTCTTATTATGATGACCAACATATGGGTTCAATTGAGTGCATATTCACAAGTGGTATAACATTGTGTACACGCATAATTCAGAGACTTGCAGAAAGTCTCATGGAGCTGCAGAACCTAAGGCAATGTAGGTAAGATCTCATTAGGTGTGTGTGCACTACCCCCAGGTACCAGTTTCTAAATGAGGATATCTACTGCAAGGAAACACACACCAACCAGTATTACTCATTTACTGCCTAGTAATGTCAATTTGTATTCAAACTACATTTTATAATTTGAGAAATCATACTTTTAAAATAATCTCCATTTCCATTTTTCTTTCCCACAAATTCCCATCAACATTTTTCTTAAACTGCAAGTTTCTCTCGAAATGTTGATACTGAATTCACTGGGCAATTAATATGACTCAGCCAAAACGTTTTGATTGATTGATGATTCATGAAGTTTCATGACTGTAAAACAGAAGAAGAATATGCATCTGTCATGGTGCAAGTTTGTGGGGATTATGTTAACCTGACCGCTGAAGTAATGATGCTGACAATAACAATCATAGATAAGAATCACACTTAAACAGTCCCTCTAATGCAAAGTTTATTCTTGTATATAAAGAATTACACCTCAACACACAAATAAATGTTTGTTTGTATTCAGAATAACCATATTACACTTTGTTATATGATACTCTCTATAAGCTTAGGAGCTGTCAGTTTTAGGGCACTCACATTTCACAAGTTCCTTTGAGATTTACTGTTCATTAGACTCATGAAGTGCCCATATGTTGGTACCTCCTGCAAATTATTCTGCTGGACCCATATGCTCCAGGACAGGCTATAATGTCTGAATGACAAGTATAAGTATGTTGACACGTAAATGAAGAAGTGACACAGCAAATGCTGCATATTATGTATTGTCATTTTCATCCATATGGGAAAAAACAACAACACATGATTGGATTTACAGTATGATTTAATGTTTACAGTGTTTGGACCAGGACTGGACCATTTTCCACTGCTCATGTCAGGGGAAATTTGCTAATCCAGTCCAGATAGGTTGTGAATCTTTAAAGAGATTTAAAATCACGTTCCCTGAGGTGTTCTGTGGGAGGTGTGCTGGACTCAGGACTGGCAGCCATGTCCACCTACAGTGCATGGACAAAATAACAGGAACAACATGCAATATCATGCAATCCAATACAAATGATGTTCCAAAAAATTACCATATGATTTCTAACATTTGCTCTACAAAAACGGGAAACTGTAACTTCACAAAGTTAGTGACTTGCAAGGACATTAATCTGTACGTGTTATTATGTCCACCCCCTATATCTTATTTTAATGTGCTTGAATATATGAAATCCAGGGTTTAGATTCAGTACACCAAATGTTAAGCCTGTTTTCCAGCTTACAGTAAGATGTCCTTTTGCATATATTTCACAAATGTTCTTGGCACATTCACATAAACACAGAATACCGGTTTCATACTGGTATTTCATTTGAATCTACTTGAATTCAAGCCGCATGTGCAGTGGCTGGCATTCAGAGAAAAGCCCTCAGTGAATAATTATTGTCCTTAGTGAGGCGAATTTTAATTTTGTTCGCTTTGCAAAACAGCTCTATAGAGAGTTTCACTGTTCAATTAGATATTTCACACATCCCAGAAAAAAGGAAAGGTTTAGGAAACAAGGGACCTAAATTGTAAAAACATTTCAGAATTATTATATAACTTATATTGTTTACTTGGGATAAAGTTGCAAGTTTCCTGTGGATAAAGTATTTAATAAAAGAGGGAAAGAAATCTATCAATTTTTGGGTTTTAACATGGTGATCAACTCCTTGTTTTTCTGGCCTAATTCTGCTGTATGATGGATTTGACAGTTATTGTCATAGCATCATGTTTCCAGTCTGTTTTATCCAGTCATGTGATTCAGGTCTGTGGATTGAGCTCCTGAGCAGCTGAGGGAATTCACCATGAAAGTGTAAAGAAATCTAAAAACTACTGCAGAGCCAATAAAGCAAAACCTTTATATTTGAATGACAATTGTGTCTACCTTTTGTGACTAATTGGACATCAAAATGAGGGTTAAAGAAGAAAAGTTTAAAATACAGCAAATTGGCTTTCAGTAAGTATCTAAAATGTAATTTCACATGAAGTATGAGCTATTTCACAGGTTTGAGGCAATAAGCAATTACAGATGTAACAGACACACGTAACAATCTGTGTGGCATCTTTATGATGTGAGTTATATCTGACATGACATGAAATACTACTTTGAGCTTGAATAAATTCAAAAACGTTTTTATTATTGACATTCAGACACCAAAATAGTAATGTCTGTCTGTGCAGCACACAAAATGTGACAAGTGCCGTATCTTGCAAACATGCAATGATCATTCAGGGGAGCTAAGATCGTAAAGGAGCTTGCATTTCCTCTGAAGAAATCAGAGCTCATCAGAGAACAGACCTCACGGCAAAGCAATTTCCTGGCTCCACCAAAACTGTTGAAGACACAGCTATTAACAGCACCTGTGGGAGAAGTCGGCCCATAACCAGAATCTCATTAGCTACATCGCTGCATGTTGGCATTACAATGAAATGACGTGTGCTCACAAAGTTTCATTTTAATTATTCATTGTTTGCAATAAAAGTTCTCCAGTATGTCCAGTGAGGTAGACAATAGAGCTTAAATGAGATTTTCTATTTTCACATCTTCCCAGAACAAGGATTGAGAGGAAAGTCTGGTGCTTTGCTGTCTTTTTTGCAACATGCTCAGCACAGTAAAATTGACTGATGATCAGAGATATGGGTCTATATCTAGAGTTTCCAGTAGGATTTATTCATGCCTCAAGAATATTCTTTCTTTTTATTTTCATTCTTTTTTCTTATTCATCAGTATTAGTTGTACATAAATTCTTACAGAGATGTGGGATTAAGAGACAGGGGTATGAAATGTAGAAAAAGGTCTCCAGCTATAACTGAAATGGGGACAGTGTGGCTGCTTGATAGGCAGCTAAAGTGTGTGGTCAATGGTGCCCAAACCCTGCCTTTATATATTGTTTGGTTATATGTTGTTGTCTTTACATGCATCCTTTTTCCCTCACAATTGGAATAAAAAGATGTGATGCGGGTGTTGAACAGGATGCAAATGTAGCACTGATTTGCATACTCTGTGTGCTTATATTTCCTGATAATTGATTTTCTCTGCCAGTGTTAGCTGGTGAATCAACTCCCAGGAATACATCATACATGCCCCTGTATGCTGTCTTTTGTAATGTTGTGTCTCTTTAATGCCTTGTAGTTTAAAGGAAATAACATTACTGCATGAACATACCAGCAACTGTGGCTACCAGCATATATGTGCTGCAATTCAAAGTATGTTGTAGGTAGCCTTCATAGCCAGCCTTTTGATGCCTGGTGTATTAAAATCCTCTTTAGCAGAATCAAAAAAGGGAGCTGTAAAGACACTGGTAGGTCTCTGGTTCAGGTTTTAGTGGCATCTAGTTAGCACATCTTCACAAGTTAGCATAAAAGTTCTGTAATCTCAGCAGTTGGAAAACTGTGATTAAACAGCCTTATCAACACGCAAACCAATGTTATAATACATACACATTAGTGAGGTGTGGTAAGCAGAATTTTTCTCTTTTTTTTCCCTTGCTGGTTCCTACTACATAGCTACCACACACACATGAGAAATGTAAATGTCAAAATCTACTTTAAAAACCAATGTAATCTATTTGGCTTTTAATGATAAGAAGAAAGGAAAAATAAAGAAAAAAAGGACAATTTATAAAATATAGTCGCTTCAAAAATGATTATACTATGATACAGTAAAAGGCTCTGTTTCCCTGCATGACAGCACATAGCAACTACTTGCGACAAGCTGGCTCCAACAGGGCAGGTTACAATCTTATTAGACCTACTATAAATATAATAAATAAATACATGAGTGACATGATGTTTCAAAGCAAGTACCCGACAGATATTTATGATATGAGTTCATAATTTTGGGCTTACTTATTGTACTACACTTTGTAGACGTTTAATACTAGCAGTACTTAAGAAATCAGTGGTTTCTGTGTCATGATTTGAAACAGAAACCACTGCAGCACATTGTTCCCATTTCTTTACAATACATATGTTGCTGCATAAGAGGAATCTGCACAGGTCACCACACTCTGTAGCCTAAACAAACTTCACAGGAGGGGAGACTGCTGCCCTTGGCTCATACCTCCATCAATAATTACTTGGCTTTAAAACTCGCTTTTGGAAAGCAAAGTGACTGTACTGTTGTTAATTTTCTCCTGCATGAGAAGAGTGTCAGCGGGTGGCCTGTGGTGAATTTCACTGCAATAAGGTGATTTTCAGACAAGACTAATATGGGGTCAAGCAGGTGAAGGTTTAGGAGAGGATAGTGATGACACATCAGAAAATGGTTTTACAGTAGGCTATGTCAGCTTTGTTTGCTTTCAGATAGCTTCCAAAACCTTTTCAGTACATCCCTCACCATGTGTGGATGTTTGGCTGAGTCTGACTGAATGATACTGCAGTTTAAGTAGGCACCAATAGAAAAGGATAAGAACCTCACTTTCAAAGGTTGCCGGATGAGTGAGGGGATCCCTTCTTGATGGCTAAACTTTCTGAGGCTCAGCTTTGTAGCACCATGAATGAATCCACTCTCGCACACTCACAGCCCACAAAAAGACAGTATTGAGAGTATCTCTGCGGCATTTCATTGTTTTTGAGGAGAATACTGCTCCCTTGCCTGTCTTGTCACTGAAATAGGGCAGCATCAGCCAGAGTTGCTTTGAACACTCTGACATGATTTCAGGAGGCATCTTAAGGGAACAGAAACATAAGAAATGATCTCTCAAAGGTGTCGGAACAAAGGCAAAAAAAAAGTTGAGGACTGTTGAAAGTTTATTGCTCTGGAGCCAACTATTTTGAGTTGCGCAGCAGTTAAGCGTTGTCAACAGTTAAGTGAGATTTACCAAACTGCCCACAAGTATAAACATGACATGATGGTCATTACAGAGAGAAACTGGATCTCATCACATTATCACAGAACACATCACTGCATCACTGTGATTTACACTTTCAAGTTTTCATGGTAGAACTACTCTATTTCCAAATGTAGTTTTGTAGCAACAAGGTGATACTTTCTGTGTCCTAAATGTTTACTGTATGTCATGTGTGTCATTTTTAAGTGTAGGGTATGTAGTGAGAAGCATTCATACCTTTTTTAGTGAACAAATGATACTATCTACTATATACTATACTATTAGCTGTCTCTGACTACAACATAAGTGCCATTACGCTTTACACAAGAAAAAAGGCGAATGTGCTGTCAGATTAAAGTAATAATCAGAGTGCATCATTTTTATTTATCTAGTTGATGGATGTGAACTTTCAGTGTATAATAAATTATTATCAAAGTGAATTGTATTGGTGTTCTTAATAGCATATGCCTATTTTTTAATTTTTTTTTGAAATGACAAAGGGAAATGTTATAGCACAAATTTCTACAATATGAGTGATGTTTGTTTCTCTGTGTTCCACATGTATGTGTGTTGTTACTGTGAGCCATTTGGTTTGGTATGTGCCTGTGCATCATATAAGATGTGCTATAAATGACAGATTCTTCAAAAGATGCATGAAAATGCATGTTTTTCTACCAATAAAAAAGGAGATGTCTGTTGACTTTACCACTGACATGCTATATATAGTTGCTCCCTATATTATGAGTGGTGAATATGTGAATAATTTCATTATCTGTCACCTGAGGAAACACATGCCAGCAAAACGAGGACATTCAAACTCCACACAGAGTTGACAGACACTGATATTCAAATTCAGGATCTAATCTACTGACTGAACACACTTATTTTCCACTGCAAATCTGTTTAAGAGGAGTTGTCAGTGGAGTTTTTATTATAAAATTTATATATATATAAAATGTTATTTATATAAAAAGATTAAGAGTATGGTCTAGACCCGCTCTATATGTACAGTGCCTCGAGATAACTTCTGTTGTGAATTGGCACTATATAAATAAAATTGACTTGACTTGACTTGAGTACTCACCATTTCATTTCCACAATGTATCTGGCAATGACTTGGACAGTAATGCTGAATTCTGCATGTTTCACTGTGCCGTACACAGGTTGACCTTTTCATTTAAAAACAGCAAACATACTGATGGCACAAGTCTGGAGTTTGGAGACGTGTATGACTCAAAAAAACCTTAGCTGCAATATGGTCAATGTAAAGTTGTAATAATTCTGTACAGACAGGTCTTAAGTAAACTTAATTCCTTGTGAGCTTCTTTGTAAAAAGCTACATTTTCTGTGGGATTTAATTCATGATTATAATTCTCAATGAGTCTTTCTGTTCATTAGGCAAATAACCATCTGTTTATGAATAAAATGGCACTTAGTAATGGTGGAGATAAAATTGTAAATGTGAGAATGCTTTGTGGGGATGCAGTGCAGCCTATCTTGAATTCAGTGGTTAGATTGAAATTGGAAAAAGGTGGTGTGTAAAGTAAGAGACTGGCGGTCATGGATGACCACGCTGATCTCCATATCTTCCAAACACAGCCTTGTTCTCTGGGGTCACCTTGTCTGACTGCTTTGCTGCAAGGGGCTTCATGCATAATCATGCCATTTACTCCTATGCTCTAGAAACACAGGGCTTATAGACACACAAAGCTCGAGTTACGCCAGCAAAGCTTGTGTTCCTGCACTGATCCACACCTAAAACGCCCATGTGGCAACCTCGACACATGGGGGATGCACACAGATAAAGCTGGAATTGCTTGTTGTCTTACAATGAAATGACGCTTTGGAAAAGAGAGAATCTAACAATATGAAATATAACTGAGTATTGTTTTTTATCTGTTTACAAAGTGGTTTAGCATAAACAGACACAAATCCTGAGCTTTTCCAGTGTATTGCGTGCAGGTAAACACACAGCAGAAGCTTAAAACACTAGTTAGTACGCTTTAGCATTGTTGGTGACGTGTACTTAGAAGAAGAGTAGGTAGCCTGTAAAAAACAGAATCCATTTAATACCATTGTTGACATTTCACTGAGATTCATTTTAATGAGCATGAAGTGCTTTATTATCCAACTGCAAAGGCATATAGCAGATTTAACAATTGCTTTGTTGTATGCTTTTGTTTATGTTGACTAAATACCCAAAAACTTTTGAATCTATGATGAAAACAGGATATTTTTGACTAAAAGACTGACTCCAGATGGCATTAGTATCACCAAGGGAGGATCTGGTGATTAGTAATTATTCTCTCAGGACCCTGTGCAACTTGTCGCTATAAGGAACAAACACAGAGATGAATTTTCTTTGGGATCTCTGATATGCAAACATATGAATGTTAAAACCTACAATATCTTGAGTTACCTCTAATGTCTAACTTTGTTCCTGTCCTGTCTAACTTGTTCTGTCAGCTAGGGAATTAAATGGCTTATACAGACTTTGTTTTAAAAGACTGTCTTGGTTTCAGTTTGGCAATTAATCTTGGTAATGGGATCTAGAGATGGTGATGTTGGTCAGGTATGGTCTGGTGCAGGCATTCATGTCCCCCTTGAGATAAATTTTAATGATGCTGATATATATTTTTTTTTCAGCACCACCATGAAGATAAAAATCTAAATTCATATAATGCTTTGGGTTATGACCAGATACTTTCAAAACTAATGGAATTCCATTCCTTAGCTTAGTATGTTAGCAGAGTCAGTTTTATACAAGCTTTGAACCACAATGAATATCATTACAAAGTAAACAGTTCATTAAGTTGGAGCTTGATGACACCTAACAAAACCTTTTCTAACTCAAGGTAAAAACTAGCATTTTAGATTTAAGTAAAAAATCTAATTGTTGATTTGCAACCTTCACAACAACCTACATATACTCCACCCAGTGCCCTAGTTTTCACACATCAGGTCTCATAGGGGATGTAACCTATTTTGGGAATTTATAACAAACACTGTGGAAACTTAGGGATCACAGGAGGTCTAGACTGTCCCCATACTTGTTTGCTTTTCTCCAGCACAGTCTAGGAAACAATCAGTCTGTCAGTGTTAGCTTGGTTCATGAGAGGGAGAATTTACCAAAGTAAAGCTGGCAGAAGGAAAGTGGTGAACTCATGAAATAAAGAATTTATAGCCCACACAGACAATACACATACCAGTCAGTCTAGTGCAGGATCAAATAGCATTGGACATTTTTTTATATTTTTTTAGTCAGTGTTGGTAGACTCAAAACTGGCCCATAGCTTAACCAGCCAGACAAAAATCAGGAAAATACCTGCAGCTTTGTCAACAATATGGCTTACTGATTGTGGCTGTCATTTCTCAGTGTATTCCTGATGATTTATTCCACAGTTAGAACTTGCCAAATGTCTTTTTGTGGTTGTAAAATAAAATAACTGAACTTCAGGTTCATTGCATGAACTTCATTTAGCAACACTAAATGAAGTTCATGCAAAGAGCATGAACAAACAAAAATCTTTATTTAACTGTGACTTAATTCTTTATTTTATTTTATTTTTTTCACATTTGAGACCCAGTTACACAAAAGAGAATGCCCTCATTTTACCTTTGATTAACTGTTCTGAGGCTTAAATGACTTTGTTTACACTCGCTCACAAGTGACATCTAGTGGTCATGAGAGTAATTACTGTCCTCTCTAGGTGGCAATGTTGAAAGTAGTGTGATGTACCAGGGGTCAATGTGTTCTCCCAAACTTAACTATGATCTTCCCCAAAACGTAACTGCATAGCTCTGATTGGCTAAACTAACCAGGCCTTAACTACAGAGGTGGCTGATCCAAAAACACTCATATGAATAATAAGAAGCAGCCATATGGGTCATTTTAGAAGATAGTGACCTATTTTGTTTTTCAGGTACAAGCACTCCTAAAAAACAATTCCCAGATGTTTTCCAAGAGCAGTGTTTGTCAGACTGCCTCAGAAAATTGCGTCTAGCTTATATCTCCTCAGTTGACCAACATCAGCAGAAGGGCACAACAACAAACTTCATTTCAAGCTGTTCATTTGATCCCTTTTAATCCTTTTTTTTTTTTTTTTTTTTTTTTTTTGGACTCATCATAAAACGTTCACACACTTGTTATCATGTAATGTGTATGTATATCAAATAATAATTGTTGTCTGTAAAATTGCTGACGATTTAGGCCCTTAAAAATGTATTCTCCATTGCTAAAACAGTGCATCTCGAGAGTCAAAGGAGGTTGTATTTTTGTCTTTTTCAGATCACACAATTCAAGAACAGAGGATCTGTTCTGTCTTTTCTGAGAATGGTGTGCAGCAGCCTTTTCACAAAACTGTTTTATACAGTTGTGCAGCGTGTAGGTGGTCTTGTTGCACCAAGTTAACAACATAATACAATGTTCAATAAAGCTTATAATTACACCTTCCTCTTTTTCAGTGTATCACATCTTTTCCACAATTAGATCACTGAATTTTTCACAGGTGCACATGTTGCTAATTGCCACTTTTCCTCAAAAGATTCAGCATCACCGATCCAGAGATTCACTTTGTTTATGCTGCCTAGAAACAGTGGATGGCTGATCTTATGTACCAACCAGACCACATCAAAGGGAGGATCTCATTTTGAAATTGGCATCCAGGGGCAACCAATGAACCACTACCCGCAACAAATGTATGCAGAGTTCATGTTCATTTTAACTTTCAAAGGCTTTTAGTTGTTCTTCCTCACATCAGAAAGGTGTTCAGTACTTATTTCTTCCAGAGTTCCTTCATTAACTGGAAAAGGGATGAGAGGAGCAAAGAAGTGAATCAGTTTCACCTGTTTGCTGATAATACTGTAGAAGCAGAATTGCATTTTCCATCTTTAAATTCAAACTTCTTTTCCACTCTTTAATCAATTTTTCCGTATTTAAAAATAGTAAATGTTGCTTGTTAATAGGGTTGTAGAGTCACTGCATTGTTGACTCACAAAACCTGTTGAGGAAATTATTAGCTATATTAATATTCTGTCTGACAAAGATGGTACAGGTAAATATCAATCAGAAACAAATGGGAATGAATAATCATACAGCCTTTTTTTAGACATACAAACTAACCACAACTGCTCAGTGAATCAGATAGCATAATGATAAAAAATTAACATGGTGTTCTCTCATGCAGACAGACTAGAACAAAGAATGCTTACAGGGAAAACTGAAGAACTACTCCTGAACCGAACACTGTTATTGAAGACAATTACGTCTTCATTCTTATATTAGTGCTAGGTATGAGCTAGAGCTTTGCCATGACAATAATAACATAAGTAACTGCAAGAACTCTGGCAACAAAAACTAAATGCTGATAGTAATTTACGTTATTTGTTGTAAGAAGCTACAAACTTTTTAAAGCCACCATAAAGTAAGTGTTTAGAGTTTTTAGTGGAATAAATGACTTAAAAATGGCTCTAGAACAACACCACAATCCAAGCATAAACATTTGCTTTTCCACTTTAGTGTCTTGAGTGAGGTAGCTTGCTGGGTTTGATTACTATCTTAGTTAAGCATCAAGAATTAGTTTTATCCTTTTTTTTGCTGGAGTGATAATGAGAGTTTCATCATGCAGAACAGAAATACACTGTAAACGTCTGCTCTTACACCTGAATGAAGTGGCCAGTTTCGGGGTTACTATATTCTTTCTTCCATTCCCTCTTCCCCCTGGCAGTTGTTGAGTTAGAGTAGGGTGCTTCTCATCAGTGAGCAAAACTGACATGGGTAATGAGTTTCCTCATTTCCTCTCAGCAAGTTTCTATTTCAGCAGTGTACGTGCTTTTGGCAAAGTCATTAGAGTTAAACTTGTGCCACCGTCTGCTGGTATTTTCTGCACCAGTTTTAGTAAAGTCTCCAAGCACTTCACCCAGACTAATTTTCTATCACCCCAACTTAAATTCAAAATACATATTACACCAATGACTGATAAAATCTCAAGTATTTATGTCTCATAATCAGTCATAGTTTTAAGTATCCAGGTGTTTTTGCTGCATTGTGTTGCATTCCTCATAGCAACAATCAATATGAGTGTAGCTGTGCTTTCTCACATATAGCATACAGCTTCTTCCTACAGATGAATGTAGCACCTCTTATTTTGAACTTTTTTAACCTCTAAATAGTTTGATTTTGAAAAACAAAACAACTTGCTCAAGGTTTCTGCAAGATACTAATTACATGAGTGTAAGCAGAGCAGGGCTGCAAGTGTCACAGGGAACCAGTTATCTCTCCTGGCAGAGGTGATGAGCTGCCTTTTCGTTAATAGGTGGAAGCACTGATATGGTGTTTCGTTGTTTTGAAAAAACAGTGACAATAAAGATCTATTCTATTCCATTCTATTTCCACTAAGTCTCAAATCTAGGTGTTGGAAGTGAGATGAGTTTATGGTTGACAAAAACAATAAATGAGAGAAGAGAAATAAAAAATACATAAATGAGATGATAAACAAATAAACAACTGAATCATGATAAGATTAAACTAAATGACAAGAGAACAAAACCTGGTAGAAAACAACAACAGATGCATAAAATTTCAAGAGAGATTAAATGAATTAATTCACTTGGCTGAAGTCGCCTGCCTCAGAGATATTCCCCTCACAGGATTAAGTGAACTGCGCAGTTGAATCTTGTTACACTGAACAGACTGAGGCAAGAAGAATCTTAAAGCACAAATCTAAAGACTTCATGGAGTCCATCTTTGACTATGAAGGTCACACAGGTATTACAACCAGACAGTATTAAGATGGAATCATGGAGATCAAAATCTGTGGCACTCTCACCTCAAGACTAGTTCATCCCGGGAGTAACAGACAGATCTGAATCTGAATTAATGTTTAAGTTACCTTTCAGATCTATGCAGATATTCTAGTACCTCACATGAATACTCCATAACTCCTTCCAAACATGGCACAGGGCTCAAGGTGATAAAATCTGGATCGTGTATCATGTGATACTGAAATCTGGCAGCATTACACAAAAAATCAGTTGCAACCTCCTTGGAGGTATTTCAATCAAAAAGAACCAAAGGAAGAAAAAATACTAATAGGTTTTGCTCTTATTTAGTTAGTAAATCAAATGATAATATTTACCAAAAGATAACATTAAATTCTCTAAGTGTGGAGAAAAAATAATCTATTCAGTGCGCATACAAAACTGATTGAATGATGAAGACATAATTACTATTATCAAATCGTCTAAATAACATGCACATCATATGTCACTTCTCCACCGACAAGTAAAAAGCAGCTAGTGCATAAAAGCAAACCTGTCACATCTTTGTATGGCTACTGGGAAAGGCAGCCATTAGCGACATAATGTAACAGGGTGAATTGGCATCACTTAGTTTCTTTTCATCACCATTTTCATTATATATTTATATATTGCTTGTAATGCTTGAAATATAGATGTGGTCTGTACTGATAATGCAAACCAATCTTGTATACAGCAGACAGATATTAAACATTAGAGCAAATACATAATGTCGGCATTATAAATGACTAAAAGGGTGGGTTTAAGTTTCAGATACAGCCACTAAACAATGCAGCTGCTTCCCTTGTATACTTCTGACTTATTATGATCATAAAACCGTTTTTGTCACTTTGTCATGTTTCCCTGTACTCAGCCTAACTCTGTTGTAGCTTGGCTGCTCCACTCCTCCTTCCCCTTTTTCCCTCCATGTTTCCCCTCTATTATGAGTGCTTTTTGTCTTTGGTGTTGCTTCCTGGTTCCTGCTCCTGCCATTTCTCCTGTGCACCTGCTACTAATCACCTAATCAACTCCTCAGCCTGCTGCAGGATTTAAACCCGTGCTCGGTCCTCTATTCTTCACCAGTTTATTCAGTTAGTTCCAGTAATAATGCTATGGCCAAGCTCTCAGCTTTTGCTCTTGCTCTGTTTTTGTGCACCTTTCTGCTTTTACTTATACCTCACCCCCCCCCAGCCCCTTCAGTTATTACCTTCTGTATTATGTCCAGCTTCAAGCCTGTCTTTCAGATTGTTCCTGTCACCACCATCGTGTATCCTCTGCCCAGCCTAAGCTAGCCCTCAGTCAGCTCCATTTGTTTTTTTACATTGAATTTAAATCACAAAAAATTAGTAAAAGTATACAGTGTCAACAGAAAAAAATAAAAGTGCAATATTTATTACCTCCTTTTTTTTCCTGTTGGCCCCCGAGAGACCCCTGAGGGCAGGCATCCCAGCTCGTTTATATTCCCAGACTGGGCTGTAAAAATACATTAGCCTGGAGCCTCAGACTGAATGCCTGTGTTTCACCCTAGAGTTGAATAGAGGTGGCCATTTCACAGAGCACAAGGATAATCACAGGCATCATTACACTGTATTATATGGTTGAGATATTATTTTGGTTGTTTTTCAATAGAATGTAGTGCTTTTGAATTTTGTTCAGTAGCCCCAGTGGATGTGGCATGAAATTACCAAATTTATAGCGTGTTATTACTGGCAACATTTACTCCAAATACAAACTATTTCTAGAGAGTTATCACTGATGATCAGTGTTCTACCACAACGAATCTATCCAGGCTTTAAACAGACAATTTTATAATTATAATCAATATTTCTCGTATCATTTTTTTTACAGCAGCTGTACCTATATGTCAACTGCATCTTAAATATGGTTTAATACAACTACATGTCTCAGTCTCTCACAGACTCAGTCTGAACGTTAACTTAACTCAACACCAGATTCCTATCTGCTTATAATATGTGATAATATGAAAACTGCCAGACAACATGAAAGCTCATTAACATGTGTAACAAGTGTAAGAAAACATGTTTGTCTAATAAAGTAGGTTAACAGCATTAACATCTGAACACATACCTGCTAGAAAGGCTTATTATCATTACGTGATCAGTACATCACATTTCCATTTATACATTTTGCACATTCTTTTGTCCAAAGGGACAAATGAGGTATAATGCAAGCCAAAGTAGATGGAGGAGAACAGGTGCCACAAGGCTGCAGGTGCATTAGGTGATAGATACAGTAAGTGCAAAGACAGAGCAGGATCAGAGAACAGAGAGAAAAAGCATATTCGATGAGTGTGTGCAAAAGGGATTGGATTGAGGTTTCCTGCCTCACAGTGATGGCAGCATTAGCTGTCATTCATTTGCAGATAATGCTAAATGAGAAGTAACAGTTTTTTATATATGATAATTTTTTTACACAATCAGAGGTATATTATTCACCATTATTGATACTTTGACATCCCCTAAATATTACTGGTTGCCAGCAACTTGTTTGCCATCAACTGCAATTCTTACTAACAACATTTACTGTCAGCAGGAAGTGAACAGTAGTATCACATGTCAAAGTCAAAAATTTGTTGGACAAGCCATTCTTGTACAAATCCCAATATGTTTTATTAAAATAACAGCGTTTAGAGGACTGTACAGTTTTGGCAGAGGTATGCACTGTCTGAGAGCTTTCCAGTGTTAATCAGTAATCTTCTCAATTTCACAGATCTGTGGTCAAATCTTTTCAAGGAATCAGGGGTCTTCCATGCTAAATCATTTACTGTACTGGCCGTGCATCGAAGAAAGCTTAAGGCAGGGATGCTCCACTACATTCAATACTCTCAAAGCTCTCACTCTCAGCAGACCCAGATCCAAATTGGGTGCTGTGATAACAAGAATTCACACACCAACCTCCAACACAGATAATAAACAAACTGGTGATCATAGCAGCTGAAGCCGTGGTTTGCCCTTAGGTTCATTTTCTAAGCATGAGTAAGTGCTGCCTACTGGATATCAACATCCACCTTATTATAGTCATAAAACCTTGCATTTTCAGGTTTGCTCTTGCTCAGATGATTTGTACTTAAATACCACAAGCACCACTGCAGTTGGAGAAGATTTGGAAACATCTTGGCGCTGTTCTTTGATTTCCCCTGGAGTTGGAACTGTACAGAACAGACTTGTCTAAAAAGTTAGAATAGACTGCTTCAAGCATGCTAAATGTGTACATCCTGAACCTAATCCTTTACTCTATCAAGGATATTGGGGCTTTACAGAAAGGCAGCTAGCTGTAGTCCTTCCCTTCCACCAAAATAAAAAAGTATGAATGTACTTTCATAAATATTTTGAAAGAAGCCTATGAAGAAGAAGATGACTGCAGACAGAGAATCCCTGTCCAATATGCTTTTAGATATCACCTTTGTGGTAGTTGGCTTAGTAATAGCATGCACGTTTTTATCTCACCAGGCAGCTCAACCTGCTTTGTACTGACTTTAAAAATAGCACACACAAACACAGTCCCTTGGGACACATACTGTGTAGGAAATGGTCTGTGTCTGTTGGTGTTAGTAAAGCATACAAGCAGCCGATTGGATGAGTAAGAGTAATGAGTTCAAGCCATGTGTACTCTACATGTTAAGTCTGAACAGAGCACAGAACATATGGTCCTTGACTCATTCAGTGGGAAACAGAGAAGCTGTTTTTTTCTTAGTTAATGAACTGGCAAAGACAATGGTGACTAAGAAACGATTGTTTGGGGATTGTTGGTGTTACAATTACATTTCCTGATTCATGAAGAAAATACTTTTTTCCATTTTCTCTTGTATAATGACTGAGGAACAACAACAGTGTGTTTTACATTTTTATCAACACCACAGGAACCCCTTCATTTCACTACAAGTGGAACAAATAGTGTACAAAGTGGCTTCAATTTCCCTTTGCTGTTAGTTGTTTATGAGAATGACCGGTTTTGTAATCAGATTTAGTGCTCATGCATTGTATGAAAAAGTGAAATAATTGTTTGTAAGTTGAGGCAAAAAGCACACATTACTGGGAAAATTCCAAATTTTAGTCTTGTGGTGGCATACCACATTAACCTGCAGTAGTGCAGACCCAATCATTTTTTAGTTTATATTGTATGTCATTGCCTTTTTTTTAAGAATGAGAGAGTGAATGTGTGCTGGTGTAGAGTACAAGCTGCATGCTGAGTTATTGTGGCATTTAATGTTTAATGCATCTGCTTTCCACTCTTGCTGTTTATCGCCTGGAGCAGTAATATCCAGGACTTTCTGCACTACAGAAGAGTCAGGGAGGATTGAGGTGAAGATCAAAAGTTAAACATACTTGTATATGTTGCTTGTTAAATAACACAATATCAGTAAAGCAAACTTTGTATTTATTACATTTTGTTTTCAAATGGAAAATGTGAGAGATCTTATTTGATTCTACTCTGTTTGATTTTCCTCTGTTCTGTGTTCTGCATTTCTTTCTCCAGATGAAAAGCACCTAGTGTTACCTCTGTAAAGGTGCAATACAAATAAACCTGCCTTGCTTTCTTTATTGGACTGTAGGTATGTATTAGCCTGAACCAACATCCATGGTGTGCTTTTCAGGATAGGAAGGTTGAACAATAAGTGCTACAGGGAGACCTGTGTCCTCACCTTTACTCTAATTGGCACTGATTGGGAGTGGTTTTGGTTGTGTGTTTGTAAATGGACTGTAAAAGGACTTTGCTGTGAGCCAATGTCTGTGACTCAGCTGCTGATTGAAGGCAGGTGTGTTTGATTCTTCTTCCACTCTGTAGTCTACTTATGCCACATGAAGCAAACACTGCTGGTTTTCACACTGTTTTTCTGTGTACAGGCCAGGGTCTGCAAATTCAGGAAATGTTGTGCAATTCTACCAACTAAGCAATCTAAGCAAATTATAAGTCCCTCAACTTAAAAGACCATATAGGTCACTTGTTAAAGTTGTGGAACGGTCATTGGTAGCAATTCTGTTTTTCCTGCTCAGTTGAAAAAAATAAATGCAATACAATCTTTTGTTGACTTTTTAGAGTAGCAGTGGGTGAACAGCAACAAGTTGGAAAATATACCACATCAGAGACAAATTTAGAATTTTTCACACATGGAATTTTAAAGTTAAGGATGGATTTTAAAAAATTACTTTGCAGCTTACTTTTGATGTAATACCTTCAAAGGAAGAATACAATGCTTTTTATTCACTGGCTGACTTTTTCACCCTGTTCTTTTCAACCCTGTCTCCAGTGTAATACCAGAGATAGGGATGTGTTTGGTAGCCGTGACTTCTTAAGTGATTTCCGAGTAAATGAGCTGTTCATGTACCTAGACTTTAGAGTGTCATTGGTGGTTTTGAATCATGATGAAAATAAGGGCGTACTTTTCACCCCTCTTGACTCAAATGGGGCTTGACACCAACTTACTGCAAAATTAATTTAACACCAACAGTTGCCTTCAAATCAACCCCATCACTTGACAGTGTCAACAAGAAGTCAGCACATTATATCTAGCGTTTTGTATCTTTCATAAAGATGTGCCTAATACACTCGCACCTATGTGTGAATTGCCTATGCAAACCATTGTTTTTGTTTCTCTATCATTTAATGTCTGAATAACTGCTTAACACTCAGGAAACATGTTCTTTGACAAGATGACTGCTGTGTTTACTTATATGCCATGGTCTCAAGGGTGGTCACTGCTGCTTCTGCATAATTAACAGGGTTAACAAAGGTTAGTGGCCACAAATACATGCAGCTTTGTTCACTAAGATCAGCACATTCCTGTAATGCAAACCTGTTAGAGCACTCAGCAACAGTGGTGACAGCTTTATTTCCATATGCATAAACACTCAGAAAAGACCCTCAGAAGCAGAGTAATACAAAGTGACTGGTATTAATTAAAGGACCCATATGTATCAGCACCATAATCCCTAACCGCAATGCAATACAGGGGTTCATTAGAAACTGAGGCATATTTCCATGGCAAAGTGAAAAGTAATAACAGAGAGTGGTCTTGGTGATGTTGTGTATTCATTTATTTCAGTCTAAACAAATTGTTCAGTGCCTATAACAATGGAGGAGTTTATTCAAAAGGCACTGTGACAACTCGTCTTTGTTGAATCATGACAGCTCTGCTTGCACAGACTTGTCTGACTCAGAAATTGAATGCTGTAAACACATTGCTTCACAGCCAAACAATGCTCCCATAATTTGTAAGCCCTGTAAATTGTGATGTTTCCCTACATTGCAAAGTCAAATGTTTGTATCTTTCCTGTGGCAAATACAGCTTCTTGCTGTGATGAAATTATTGAAGGAAGGGGACATTTTGATTTTATTGAGTGTGTCTACTCATAGTGGAGTGCTGGCAGTAAAAAGGCTGGAGAGGGGAGTGAACAATGAGACTGGACAGTGCTGTTCAGTGGGGCACAAAGTGTTGAACCTGATCCAACATAAACAGTATCAATGCCATCACTTCTTTTTGATTTGGCAGGTGGTAATGGTCGTTCTCCCCTGAGATGTTGTCTATATTGTGCCAGTTGTCTCATGCTTATGCATAGGACGGCAGCCCCCTCACTCCCACAACCACCACTCCTCCCTGTTAGTGCTGATGTCTCTGTTTAGTCTGTCTAAGCAGCCTAGTGCCACTAGACAGCATGAGTCATAAGTAGTGTGGAAATGGTGTGTTTTGGGAAAGACCATGGAACAGTGGGTGGGGGATATAGTGTTTAGTGATTACAACCTCCTGCTGTTTCATCAAAATGACCACTCAGACAGGGCTGAAACAGAAATTAAACATACCAAACACACCAAATTTTGTGCTAATCCACTGAACATTCATTCATGACCACAGATTTCAACCTTGTGGTAGCATGTGGGTGTGGCCTCACCCACCTGGCTCCTGGCTCAATTCCACACCTGGTCTCAATCATCTCATCAAGCTCCTGTTCAAGTACCCCAGCTCACCTTCCACTTGTTGCCAGATCTGACTAGGTGGTAGCTATGCTCTCAGCTACTTGGATTTCTCTAGTCTCTGTGGTTTAAAAAGTTATTCTCTTGTGCCTGGTGTTAACCTGTTGTCTCCCATCCCTTCCTTTCCCTCCTGTAAATTTCCTCCTTGTAAATTTCCCCATTGTGGGACAAGTAAAGAATTATCTTATCTTATCTAATCGCATCTCCACCTGCCTGTTCCTTGCTGTCATCAGTGTCCCTCTCATTCCCTCATCAAACCTTTCAAGCCCAGTAAATTCCCATACTTAACTTCCCATACCATTGAGTCTGTGTCTGCATTTGGGTCCAGTCAAACTGTATCCATAATGCTAAAAACACAAAGAGGTTCTGTAATAATGGCATGAGAAAAGCTGAAGCCTAAAAAAAGCTACAGATCACACTACATATTTTCTTTTTGTGTGTGCCTTCATTAAGAGGACACAAAAGGCCAAATACAAAGCAATATTATTACAACATATCCTCCGAGCTAAACAACGGTTCGCAATTGCCTTCCAGAATCAACAGGAAAACATGGTTAGTCAGTGCCATCTTAATTGCATATGACCACTACAAAAATTGACATAGCAGTTGTGTCATCTAGGGAAGACGATGTTAAGGGTGTAAGAGTTAACTTAAGTCACTGTTGTTGCTGACTGCAAGGGTCATAGATTAGTTAATGTCCACTCAAACATATCACCGCACATTTACAGAAGCTCAGCCTTGAGGTATACCTGTTGGATGTGATAGAGAGAGACAGGCAATGGAATAACATCACATCCATTGGAGGAGGCTCTGTATTGTATGTCACTGACTGCTTTGGCTTTCATCCAGACCTTCCATTATGTCGTCAGCAGACCATGGCAAGAAAGGTCTGAGCCACTCTATTCAGTGACTGGGGAAATAGGGCCATTTTGGTACCTTACTGAAGACTTGGTGTGACTTGTAATTCTTGTACCTTGATTGCCTTTCTTCAGCATGAGGATATTTAGCAGAATCAGGAAACAGTCCATTTGAAAACATTTATTTCTCAGTTTGTCTGAACCAACCAAATGTAAAGCGATTTTTCTCTTCAAGGAAGGTTGCATTGTGTTGTCAGTGGAATCTGGGAAAACAGGTGTCATCATATACAGTTAAGTTTTAGAAAAGGGAAAACTGTGGCACTTTGGATATAAATAGATGGGATAAAGCGTGAACCAACTAAATAAACACAGAAAGGGATTTTGTCCAAGTGTAGTTTATTTAAGAAAACAGTGTTTATTACATGACTGAACTGCCGCATTTAGCCCTAATTTATCTTTTTACAACTCTAGTACAAGTCTATTCACAGGACCCACCTAACATAAACATACATTTTCATGTGGGCCTTGATAAATTACAAAATTACTCGAGTGTCTCCAAAAATAAAAAATACAGATTAATGACTGAGAGATAAATAGATAAATACACAAAAATCTAATCAAACTCAATCAGCCAATAAATAAATAGAACAATAAATAACATTCAAAACATCTTTGGCCAAACTCGGGCCATGTCATTGTCCCCACAGAGTTGACATTGGTCTTGGTAGATGCCTGGGCCAGTCAGAGCACAGTACTGTATGCTGACTGAATCAGCTTAACCTATGGGGTTCTAAGGAGCAACACTGGATATGTGGCATAAAATAGCAAGTGAAAGAACAATTGAGGCACTTTTAAGGATGTTGTAGGAAATGACAACATTTCCATGTGTATGCGTATTCCCCAAGAGGAAACAAAATGTAAGACAAGAAACAACATTCAATTGAAAGGTAATTGAATGGCTGCTTTGCTCATCTAATCATGTTTACCGTATGTTCCCTCGATTTTTTACAATTTTGGGACTGAGCATGGTAAAGTACCACGTTAAAAAAAAGAAAACAGTGAGCTGGAAAAGGATGAAAACAGATAACATGGGTGGAAAACAATGCTGAAACACTGTGTGTGTTGCCAACCAAAAGAACATTGTTACATGTTTGCTTTTTGAGTCTGTGAATAACATCAATGTGTGTTCTCTGTGGTTGTTGAGTCCGACTGAGTTTCTGACTGTTCCCCAAATATCCCTGCCAATGTCTTAAAGCGGGGCCCCCAGTCATTGAGGTAATCATAGTCCTCCTCAAGGTCTATAGCATGGGACTCAATGGAGCTGAGCGACTCGGCCACAGAGCCGTCACCCTCATAAGCATATGTGGCCAGAGAGTCATAGGGAGGGGCTGAGTTGTCAATGTCATGCTCTTTCAGACGCTGGTTGATGAAATCTCTGATATCTGCGCTGTCCTGAGAGACAGGTGGCCTGGGATCTCGCTTCAACTCAGGTTTCACATCCCTACGGTACAGGTTCTCTTTGACAACCTTGGGATTACGAAGTGTTCCCATGTCAAATGCATGCGTGTCCTCCTCACCCCCTCCTTCATCGTCATAGTGGATCACATTATCCCGGATGTCCTCTTTGGATGACATGAGAGTTTCCTTTTTTTTCTGTCGTCTCAAGCCCACATAGAGGACCACGATCACTGGGGAACAAATTGAAAGAATTACATATTAATTATCAGACCCAAATTTCTGTACACACTACCTGTGAGGAAAGAGGAGATCCTGGTAATCATGGCTTTGGTGATTTGCAGCTCAAAAGATGTAGGTGTAGACTTTGGCTGACGTTTTTTTAGACATCAGTTTTTATCCATCCTAGTAGCATGGCTGTAGGGATGGCAATGTCAGTCTGTCTGTTAGTGAGTCCACTCTGGTTCAGACTGGAATATCTCAACAACTTTTGGATAGATTGGATAGTAGTACATTTTGTGCAGATATTTATGAAGAGGATGAAGCCTGCAGACCTTGGCAAACTCCTGAGCTTTCTTGTAGCACTACCATCAGGTTGCAATTTGAGGTTTTGTGCGAAATGTCTTGACAATTCATTCATTCATTCATTCAATTCACTGTCAGGACTGGAGACTCTCAGTCCTGTTTAGACATCTAGTTATGTTACCTATGATTTCAATGATATATTTAGGACCTGCTTCACATTGATACAGAGTCAACAAAATCCTGTAATTCTAATATATAATATAAAAGAAAATAATAATAATATTGAAACAAAGTTAGAGTAATTTTCACCTGCATGTCTAGATATATTCTGACCTGCAAATCAATACCTGGGATCAAATGCTTTTGTAAAGTAAATTATGTGCATTAACAGCATTACATAAAACTGTAAAACTGTTCCACTGAGAATATACCCAAAGCAACAGTTTACTGTTGTAGCGTGCATCCCTTCAGAGGTTGCATGAGGTTCTGCATATTTTGGGCACTGCAGAATCACTGTGTGATTTCTAACACATAATGTTACAATAAATTTCCCTCTCTCCCTTTCTCCTGTCAGTGCAATCTGTCTCCCTCTGTCTATCTCCCTCTGTGTCACTTTCTGTCTCCTTAGAGAAAAATGCAGTAAAAATAGTGTTTTTTTTCTCTGGCTTTTTAATGTACAGTTGCATCAAGGGGGAAGAGCAATGACCAGGATAAAACTGAAATCATTCAAATGAAACAATAAATACATTCAGACTGAAGAAAAAAGGCTAGAGTAAGTCTCTTACTTTCATCCTCTCTGTATTGCACTTCCTTTCTGCCTTCCTTCATTCCCAAGTGATTTAATCTACCTGTGTATAGTGTGATAGTGTGCCAGCTCCCCCCAGTGGCATCTACGTAGACTTCAACAATAGGCAGTTACTGTAGGACACACTGGTGGAACACAGCTTGTCACTGGGTGCGCCCAATCCACATCAGTTTGGAAGAAATAGCAATGCAGATGAAAGTCTCTGTGCCAGGTCTGTTTAATTTACCTCATCATTTCTCTGCACACGAGACCTACTACAACTGGGTCATCCTGACAAATCCTGCACAGGGACTAAGTGGCTCTATGGAAATGTTCTCAGTGTGAGTTCTGATTTTCTCTGCCACTTTCCTTCTCAGGGACAGCATGACAGTTTGGCATCAGCCTCAGCCTTGGGGGCGAGTCGACTTGGAGCTTTGAAGACATTTTTTCTCAAATGAAGTGAACACACCAACATAGCTCCACAGTATACCACTATAATCAACTGTATGCTTTTATGTTCCCTCACATATAAAACAAGGAAACTCAAGCTGATATTCCCTGTGAATATGAATGAAAAAGGATTAATGATGAAGCATAGTTATAATTTCATGGATGACTCTTTGTTAAGCCATTTAGTAGAGAGAGATAGAGAAAAGTAAATACAGCTCAATTCAAAGGTCATGGCTACCCTTGACTTCCATTGTAAAATGGGAACTTCTTTAACAACCAGCCATCCCACGTTCATAATTCAGAAAATGATGCCATAAACCTACATTTACTTCCTCCCTGCTATGCAGATGAGTCTGGACATTAATGGCAGGGAATTAAGGAGGAGTTTTACAACTATGACCTTGTGGGAAATATAAAAGCTATAGCCTGGGAAGCAGCCACACGGCAGCAAAATTGGATTTAGTTTATAGAGCCAAGCGTCCCTCCCTCCAATCTCAAATGTCTCACTGAATGACCAAAATCGTGTGGGTTCCATAATTAACTGCAGGTACTCCCAGAGAGATGCCAGCTAAACTCTGGCGGTAAACTCAGTTTGTTTGGAGTCAGGTGTTGTCAGAATGGAATGAAAATAGATCTGGCTGTTTGGATGTACATTTGTATTTTAGTGTGAGAAGTGAGCCCTGTGTCTGACAGTAAGATAAATATATTTAGGATGTAGTAAAGATATATTTATACTCTTCAAAATCCAAACATTTTTTTTCTTCTTTCATACACAGTTGGAGTTACCAAAGTGTAAGGTTACCTTGTTAAGTGTTTAGGCTGTTGCACTATGGCAGTACATCTAGCAGGGTTCAGGTTTCCTGTTTCCTTTATGATCATCAGTAAACTGTGCTAAAATGAAGAATGTTTACAAGTGAGGAGACAACAGGTCTCACCTAACAAGATGATGATACATAGAAGGATGGCAATCAGAGCTCCTGTGCTGAGACCCACAGGGAGAAAGATGGCCTCTGCACTGCAAGTTAACAGGGATCCATCTGACTCACAGCCGCATACACGGATGGTCAGGGTGCCTGTGCTGCTCTTGGGCGGGTAGCCATTATCTTCAATCACCACAGGAAGGAAGTAGATCTCCTGTAAACGTCGTCTAAAGCCACTCCGCTTCGTAACAATTCCAGCTGTGTTGTCTAGGAAACAAGGAAAAAACATGAAAATGTATGTAGTCTTAGATTAAAAGAATCTTGCAAATTTGTATGGCCTGAAATACTGCAGCAAGTACTTTCTTCATCTATAAAGGTTAGAGAGTGTTCTGACCAAAGCCACAGAAAATATTTCCCCCCAGTGCAACCTAACATCAATAAGACAACCCTCTGAGCTACATTACAAGCCTGTAGTTCCAAGTATGAGAAATATAAAACTTCTCAATGTCTGATAACTCTTAATGTTTGTTATGAAATCATCTCCAAATGTGCCTCTCTGAATGTGATGAGAAACAACAACATATCAAAGACTTGGCTTATCAAACTCTCACCATTTTACACCTCTTATAGATAGAGCTTTTACCACACCCAGAACATTATTCCCTGAAACACCACAAAGAATTTTCCATCTACCTGCACTGTGAGAACCATTTGGATCTGTTGTTATTTTGTTATCTCTCTGTGCAGGCAGCATCACTCCAGAGAAACAGCAGATTAGCACTGATAGATAATAGATAAAAAAAATAACAACACACAAAGGGAACAACTTGGGAAGACAGCCCGAGGTGTGAGGATGGCGAGGGGAATACAGGTCGACAATGTATACGGGAGAGAGGGAACATGTCAGGTTGGACCTGCCTGATTCTGTCTGCTACAGCTAGACTGTCTGACCCCTGTCAAGCTAGGTTTTTTCCACTGACGAAGCCTGGCACATTTTCTTGACAGGAGGTCAGGCATTTTAGCACACCTTGCATGTTGTGCACAACTGCGATTTTGTTTGTGCTCCCTCTCCCCCTCTTGCCGAACCTGTCCACGGTGCCCATGGTGTTTGTATTTCCTGTCCCTGCCTATCAGATCTCACTCTGTATCTGGAGAGTGTGCTCGCAGGGTCCCTGGCAGTCAGAAAACTGCAAGACAGTGTGTCCAAAAGGTAAAACTGGATCAGAGGTTCGGACCGGGGCTTGTCAAGGATGGTGAATGCATTCATTTCCCTGGCCTCATCCTGCCATGTTCCACTTTTCATCACCCATCTTTCTGGTTAGACTTCAAAGGGCTTGGCCAGTGCACACTGCAGAGTGTCATATATGCATCTATCATAACGTCTGACTGCATGTGATTAAACTATTTCTAGAGCTGAAACATGCCAGTCCTATTGTTTACAGCAGCAAACCTTTCAGCTATCTAATAATTAGTCTTCAGCAGATAGTCTTCTGGTCTAGTTTTTCATGAGACAAATTAGTTGCAGGCAGAGGTTGGAGGGTAACTGTTAACATGTTCTCATTAGTGATTCCATTTGCTTCCATTTGTTGTATTCCCCAAAATTGATTTGCTAGCAATAAACTATATGTTAATGATCACTATTAAAAGATGTTTGTGTAATCTCACAAATTACCTCTTTTTCATCTGTGAAAAAGTAATGAATTTATTGATCTGATTTCTGTCTAAGAAACTACTACATTAACATTTTAGTTGTGAATTACACATACTGAAATGCTGAGAATGATGTGGTCTTAGTAGTTTGGAGGATGAACCTGCATAAAGTGTAACAAGTTGATAACCTTCAGGCTCTATACTGTATCACACTGCACTGATTCACCGTGGCACCACACACAGCTGTACAACCAGTATATGAACGCTCACTTCCAAAGTCCCGGATGGTGAAATTCTTGTTGGTTTTTAGATCTTCCTTTGGTGATTTGAAGGAGAACTGTTGTCCAGATGTTGGTAGATCCTGGTCCTTTGCACTGAAGGTTTGAATCACCTGTTTAAAAACAGATTTAAAAAAAACACACAACATTTGGTTATTTTAAAAAAAACAGATTATTTTTGAGCAGCTGTTTAAAATGTCAAATGTTCCTTGTTACTGGAAAAGAAAATTCCTACAGTTCAATTTGTTCTGCTAGAACGTGTGAAATTACTCAACATTAACCAGAAATAAAAACTAGTACAGAAATAACAGCATGTCAGACCTGCCAGTGCAGAAACAAGGTAGTGTATTATTTGGTTAGTAGGTTTAGACACAGTCACTGAACACTTGATTCATAATTTATTGAAATTTCTAGATTGCCTCAATAAATATGTAATGGATTAAGGTCATTCAAAACTGCTGGAGCTTGTTCAAAGGACTCATGAGCAGAGGCCAGTTGTTTGATATTGTACTTATTTTACAGTACATCTGCTATAATCACAGAGCAGTGGTATATTAGATGGTGAGCACACAATAAAAAAAGAAAAAGACACAAACTCAATAATTCATGCTTGACAATGTGTAACAGAGTTTACTGATACAACACGTAGCCAACCAAGCACTAACATTCCTGTACTTGTGGACACAGACTGTGGATTCAGCCACCTCTGTATCCAACTCCTGACGGCTTTCTTCTTTTCCCAAAATATCTCAGACCATTTTCCTGAAATGGGCTGTCCTGCCAGCCCAGCTGTGCCACCAGTCTGCTCCTCCCTGCTCGGTCAGTTTGACCTGCTGGAGACCTGATGCCTGTAGCCCTGGATCCCCCAAATGCAGGAGTAACCAATCAGCCCTCCTGCCCTATTACATCAACCTGACTGTGTTGCTCCCCCTCTCTTTCACCTCTCAGTATTAGAATAAAATTCCCTCAAGGGGGAGTAAACCTGACACCAGGTGTGATGAGTACTTTGTTGTGTTCCCAAAAGCAGATGTACACTTCACACTGCTGATTTCCTGTGACCAAATTAGCTTTGTGATGAATAAATCTAAAGCGGCAGCTAAAGTTACATTCACATTTAATCTGTCAACTTTTTTTCAGTAAAACAGTTATGGTGGAAATGGCTAATGCCCATCAAATGTTACTACCCAAAGTAATGTCTTAAAATTGTATGTTTTGCAGCGTGTCCCAGGGGAAGAACAGTTACCCTGCATCTCATAAAGCTGCTGTGTCCCAGGTTTAATTCCTGCCAGGGACCTCTTTAGCATGCCATCACACCCCTCTCTCACAGCCCTCATTTCCTGTCTAACTATATTATTAACTGTCTTAAAAAGAAGAGAGAAAAAATCTACAGTAACAAAATGTCATTCTTACTTAAAGAATGACAAATGATTAATCAGAATTGTCAATTATTGATTATCTGCCTATCTGATCAATTGAGAAATCATTTCCGCTCTAATAAACAATCAACTGCAAATGTTTAATTTCAGCTCCAGTAAAATAAACAATCCTAAATACTGGTTAATCTCTATACCACTTACACAGCACAATAAACTGCTTATGGTGTTTCTGTATAGCATTATCTAACAGTTCTTTAATTGCTGTTTCAGAGGCAAGAATAAATACTGAACCACTGGAAATGTCAAATGTTAGTATGACACTTCAGTGATAAAACATCAGTATTTGGCAGCTTTTAAAACAATAAGATTTGTTGTGTTTTCTAATTGCAAACTTAATTATAATCCATCATGTACAGATGCTCCTTTTCTTGCTACTCAAAACTGCTTCCCACCTCCTCTCAGTCACAAGTAGAGCTGTGCCTGCTGTAACTGCTTATTATTGGGTGCTATTGTATATGTTAAATGGCTTTAAGTGCATTCTGCATTTGCACTCAGCTGCATTGTAAGTTAAGCTAGATAAGAGCACCAGCTAAATGCTCTAAATGTAAATGTAATTATTCCAGCATAACTGATTCAGTCGGTTAGCATTCCAGTGTGGCATTATAAAAAGCAAAGGAAATACATTAAAAAGCAGGGAACACATAATAGCTCTGGTTGTGCTAAGTTTATTTAATTCTTAGATCTCCACAGTTGGTAAATGTGCGTTGTACGTTTCCTTTGAGGCTGCTGTTTCCCATTTCACACTTGACCAGTTGATCAGTCAGGCCTCTGAGTAGAGTAAATAATAAAATAATGAACTATTCTACTGTATTCCTTTGCCACAGCGCTGATCTTTTTTCATTTGTAAATCTCACTTTAAAGTCTTGGGCCACTCTCCTCTTCCCACACATTTCCATGAAAATAGTCAGTTACTCTTGTTTGTCTATGCTCTGGGTACAGATTACTTTCCTTGGGAGGTTGTGCCACAGCATGAGATGCTCCAAAACAAGTGGTTTGTATGCTTTTGAGCAGTGCGAGAGCAGATAATCATCACAGGAGAAATGTGATGGATTTTACAAGAGAGGATCGGCAATACTTTATCATCCACCAGCTGTGCACAACACCTGGTGGAAACATGCTGTGGAAACACTGGAGGAAAGTGTATATTCTGCACTGGAGGGCAAGAAAGGAGAGGGGAGCATGAAGAGAAGCAGAGAGAAAGAGAAGATAAAAAGCAGGAGATTAGAGTATGAGAGTAAGAAATAGGATAAAAGAGAATTAGGTGAGAGGAGAGGAGAGATAGTGATGACAACTACAAGGCACACACTTGTATGATGTTTGCAGCAGATCCTAAGTTGTCTAGTTTTACACTGTTGCCTTTGTTGACTTTGATTTGTCTTTGTCTACTTTTTGTACTTGTAATAAAAATGTAATAAAATATAATACATTTAGAAATCTCTAAATTCAATTAAACCAAACTTTAACCGATGCAGGAGCTCTTTGTAGCAGCTGACTGAAGGAAAAGTTTATCAGCCTTTAACAATGCCCTAACAGTGAGATGCAGCCCTAGTTTGAATCCAGCCCATGCATTCTGCTATATGTCATCCCCCCTCTTCCTCTCTCTTCCCTAGCTTTCCTTTCTCAGTTCATCACTGTCAATAAAGGCAAAAATTGGCCAAAAAATAATCTTTAAAAAAGCTTAATTACTACTTTTGCATATGTGATTTGTTTGTTTGTTTTCCAGTGTCATATTGGTCTCTACCTCCTTTTCTAAGTGTCTTGACTCAACCTTGAAAGCTGAAAACATGGCAAATTCACATGCCAAGGAAGACAGTGATGCCTTCTAATGGAGGGCACAGCCGTTGTTTTGATTGCAACAGGCCTGAGGACCAGCAAAACATCCTCAGTGTGATGAGGAGCCTACAGCAATTTGATAGACTGCCAGAGAAGCTGTTCTTCACAACGCTAACTGCATATAGATGCCAGTTAATGGGCTAATTTACAGGCGCATGTGGTTTACAATGCGCACAGGCAAATTCTCAGCTGCATCTCAAATATATCATCTGAAATGTACTCCAGGTTGCTGATATGCAAAGCACTGCTGTGCTTTATGATTGCCTCTCCCAATGAATTGAACTGTATGACACAATCAGTTCAAGATTTAGATTCATTCTCCATGCTGAAGGGTTCTCTGCAAAATCCCTTGAAATAAAAGGTTTCGTTCAAGTGACCTCGAGTTAAAATGGAAACCAACCCTCTGTTAGGTATCAGTGTGAGAGCCAAATGTATGTATTTGCTACAGTGATATAGTGGTCCAAAAATCTGTGTTTATTTCTGCCTAAGTGTAAACAGTGACTCTGTCAGTGTTTATATAAATCAACACCTTTCAGATTCAATTTTACACCTTTTAAATGCTTCTCAACAACCCCCTTGAAGCCATATCAGCTCTATGGGGGGACAAACAACACTCCAATCAAACAGTTGTCAACTCACTGGAAAATCAAAACGTCTTAACAGTAGAAAATGTGTTGTATTTAATGCCATGACATGACGCATGCATAGAAAGAGGCAGGGAAAAGAGTAAATGCTAATGTACCTGTCCAACTTTAGCATTTTCACACACAAAGGTCTCATAGGGACTGGCGAGCTCAGGTGGAAACTCGTTGATGTCCAACACGTGAACAGTGACAGCCACCCGACTGGTCAGAACTGGACTGTCTAGAGGGGAAAAAAACACAACACAGACCTGTTTAAATACAGCACAAATGTGCACTCAGGACTGGACAGTGTTACATGTAGAAAAAAGGCAGTATGAGAGTTTTTTTTTACAGCACTGACATCATGTGGATATCTAAAGTACTACCACCTCATGATGAGACAAAGCATAAAGGTTTATCACTGTTGAAGCAGGATGGCCAAGTGGTTAAAGAGGCTGTCAGGCCAGAGTGTCCAGTCAGAGTGTCCTTGAGCAGATGCTATACCGCCCACTGCAAGACGCTCTGGTTAAATGCTAGAAAACCTTTGATGTGTCTGGAACATGTTGATCCATAAATTGCTGCCAGGACGCTGCTGCTTTATGATGCTTTTGATTGATGATGAAAAGAGGAATTAAATAAAAACACACAGTAAATACATCCCATGCGCTGCCTACAAATAAAGCAGGCCTCACATTATGGAATATGGCTCTATGGAGAGAATATTTTCTTTACAAGGTTTTTTTTCCTCAGGTTCTGTTATGGGTTTTAGCCATAAGATGTGCAGCCCATATTAATTATAGTGTGAAAGCCCCCTTGAGAGGGACTGACTTGAATCCAGGGTTGTTTGTTACAATGTTTCCTCACTGCAGGGGCACAGCAGGGAAATGTTCTTTTTGTGTGAAAAGCCCAAGTAAGGTAAACTTTATGGATCTGATGTGGGAATAGGCTTTGCTCTTCAGTGGGGGGGCTTAGTGTGCACTTGTTTGTGTGAGTGCTAACACATGGGTGCGTAGGTTTGTGTGTAGGTGGGTGGTTGAGAAGAATGCAGGGGGGATCTGTAGAGTCATCTCAAGGGGATTGGAGACGCAGCCACGGCTCAGTTAGTAACCTGTGTCTGACCTTGATGGAAAAAGCAATCTTCCCACCGAGGTAAAAATGACACTGAGCATGGGATTTGCTGCTTTGCACTGACTGAACTGCTAACATTGATGCTGGGTGAGCATCAAAATACTGATCTTTTCTGTCATCAAGGTCCTGAATTTTTTGGCCTTTTAAAAAGTTGGAGCAATTTCAAATCTTCCAGATCAATGAAATGTGTCAAAAAAATGTCTTTAAAGTCCCACACTTCTGGATACCAGAGTTTATCGTTTCTCCTCTTCTCTTCTCAAAAACTCATCTTCATGCTGACTGGCTCCCAATATATCATCAGTGATATAGCTTTCAGCCCACTAGATGGAGCAATGGTATAGTGGTTATATTCAAAACTGACAAGCATCAGCATTTCAAGCCAATAACAAATGCTCTGTTTAGTTTATTAAATCAGAATCCTGTATTGCTTTCTTGAGCGGTAAGCCATAAAGTCAGCTGCCTTATACTGCTTTTCTACTGGATATTACTTTTTTTAATTAAACTCATTTTAATAATATTAATAAAAAACTCAATCCTTGCAAGCCATCAACCACAAATCTATAAAATGCGCTGGAAAATAAAGATAGAAAGAAGGAAAGTGCAGCTGTGGCAAGAATGAGTAAGCAAACTCACAACACAAATGTTAAGTGTGAAACTAAATTCAGTTGCTGTAAATAGATAGAAATTGTGCTTCCTCATTCGCTCCTGCTAAGGTTATTAATGCATTTAATAGATCTTCCTCTCTCTTTGACTCCTAAAAATTGCCACTGGGCTTAAATGCCAAAAAGCAAACCGTTAATCTAGCCCTGGCTCTTATTTAGCACGCCTTCTGCTGTGTACTGTGTCTCAGGAGAGCAGCAGACACTGCTCTCATTTTGCTGCATGACTGCAGTGTCTAGCAATGACCGGACAAATCTCACAGGCTTTGTGAAGTGAAAAGTCTCCAGCTCAGGTGTTGTGCTAATCATTGCAAGTAAAACTAGCTTTATTTGAGCAAAATATCCTCCGACAGCTCGTATTGTTGTATATTTTGTTCTGAGTCATTATAATAAGAAATAAAAGGCGTGGGTGGATAGACGTTAAAAAGCAATAGTAGCAAGGACAGAGAGTAGATGCAGAGACAGGTCAAATAAAGAGGTCTGCAATAATTTACTGTTTATTGAAAACCGCTGTACAGTGCCAACTGAGGATTCTCAAGACTGTAGAAAAGTCAGAACATTTTTTGTGTACATGACCTTTCTTCATACAAGCAATACAAACAATCCATTATTTGTATGGGCATTAAAAGCATCTTTGCTTTAGTATGTATTGCTGTTCTTCATGGTTTAAAACGAAAATAACAGACAAACAAAAGCCCAACAGTGATAACAGAATGCATTGCAGAGGAGTAATAACAGTTCTCCAATACTCAGAACACAAAGTTCTGCCAAATCTCATTCAAGGTCAAAAACAGATTTGAACTCACAAGTTGGGACACAAACCCTGGGGTGTTGAGTTTATCTCTATGCTTACTGCACCAGTGCAACCATTACTTTTTAAACACTGGCTCTGGATGTTGGATGGATTTTTTTCTTTTCTTTTCTGTCATGAGGGAAATTGTCTCTGGACAAACATCAGTCTTTTGACAGAGGAAGAGAGGGCAGAGGGCTGGTTCGGAGGCTGACTTGGGGAAAGGTGATAAGAAAGAAGTGAAATGTAAGTGGGCGAGGGCAAGATGTGAAGAAATACTGCCTGATTCCTGCATCAAGCATGATCGACTGAACATTATAACCCCCCTGTAAAATTTCCATCTCCCTCCTCCATCCACAGTGTATCCTTTCAGTTTACCTCATCCTCCAGTTCCTTGACACTTCTACACAAAAGCCACACAAAGAAACACACACACACACACATCGAAAACAGAATTAGCATGTCACTGCCATGACCTTGAGGGGAAGTGACTAATATCAGTTTCCAAGGCGACAATGACTCAAGTTTTAACGGCCCATATTTCACAGTCTATCCTAATGAATATACAGCGTGGGTAATTTTGATTGAGCACCAGCCTGCCTCTGGGATAATGACTTTGACGGTTCTTAGCAGATTTGATGACTTGATGACGATGGATTTGCTTATTTATCCGGAAATTTGCTCCACTTCCTTCATAAAAACATAATTAGCTTGATGACATGTCTTAAAGCCACGGCTCCACATTAGCTCACTCTTTTTGAGCTTGGCTCACAACACACTGTGATGCAGCCACATCTGTTCGCTGTAAAACTCTGGAAGGTTCACATTTTACTGCAGTGTAAGTAAAAGTTGACTCTGGCAAGAAAAGCTCCCTTCCAATGCCAATGTCATCAAACGTGTTAAAAAAGGCAGTTAAAAATGAAAACAGAGTTGAGGCGACTGTGCTAGAGGAGACAATGTCCTGAAGATACATTCCTCCGGGAGAGCTATCATGGTTTATAGTCACCTATAAACCTTTCCAGCAAAATGGGATTGAGTATTGACTTGAGTAAAAGTGTGTTAAATCCTTCACACAGATTATGGTGGGGGAAGGACAACGACACCTGCATGAATCACAATCGATCTTGTTGTCATACTTACTAAGTTTGGTTGCCACGATGGAGATATTGTGCTGGGCGATGCTCTCTCTGTCAAGGAGTTCGTTCGTGGAAATCGTTCCCTCCACTGGATCAATGTCAAAGTAGCTGTCCAAGTCACTCTTCCAGTCAATGGAATACCTGAGAGAAAATGTTTGTTTAATAGCATTCATTTTCCAACATAAACCAGAGAATTAAACCATAGTGATTTTCCCTCAGAGCTCATGTATATGAATTAGGTGTAATATAATGTTGGCGTAGCTTTCATTACTCATTCTGAATGGTCATTTCCACAAAATGTGCTGAGGATCGCACATACATTCCAATCTAGTAATGGGGCACATGTACTTTGGCAATGCTGAGCAAACGGTTTTCTTGGGAACATAAATGAATTTTAGGCACGGTTGAAACCATATCAATCTCCCATGACCGATGAAGAATCAAAGGCTTAAAATATTGGTTTGGTGTCTGAGAATAGAAGGTAAGACGTCCTCTCTGCATCATCTTTGTTCTTGCCCAGTTGCTCTGAATGCAAACTGAAATACAAGAGAGATCTGAAACCAACCCGCATGCCACTGACAGCACCATTCATCATGGCATGCTATTTGATCTTAAAAGGCTATTTTTCATTAATAATTTTGTTGTCATCAGTTGAGTTCCCACAGGAGAAAACATGTTGTTGTTACTCCCCTTCACAAGAAGGTCAGAGGTTGGGGTTTTAGTGCCTTGCTCCTGGACATTTCCACAGGAATGATGCTTAATTTCTCATGGGCTTGAGTCTGGGCCTTTCAAATGAAGAACAGCCTCTCTATGCCACTATTCTGCCATTTTTTTCTTTGACATGGCAAGCTATTTCATCTTAAAAGGCTATTTCTCATTAATATTTATCATGCTTGTTTTTCACACTATAGAGCCCCAAAGTGGACTTGACTCAGTCATTAAGAGAAAGAGGCCTTGCGTACATTCAAACCCCCAAGTCTTTTTCTGTAATGAGAACGATAATAAAACCACTTCACTAGAAATATTTTACAAGCTTTCGTTCCATCAAATTTTCAGTTTCACTTCTGATTTGTCCACGTCCTCTCCTTAACTCTGTGTTACGTGGAGCCTTGAAGTGAACATGATCGTGTCAAAATAGTTTAGTGTGAGTCTCTTTGATAAATATTACAGCCAAACTCCCATCAAGAGTTCAAAGGATCAATGGTTTGCAATTTTTCCTCGGGGCAAAATGCTTCTTTGGGGGGGTGTTATTGGAGTTAAGCTGCTGTTGAGGTATACAGTATGGCGCTGTGGTTAACCAGAGCATTACATGTTAAATTACAAACAGCGTATATGAATGTTTCAAAATTTCCTTGAACAAGACAACAAACCCTCGCCATCTCACCCACAACCTCTTTCAGAAACTACCTTTTCATATCATCATGTGAGACAGAAAACATCAGAAATGTTTTACTTGTTCTTGCTCCAATCCTAAGTTATCTTTAATAGAATAGAGCTCATCAACAGCCATGAGAAAGAAATCATAGATCTAAAGAGTATACTTAAGCACAGCTCAGTATTAAGAGCTGTAGATATGAAAATTAATTACAGTGTTATCTCCTACTTTGATGCTGCAGTGATGTTAATTCAGCCCAGTGAACATTACACACAGTACACAAGGTAATTTAAGAAAAAGGGAAGGCATGTGTGAGTTTATTTTTCACAGTCATTGATTTTTAGGGTTGGTTTTGCCGCAGTAGAGCCTTTAAAGTCCACAGCCATTGTGACTCTTCAGTGTCTTGTCATTTGTGATGTTACCATTTTAGACAGAGGCCAAAAGTGCAGTCTTTAAAGCTTATTCAAACTCTAGGAAGCTCTTTAGAATCATCCAAAAATGCAGTATTCATGATGCCCTTTTGTTTCCCTGAAGATAACTCTGCACTATACTGCTAAATAGCAGAATCAGTTGAGTCTAAAGTCTAAAAGCATAATTCCCTATGCATGATGGGTCATTGGGTCTATTGTTTTGAAGTGAAGAATGCAAGGCTGCTCTCTGAAGGCACACAAATGAACAATGTCAGCTGTGATATTGATGAATATTTAAAGTGCCGGAGACAAAGTGGAGATCCACAGAATGGAGGGCATAAGCTTTTTGTTGTACAAATCTCTGCTTTTTCCGTTCTTTTGTTTTCTCTGGAATAAAATATTGATAATAAAACAACTCCATGCAACAGGTGCCATTTGTGTTACGCTTGAGCGGTACATTTTCGAAGAACCATTACTACAAAGCAATCTGCCTGAGCAAAAGCAGCTAATAGATTTTAAAAACAAAAGGGCTCTCATGCATTTTTTAAGAAAGCACTTCTTTTGTCTTTGCAAAAGACAGTCTATTGTTATCTACCACTCAAGTTTTATGCTGGACGGATGTTGTGTGTGTATGAGTGTGTATGAGTGTGCATGGCAGCGGGCGCATAGTAAGACAGACAGATTGAGAAAGAAAAGGAATGACTTGCTCTGAGTATAAATCAGGAGTTGAGTCAGGCATGTCAGATCTATAAAACTGAGCAGTGAGGTTTGAATGTCTCACCTAATAATTACCAAGGAATGACCTGCAATCTACAGTTTAGTGTCTTGTAACAGTATTTTCTTTAACATTTTAAAAACAAGATGAATCAAAACCTAAGGGATTCATTTTAATGTATAAATTAAAGTTCAGTTCCTCTGCCTCTGCAGGGCTATACTGACTCTACCATTTATATTTTTATCAGCTGTCATGTTCTATTTAGATTGTATCTATGTTACTCAACAATGTTTTCAATGTCAACTTTTTTGTATTGCCCAAACATCAGCTTTTTTTTCTAATCTTGACAAAATTACCCTTAGCATTAACTAGTTATTTCTTGACAGCTAATTCAGGACATGGGCAACAATAAAAGCGTGGGGACAGCTTCCTCTATGTAACCTAGACCATTTTAATTATCACAAACGGTGTTGGACAACAGAACTTTTTAATTGTCCTTTCAATTATGTCATACCACTTTGTCCAGCTAGACAACACTACAGGCAATATGCATGGTGTTGTATAGTTCGTCGGCTACACAAAGATAAGGACAACTAAAGAATAAATAATTACCATTAATTATGTCAATCATCCACATTTAAACAGAAAGGTAATCTACAGAATATATCTTAAAATAGCTTCAAAGAATACCCCAATGCCATGGACACAGATAGCCACTCTATTATGAAAAAGAAATGACAGTTTCTTAAATCTTTCTTAGCCTTAGTGGATGTGAGCTACAGGGGATTATATGCTGTTGTATGCAAGGTTCCTTAAAATAGACAAAAGAAAGTGCCACAGTTTTTGTTAAATCCAACAGGTATGATGCAACAGTAATGAAAAATGGCATATAAATTGCAAGTAAAGCTTTTAGCCCTAAAGAGTTGCAGTTTTCAGGACATAATCTGAAATAATATTTGTTATTATTACTATTATTTTAAGTTGCCCATCTCTGTTGGCAAAAGCTGAGTGACGTCCCACAGCACTACTCTCCTAAACCATCCATTACATACAACATACAAAACATGTGATGTCAGAAACTAAGCAGAGCGTACATTACAGTGGTTGAATGGTTGGTTTAATATAGTTTTATAAGTCATTATCAACTTAAGTGAGATATTATCTGCACTCTCAGCAGATAATATCAGCAAGAATATTACTATCATTTTGATTGTGCAGATATCAGGTGCAAAGATGCATATATGGGGCTACTAATAATGTTAGAATATTCTCTGTTGCACAACATCAGCAACAACTCCTGATCTGCCAAGAGCTGATGCTAGTGGGATTATACATGACAGTGTCAAATGTTCTACATAGATTGATTAGTCCTCAGGCTGATGAGTAAAACTGACAATACTCTCAAGATTAAAGCCATGATGACATTGATGAATGGAGACCAGAGACATTGATGAATGGATTAGAGCTCTAAAACCTTCAATCACTGGTTGCAGTATCACAGTACTTCTCCCTTTGGCTCTTTCATCCTCGCAGGGATAACAGGGAAGGTTTGATTGAGGATGAAGATGTTCAGTTCAATTCAGTTTTATTGATATAGTGCCGAATCACAAAGAAGTCATCTCAAGGCACTTTTCATATAGAGCAGGTCTAGACCGTACTCTTTAGATTATTATAATTACAGAGAGAGACCAAACAGTTCCCACCATAAGTGAGCACTAGGCAACAGTGACAAGGAAAAAGTTCCTCTTAAGAGGCAGGAACCTTGAGCAGAACCAGACTCGGGTTCAGTACATTCAGATCCAGACCTACATTATCCACAATGTTTTTATTGATATAACACATAGCACTTCTTTTTGGGGGGATAACAACTGTACACTATTGTCTACAAAACACCAACAACACAATCAGATAATCCAAACGCAGTTAGTGTAGTTTCTCAGTTAAATCAGACTGTGTCAGTTCATTCGTTTTTGACCTCTCTCTTTATCTGAATATTTTAGAACAGAAAGGGAAGTGCAATCAATTTATGCATTATTTTCTTAAAATTTTAGGGAAAATATACAGTAAATTATTTAATGATTTTTTTCTGGGATTTTCATGTTTGGCTTGTCTGTGAAAGTCCATAGTTAAAATGGACTTGATAAATCCACTGAAACTTCAGATGAATCATTAAAAGGGTTGAAAAGGGATGAAATATGTATATTTTTTTACCAACAGAGCTAGACTCCAATATATCCACAAATGAACCATCTCTAATTATTAAGCATTCTGATGCCCCATCAGGTCCTTATAAATTCCATTTAGGTTGGGAATTTCAACCATTTGCAAAACCCAAACTTTAAAAGGTTATATTTTTTCCACTAATTATGCACTTAATGCCGTATATCAATGCTAATGTGGTTTTGCTTGGATAAATTAGATCACTTTGCCTATGACTGAGATGTAACAAACCCGATTCAAACATTTTGATACAACACCATCATATAAAACTGTATGCAGAAAGTTATGTGTACAGAGTTTATTGTTTTAGACAGAGGAGTTTAACTTTACCTGACTGGACTGCTGCTGGCATCTAAGTCCTGTGCCGTCACTGCTCCAATGATGGTGCCTGCGGGTGTGTCCTCATACACATCCATCACATACGAGGGCTTATTGAACACCGGGGGCTCGTCCACATCCAAAACGTTAATCTTCACTGTTGCTGTGTCTTTGAAGGCCCCAAAGCTCTGAAATCGTGGATCCAGGTGAGCATTGGAGGCATCAACCTTAAAGGTGTATGCCTTCTTGGTTTCATAGTCCAGGGGCTACAAAAAGACAGAAAAAGTACAGTTAAAGTTTCTTTTACACTCACAGTTTATTTTCAAATCGTAATCATGTCATGGTCTAGAACGTGTCGGCACTCCTGCTGTAATTTACTTTCTCTGTAGTGTTCATCCTGTACAAGCTAAGTGCTCTTGAGGAAACGTTGTAACTGAATATGAGCATCCGTGTTGACAGCAGTTTGCCCTTCGTTTTTGTTATTCTAGCATTTTCAAGGATGAGTAACTGCTATCAGATGTCAACACCAGCCTACTCATATTCCAGTATTTGGGTGATTTCCAATGTTTATGTTGTCACACAAAACATTCAAATAGCATTGTTCTCACCTGCATAAAAAGCAGAAATGAAGTAAACACATTTGTAAAACCACTCGCAGATATGATATCACCAGTGAGTATCTTTGCTGTTTAAATGAAAGTCAAAAGTAGAGTGGTGCCTATTTCACAAGAGATTCACAGGTTAATGTTTTGCTCTGCCAGAGTAAGAAAGTCAAGCTGCGCTTACTTGGTTCAGCAGAACCTCACCTCTTTACCACACTTCTTCAGACAACAGCATACGGGTTCATATGTTCTACCCCCTCAAGCTTCTGACATATCAGCTCAGGGTCAATTAGTCAAAAGCGAGGGGAGGAATTGGCATCCTCGGCATGTCTGCTGCTGAGGTGTAAACATCCAACAGCAGTGACACCCGTGTTCGTGCTTCTGCCTGTCTCCTGCCCTCTCATGTGTGACCGACCGTACTTGGCGAGCTTGCAGCCAGTCATGCTCCACTGGCCTGGAGTCACATGAGAGACATTCCTTTCTGTGTATTTCAAATTGACTAACATGTAACCACTATGGCAGCAATGCTATCTTTCTGCCCCAGGACTTGGGCTTCTCTGGCATGTTGTTCCAAAAGACACCAAGTGAAAACAGCTGGTAATAGCACTGTGAAATGTGCTTATGCGGAGAGACAGTGAATGTGAGATTGGAGGTGCACTGGAGGATGTAGAAAAAAGCTTTTTTGTGATGTAAGATAAATATAACCAATCATCTGTCCAAATTAAATGCACATGAATTAGCGATATAATTAGAGTCCAACCACTGGAAATGATCAGAGGCTGTGCAGTCATGATTTCACAGGGATAGCAGATGCTTCTCAAGCCCTCTGCCTCTCCTCCATCTCCATGGTTTCGCAGCCTTTCTGCTACAGCAGGTGTCCGTTAAAACAAAAAAAAGAGAGAGAGTGAGAGCTATGTGAAGGCAAGCCAATCTGAAAGCAATCATTGACCATCAACCATCATGATTGGTTTGATTACAGTGCGCCAGATGCAACTGGCTAGGCACAGCTATAAGATCCTTCAACAGGAAATACACGCTGTCCCTTTCAATCTTTTTCAAGAAGTGACAACACTGGAGAAGAACAAGCTTTCCAAAGCAACAGTCCAGTACAAAAACTGATTTTATTGTAGGTGTCATTCAAATGCTGATCCCTGCAATCAAACCAAAAGACTTCCTGCCAAGCTACACCTACAAAGTGGTCTAAAATGTACAGCAGTCATTATTTCAGTTCTCCTGAGCTCCCTGCTGGTTCCTGTGAATTTCTGGAAATCAGCATCAAAGGAAACTCTATGTACTTTTCTTCACAAAGTACAAGTTTTATCATCTATATATTATCAACACATTCTCACTATTTGGAGTTTATGTAATGAAAAAAACAAAGCAAATAACACACAAATAAATGGGAGGCCCACTTGCACCATGCATCATATTGTGCCTGGACTGGTGCATGTATACAGCCATACATAGCTCAGCTGAAATACGCACACAGGAGGAGGAAAGGCAATGCTGGGGAGATGGACAGCAGGAGGTGTATACCAGGCCTCATTAGGCAAAGTCTCACTGGGGACAAGGAGAAGCACCGCTTTCCATCTCAACATGCTGCATCACCACAATTAGGATAGAGGCCCAAACTCTCACCCTTTATAACTGTCTAATTTTCATGTAATCCTCAGCTAGCCAATGACAGGGACTTGTGGAGTGTGATGGGGAAATGCTCTTTTCACGCAAAGACTTTGCAGTTTTGACACAAATCTCCTTGCAACCACAGCTGGCCTGGAGTTCCAGTTGACAAATAATTGTGTGTAAATAATGCCTTAATTTAAAACAGCTGAGCATGAGAAATATTATTTAGGTGCAGATGGATTCAGTAATATTAAAAGTGACTGCTTTTCATAGAACTAACTTCACTCTGACCCAAGAAGCACTTTTGCCTTCATAGGTCTCAAACATATACATTGCTTTAACTCTAAGTTGCTATAGCAGGCTGATTCTGCAATAAAAATCCAAAACACAGCTACATATTTGGTCAAAACTGAGTTAAAACCTGTTTGGAATGCCCTCTATAGATTGCCATCACACTTAGAGCACTGCCTGGCTCACTGCTAGCTAATAAGCTAACATTATCAGCAAACCCAAACAGAGTATTTTTGTCTTCAGTTCCTCTAATACAGCCACCAGAGGGCATATGATGTGACAAATGTCTGTGCTGAATGATCTTCCACATTTTAGGGTCTCCAGACCTATTTCAAGTGATTTTGTACAGTTATTTATTGTTACACAGCCACTCATTATAAAAATTACGTAGTTCATTTGACATATTTATCCAGGCTAGTACACACTGTAGTATTTCATCAAGATTGAAAGGTTTTGCTAGTAAAGGTACTCATTAAATTGCAGCAAAGAAAAGAGATGACATTGCAGGAACAAATTGTAGCTCATTTACTCAGTAGATGGAGGAGGGAGAGGCCTCTGTGACACCAGTGAAACAATGCATGGGCTGCTATATGATTAACTGTCATGCAAAGCCCACAGATTAATTTACATATTCTGTTTTTGGGTGAAAAAATACTAATGTTGAGAGCTTTACTGCCTTTTTAATGTGTCTGAGATGCAGGACAGTCCAAGTGTGTCTGGGATATCGGTTATTAAATAGGAATAAAATGAGGCCAGGAGGGGGTAATGAGAAACTCTGAGTTAATGAGAAGACGTGCTAATGTGTCAACACTTGACTTGGGGAGAATCAAATCAGATCTGGAGGCCATAGGGGAAATTTCCCAGGAAGGAAAAAATGGCCATTCACTCTCTGCAAGTATCATTTTTCGTTTTTTCCACTTCCTCGAAGATGACCTACTTATTCCTCAGAACCAGTGCTGTGTGAGTAACTATTACCCATATCCACACATGTATTAAGCCTAAACAAGTTGCATACACCTATGCGTGTTCAATTACACGTTTCAAGTGTCTCATTATAGCTTCAGTTGTTATGCACCTTTTATGGGTTACTGTGGACACAACAAGGAAGTGTATCAGCGGTGGAATTTGTAAGGAGGACAGACCGAGTTCCTCTCATGTCAGTGCTGCTGCTCTTCAACATCACAACAGAACACACTTGAAATTCTAGACATGGTGCCGCGCCCTTTGATATGTAAATGTGCACCTTCATTGCACTGGCAGTGATACTGAATGAAGGAACTTTTTTTTCTTGCCAATTGAACCTGTTATGTTCCAAGGGAATTTGTTAATTCAGAACAGGGGACTAATCAAGGCATCACAGTCTCCCTGGTACAGTATTATACTTCACACACATCAAAAAGTCCTTACGTCGTCAGATTCACATGTGTGAATATAGGACAATGAATGTGCTTGTTGACAGTTTATAGCGATATAATAAGACCAAATCCATAAACTGAAATATGCTTCTCACTTGATACTTAGGTCTGTTTCTGGTTGCCCCCCTCACAGTTTGCTGCACAGTATAAAGTGTTAGTTGCAGCTGTTTTTTTCAGCTTGGTGGTTATTTTGGGGCTGGGAGAAGCAGGATGATATGCATATTTAATAGGTTCTCAGTTTGTTTGTGTGTTCTGCTCAGTAGTACAATAGAGTTCAATATTCTTTTCAAACCTCCACCACGCTCATCCACTAATATGGAGAACGGTCCTCTGCCAACACCCATGGGTGAATCTAGTTTTTCCCTTGAAGAATCATTATCACAGCACAGCAAGTCATTAGCAGGCTGATTTCATTTGTTTTTGCTGAACACAGGTATTACCTGAAGAGGCTGATGATTAAATAGGGTGAAAAATACTGAAAATGTTGTTTAACCTGTGATATGCAGAGCGGCCTTAAATCCATTTAACCACAGTATTATATATTTACAATACAACTTATGAATCATTAACACCCCCTCACATGATATATCCTCTGAGAGCAAATCAAAGCTAAGCCAAACATGCCTGGAATATCACACATTTCTAATTGCAGCTGTGCAAGCCAATTTATTCCTCCAAACAGAAACATTACGGCCATGTCTGGATGCTTAATTCTAGTGAGGCCAAAACCTCTTGATCCCACATGACAGCACCCATCATCAAATCAGCTAAAGATTTGCCTGTTGGGTTGCAGTAAGCTCTAATAGTCCTAACAGTGCTCAATAAGCTAAACTCATCATTTCTGGATGCAAAGCCACTTCAGTGGGAAAATTACACAGATTCACAGATAGGCAATTATGACTCAGTAGTTTGAGTCTGGCCTAATATCTCTGTTGTGAATGAATGAACCAAGTAAAGGTCACTGCAGTCATTGACTGACAGTTCAGCAAAATTCTGCCATGCAGAAGAATGCTGAAGACCTCTAGCCACCATTGTGCCATCAGCAGTCAACTGACCACAGAGCACAATGAGCTTATCATCAGTAGAGAAAAGCTTACATGCCCCAGAGAGCCATTTGATGTCTCTCGGAATACCAGGGGGTCCTAACACTGTGGAGAAGAGATGCTCACTTTATTGTGCTGCCATCAGTCACATCGGTTTGTGTCCTTGGCTGCCTCGAAGCATCTCCATCCCCCCAGTGCTCACAACAGTGGAGTGCCATCTGAGAGCCTTGCCAGCAGCCCTGTCCACACTGCAGCCGAGTGGAGTGACTGCGAAAGACTCGCACTGCCACTCTTAATAGGACAGGGTTAGCCATGGGATGAGCCCCGAGACACTAGTTTAATCTATTACACCCACGCCTCCCCAGGCCACCAGAGAGAAGGCACTTCATCGGCTCCAAGCAGCACCTCAGCCTCCTCTTTGTCACTCTCTCTACTCTTTTTCTCTCTTTGTGCTCACACACGGCACATGCATACGCAGGCATACACAAAGACATGCACACACATTGCTCCCTGCTTGGTGAGGCGTTATTCGTCTGTGTTGGGCATCTAGATCTCCTGCTGTTCTGAGGTATTGTTTCCGTCTTTCCTCCTTCTTTCGACTCCTTTCACACCAGGGCCTAAAATAACTCATTTCACCTCCCACTGAAACATTCAGCACTATAATCAATAGATAAGTTTCAACTCCTGTCTGAGAGGTAAGACTCAGTTGGTATCATGACACTGAACAAGTTCTTAGATACAAAGACTATCAGTTTTAAGCTATAATATCCTGCAATTACCCCATGGCAATATAGAGATTATAAGTACAGTATGTTTCAGATGGTTTTCTCAAGGTAAAGACATATTGTTATTTCAAAATGTATGAATGTGTCATTATGTAAACGTCATCAGACAACAACCCATTGTGTTCTTTAGTATTCAACCAACATTTCTCACAGTTTTCTGGCCTTCGGTCAAGTTAGCAGTTTGTTCATTACTTTTTTTACTGCCTGGTAGTATCTCATCAAGACTGGAAACGGCAGTAACAGCTTCCATTCTCCGAAATGATTTACTGTTCAAACAGCCCAGTAATGACATTTCTGATAGAGAAATTAGACTGCAGTCACTGTCTGGCTTTAGTGAAATTAAGTTCTTAATTGATGGCAGGAAGGATGAAAAAGGCGCCTTGCCTCAGTACTGCCAATGGCTCTGACTTTGGAGAAGTTTAAATAGGGCCACATTTGAGCTGAGGCAGCCCAGGCGATTAGTGGCATTTGCTTTGTATGCAAATGTTTATCACTTTTGTACTCTCCTGGTGACAAGCTCTTTTCTTAAATGTCATGCAACACTATAACATTAATCACTTGAATGTAGGAAGTAGGAAAAAATGTCACCTTATACTAGCTGGGCAAGTCACTTTTAGTCATTAAAAAATCAGTTTGCACTGTTAAATCAACTACATACTTGTATAATACCTCAAAACATCCACCTGGTCCAGGATCAGTATGCTAGGACTAGAGTCAGTAATTCTATATAATTTTTTTAAAATCAAATTTGCTGTAATCTGTTTCCCTCCATTGTTCTGAAAACTATAAACAGTTAATAAAGTGTACTTTGAAGTAAATGGGGGTTGATTTTGGACACAATAACCTACCAGCACCTTAAAAACCAACATCGTCATGACAAATGATGACTCTGAAAACCAGAGCAACAACCACAAGCCCTGGTAAATTGACTGCATTCAGTACTTTTCAACCCCAGGAGGACAAAGTCCTTTACGTTGTGCCTCTCATTCCCCCAGGCCTATCCACTGGGAACAATTGGAGTTCAGTGTCATGCTCAAGGACACATGGACAGGAGAAGTCAGGGATCCAAACACCATCCTGAGTCACAGCTGCCCAATCAAAATTGAGCATGCCGCACCATAGCAACCACTGTGATCACCTAAGGCTGCAACACCTTAGCAACAAACCTAGAAATAACCACATAACATCTTAGCTGCACCCTTTTTTTACTTTTACTTCATAGTCAAGCACATATAACTTTTCTTCAAAAATACACATATTAGAACTGAATACCAGTGGTTTTAGTGTACATACATCAGTTTAAAGTATACAAGTCACCTGCACTTCTCTACATTGTTTATGGAACCCCTATGACACTCTAGGGCATTGGATTTGGAGGCAGTGCCAGAGGTCTGCAGCAAACTCTCTTTATTGAATGCACTGTGGGCGCTGGGGGTGTGAGGAGATAGCCCTGTATTAAAATGGGTTCCCTGAATGTGAGCCAGCAACTATAATGCCACACATGCTGTCATTAAACAATGCTGTTCCTTTAGGCTTAGAACAGCAAATTTCAATTACGCATATCTGCCATCTTTTATTCTCCCAGGAGGAGGTAAATAAACATGCAAATCGACAAACGACATTTAATCTGACTAACAATTCTCTTACCAACACAACCCAAGGTCATCATTCTGACACTCTCAGTGTGTGGGAGTGCTCTTGTTCTCCATACACTGTATGTAGAGCAGTGTTTGAATATGGCTGTGTCCTTCCACGTGCCTTTTCATGTACAGTATGTCGCTCCGTGTGCACACATTTTGTCTGCATGTTTCCTTGGGAATTCATTGGTGGATTTACCTATTGTCTCCCATAATCTTATGTTTTGCAGATGGGATATGCAAACCCCCTCCATGCCTCTGTGCTTTTTTTTCCTCTCTCTCCCTGTGTATCAGCAGACTGGGAAACAGATGATCATCCTTTGAACCCATTACTCAGCCTGATCCTCTTATCATAACCAACCTTCCCGAGTCTCTAATTTGGGGTCTGCCAAACTCTGCTCTGTGCACAATGTAGCTTTCGTCTCTGTCCTGCTGTGTTTTTTCGACATGTGTGTGAGGGAGGCGAGTCAAAAGAGAAAGAGAAAGAGAAAGAAAGAGACAGAGAAAGAGGGAGAGGGGAAGAGAGAGGGATTGTCTGCACACATTTGCACACCTGTCTCTGGGGATATTCTACCAGTCTGAAATAAGACAAGTCTGTGGGCGGGTCAGTATTCTGGGAACACAGTGAACAACTCATAAAGCCTTCATCTCCAGCTACCTACTCCCCACACCTTTCCAAAGCATGGCTCATTCTTTCTCCCCTCTCTTCCTTACTCTGTCCATGTCCTTCCAATATCACAATCTCACATGTGTAGGGTCACATGTTGTTTATCAAATTACACTGAGGGTGGGGGGGGGGCTTGGTCAGTTAAAGGGGCTCAGAATGTCCCCTATCAACACTGGCTTTGTGCAGTAGTCCCTCACTGCAGGGAATATGTCACACTGCCTCATTGTTGTTATGGCAGCATATCAAACACTGGAAGTAAAACAATTAGAGGAAAGATGTATCCTCGCCATCCATCGAGGGTATACATGATATAAACAAATAACTGTCTTCATTTACATCATAATTGCTTTCTGTCTCATTCTGTTATTCCATTACTGCCAAAAGAAAAAGGTCACTAAACAGTGATGTATAGCCATGACTGTAAGCCCCATTCATACATCCAGTACATAGAATATACACATACACACATGATTTACACAAAAAAGTGTTCATACACACATGTACATAGAGTACTGAGGGAGCTCTTACACTGGGAATCAATTACTCACTCAGCTGCATATTTTTGGGGATCAAAGGATCACACACCTTTGTGTGCTTGTGTGCTGGGGCATGTACTAAAAATGTACCAGTTAACGAATACCTCAGTCTGATACATCAGAAAAACAAATGCAGATTTGCATTCCCCCAAAGAACATTTTAGACACTTACATCAGAAATACCCTAAAAGGCACAAACCAGATAGAATTGGCTTCACATTTTTTTCTCTTACTTTTGCAATCAGATGAAATATACGCTGTCTGCCTGAAATGAAACAACAAGTGACAAAAACAGATATATTACCACTCCTTAACAGTATTATGTGAATCTGCATGGCAAGGGTGAGATTTAATGAGAAGCCCACTTTTTTAATCTTCCAGAAGTGAATTTGTGAGTAAAGCTGCTAAGTTTTGGAAGACGTCTGATGGTATTTTCACTTTCAGGTTTGGTGATAAATGTTGTTTTGTGCATTCAAAATGTAACGTGAATGAATTATGTGAATGTATGACTGTTTTTTTTTTCTTTTTTGAGCCATCCATCCACCCTAAACCTCTCTCTCAGACTTTGTTGTTCCATATACTACCCGACTTCCCTTTTTGCTCCTGTCATAATTACAAAGGCCACAAGAGGTCATCTAATAATAAAATGTAACTATGGCTCATAAGCTGTTTGCACAGATGACCTATGGGGTCGTTTTTGTTTTGTTATTGTTTCTTCACATAGGGACAGTCCCTGTATGACAGCAACAGCCTGAAACTAATAAAAATGAGATATCTATTACTAGTAAATAATAATGTTTGTAATGCTCTAACAAAAGGATTGCTGGCATGATAAAGCAGAATAAAATGTTAGTAAAGTTATGACTTTCCTTTCTTTTGTTACCTTTCCTTGTGCAATATTTTCATACTAAAAGTATACATTTATGCATATTTGAAACAATGACACAAATCTCAAGTGCCAGTTTGTAAACAAAAATCAAACAGCATTTTGGAAAAATAAGAAGAGAACTCTACAGAAAAGGAATCCACCTCACTGGACAACAACAACAATCTCCACTCTTTGACATTTTCATTTTTTCTCCTTTGTCATATTGCAGAGACATTTTGTGACTGTTGCATTATGCAAACTTGCTCTGCAGTTTTTTTCTTTTCTTTGGAACCTCAATAGCTCTGACAACAAATGGCATTTAAACTCACCACAGGGGTCTACTGTATCCTGCCAAAGGGAAATGCAGTACAGATCATGAAGGAATGAGTATGCAAGGGCTTGTGTGAGCAAGTCCGTCTGAGTACGTAACACTGCAGCAGGTTGAAAGCCTCTGTTTCTGTATGTTTGCCTGCATGTGTGCCAGAAATTGCATATGTGTGCACCTGTGTAGTTTGGTGTGTGGGCGAGACCCACTAACTTTAACATTTTGCAGCTTCTTAACAGTTATCTGGCACATTCAAGGCACTGAGCCAAACATCTGCCAGCTGTTCAAGTGATACTGACAAGATGTATTTTAATAGCATGCTGGTATAAGTGAGGAAGTGTGAGCAGTTCTGTTATTCAGTGGTGGCTCCAAATGGCAATGAAAGGTAACCGCTTGGAAACTGTTGAAAACTGCACATTGGACAGTCTTGTTTACTAACCTGGCTTGCCTATAATGCTTGGTGCCATTGTATGTCAGACAGATTAGACAGGCAAATAACCCAATGTCAGCAAGCCCACATTCCTGCATACAGTGCACTTACATTCTGATTAAAATGACCAACTGTCAGCAAGAATTAAATCTTATGCCATTTCATTAATACAAATTATTTAATTAATTACAATTTTAAAAGCAAGTGTAAGTACACTTTTAGGTAGTAGTCTCCTGAAACCTTGATGAGGCCATACTGAGGCGCTTTCATTCTCTGCCCATGCAGCACTCATTAATGCGTATTACCCACCCACTGTCACTGAGCTGAATTCTCTCAGTGTCTACAGGGAAAAAATATCATGCTCCTGCTCTCTACAGTCTAGCTTGTGGGTAGAAGAATGATATTATTTCTATTTAGTGCGTTTGGGTATGATAGATCTTAAACTAGGCATTCCCTAAGGAGAGTGTCACAACAAAGCTGAGACTGTACACAAATGGAGGAATATACTTTAAATGAATACATACATGAATTCATAATTTCTTAATATATAGGCTAAAGTTAATAATTGATTGCATAATAAGTCTTATTATAGCCTTGCTATTTAGTAGATTAGTACTCATTGCAATGACTGGACCTCTCTCCATTTCTCCGTCTAATTTTAGTCTGTGGCTATAATGTCCTTTTTCTTCACCTCTAGCAGCTGTGGGTCCCCCTTGAAAATGAGATGATAGATCTCAAGGGGTTTATCCTAGGAGTAATAAATTTCTCTAATAGTACTGGCACATTTGTGCCATTTGCCATTTATGAAGTGATATCATGGTTCTACAAATGCTATATGTGGTAAAAGTTGGTATTAAATGAGATACTTTCGCTCTGCGGTTCAAAGAAAGTACAACCAAAGACTGAGACCTCTTGCTGTGGGTCACCATGCACTGGATATATTAATCCATGTAGCAAAAAGAACATATGGTATAGTAAATGAGCCCTGACGAACAGAGTAAATGCTTTATATAGCACAGTCACTCAGAGACAGGGTAATGCCTTTTGCTCTGAACTGTGCTTTAAGGCATGGACAGCAAGGAGACAAACAGTTAGAGAGCAATATCACATAACTGAAAGATCATAGGTTTAACCCTGATGTCTGACAAGCACCTGCTGGCATTATGAGATACAATCTGCATACTTATTATCATTTATTTAATGATATATTTCATTTTATCTAGTTTGATATTTATATTCAAAAGTTACTTCCTCCATTATTTTGTCCTGTGATATTAGTGATGATGTTTCTGTTCCTGAAGTAAAAACATGCAAATGTAAAACATACTGCAAGGGTAACTTTCCATGGGGCTCCAAAACAGCAGTTGCATCAGTGGAATAGCAGCACTGGGACATCTAGGTGTAAATATAACACACAGAATGGCATACCAGTGGGAAGTAAGGGTGTTAGGAGTGCAGCAACACCCCCACCCCCAGGTGCAGCACACCCATCTCTTAAGTTGCTGAGGTAGGCTATATATATACATATATATATATATATATATATATATATATATATATATATAATTTTCCTGAAGACTCCTGTGGTCTTTTTTGTTGATATTGTGTTTATCTGTTGTAGTATAAAGTTTTGGAGCAGGATGTAGACAGCCCCTCCAGCATGGAAGAAATACTGAAGTTCAATGTGCAGTATTCAGCCAAGCACTGTAAAGGTATGGCAATGTCATGACAACTCTGCTATGTCTTACTACAGAATTAGGTTTAGCTATGATTTTTTTATATCATCAGATTGTTTGATAACATGATATGGTACTGTTAAGATGTGATGTGATTTATGATGTTGCACGGAGCCCATAGGGCAATGGCACCAAGAACCAGGCTTTTATTTATTTGGTTTATATTAGAGACAAGCTTTTATAATTCACTTGCTTAGTTAATGCAAACTGAGCTTTGATAAATGTTGTATGTGCATTTCCACAGCATTAATTCCAACAGTACAACAGAGAGTCATGTGATACTGTACTTATCACTGCTGCCCTCAGTTTTTCTTAAGTGACAGAAAACCATTTTCATTATCCCTCCGTTTCACTGTAACATTTAAGTGAGCACATTTTTCACATTAAAAGTATTCTCTGACAGCATCATAACTGGGAAAAACAGAAAAGTGGAAAACCTGGAATTAATAAGTGAATGACTACTCCATACCCTTTTGAGAATAATGATCCCCTCCTGGTTGTGTTCATTGGTGGTGATGTCAAACATGGCACCTCCATCACCTGGCACGATGGTGTACTCTACTTCTGCATTTTTCCCGATGTCCAAGTCGTGGGCTTTGATTCTTCCCACAGCTGACCCCACTGCAGAAGACTCAGGAACTCTTAGGTGAAAGAAACCTGCGAACAAATAAACATCAGACTGGACTCAGAGTCATTCATTATCATCACTTGACATCGGATGGAAATACTGAGCTCTTTGTATCTTCTGTCTTTTAAGAAGTCTCTCACCCACCCAAGGATGTCTTATCCACCCACAGGCAAGTGGCTGATACACTCTCTGTCTGAAGTCGGGCCTGTAGCTATGGGCATGACATTATTCAATTTTGATGTGTCTGGACATCAAGGCTGCTCAGCACCTTATAATTGGCTGGCTCAACCTGTAAGATCAACAAACACAAGAGCCCAGGGGCTTTGATACTCCTGACAGCAGAAATCACTGCTGAAGACTTGGGACAAAATCAACAAACCCACAAACAGTGGATTGCTTGATTATCACTTACACCTGGCAATAGATGGAAATTTATCTTCTGTGTGTTTCCTTTCTCTCTGTGTGATGGCTAGCTGTTCAAACAATAGCATCTGCTTGTGCCAGAAACATTAAATGGGGCTATTTGTAGGTTTTCTCTGCCACAGAACATGATTTCTCGCCAGGAGTGGGTGGTGGTGATAATCACTTGCCAAGAGCTACAGCCATCATTGCATTTACAATACAACAGGTTAGAATACACCCTTCTGGTAGCTCATCTTCTTCAGGGCAGTATGGATGCTACAGTGAGTTGCTATCAGAAAGTGACAAGATGAGCCACCTAAGCCAGGGCTAGTTGTTTAGCATGCTAACTGCAGTAAGTGAGAAGAAGTGATAGAAATAGGAGCATAACAGGAGTTTACACTGGCACTGCTCTCCACTACTGGAGATAGCTCTTAGAGGATAAAGCTGACACTGGGCAAGAGGCTGGTTACACCATGGACGTGGACTATAATCCATTATTTCACCATTGCTTTTAACTTTTTAGGTGCTATTTTACTTGTTGGCTGTGATTCAGTTTTGGATTTTTTTCACCCGGTTTGGATTTTTTTCATCAGGTCATCTATCAGTGCTATATAAATATACTTATTTTTATTTCTTAGAGGTGCTGTGTACAGTACTATATAAAAGTGCTCTTACTACCATTCTTGGGTCTTGGAATGCTCTCGACATTGTTTGCAATTACACCTCCTTTTTCAGATGCTTAACAGTTCAAATGTCAGCAAATCATGTGGCCTGAATTTTCAACATTATTTTACTGGCTGGTGTTCTGTCAAAGGTTATAGAGTATTCATTTAGAACTATCCATTATGACTGAAAGAGTGAAATTTTTGTAATCACAGTATAGCTCTTGTAGTTGACCCTTTGCCCGGCTTCACTTGTGTTTTGTGTTTACATTTAATTAACCAAATTCATAATGCATTCACCCATTTAATTAAACAAATTCCTAACATTTCCCTGCTGCAAAAAAATAAAAAATAAACAGCCAAGACCACTCCTAAGAAAAACCTGATTTGTGTGTGTGTGTGTGTGTGTGTGTGTGTGTGTGTGTGTGTGTGTGTGTGTGTTTGTGTATGTGTAGGAAATTGATTTATTTGGCTCATGTGTGATGAATAAACCATACCTTGAACTAGAGCTGAAGAATGGATACATCTAAGAGAAAACAATGTGCCACAGACAAAGGAATGAATGAGTGTCTTATGAACTCCTTCTTTACTTGACACACAATGGCAAGTTGGAGATTGATGAACTTGAACGTAAATGTCTACAATAAGCCAGAGTGTCAGACACTTGGCACTAGAAGGTTGAAAAAGGATGCTGCTTGGCAGAGAGGATATTTCTTTATTCTCAGTGGAGGACCACAATAGAAGTACAAAACCAAAACAAAACTAAAATACCTTTCTCTGATCATTCTATTGGAAAATGCTACATTATATGTTGTTTAAAATCAATACTATACATGAGGTCATGCTACACCACAGCATACTGGTACTGCTGTGATATATACAGTATGTTATTGCACTCCCTCTCATTTCTCATTCTGCAATTTTACTGTGGATCTTAGGTCTTTCCTGTGTTGATCCTAGGATTGAGAGAGTGGAGCTGCAGCATATGGATGAATGCTTTGTGCTATAATTTCAATAAATAATCAAATACTTTCAAGGACATGTATTCATTTTTTAAAAAGTCATTTAAGGTTTATGTCCTTGTAAGGACTTTTCTTGACTTTCCTTCAAAACTAGAGTAATTTGCAGGTTACAGGAAGTTAACAAACAGCTGCTAGGTGGCATTGTCAGTGGGTAAACAAGGTTCTAGGATAATTCAGCTAAACCATGACCTCTGCAGGCTTTGCTGTTGCAACCACATCTGGTGCCATCACAGAGGTTTAGGGGATTGCCTGCTCACAAATGCATAATCTATGATAACTACAGAGGTTAAAAAAAAAAAAAAAAAAAAAAAGAGATTTCTGTAAAGGGCAGATGTGGGATAGGTTCAAGCAGGAATATAATATGTAAACTGTAACATCTGATGAGCTCCTCCAGTACAACAACACTTTTTTTTTTTTTTACCTGTAAGCCCTCTGTAGGCAAAAAAAACAGAAGAAGACAAAGAGAGGATTTGGGACAGGGCAGAGGAGCCGCTATACTTGGCCCAAACCTCTGTGCTGTGACAGCATTATGGAAATATCATCTTTTCCACACAGCCAAAGGAGCTTGACCGTCTGACTGCCTGAATTTACATTCAGAGGAGACCACACTGGTGTCACCTCAAAATACCTGAGGCGACTGCATCAGTACAGAACAGTATTTTTGCTTTCCTGCTGTTTTGGAGTAGACTACATTTGGCACACAGTTTAATATTTCTGTTTACGATGTGTAGAAAAGCATTCACAGATCAATGGTTTTACAGTTATGTTTTTAGCCTGGGTTTTAACATGACCCAGTGAACGGTACAATCAAATTAATCTGGTTTAGCAGCTTATATAAAATACCAGATAAAATACAGTGTTTAAATACACTGACTCAATCCCTGGCGCAGCACCATCATGCTCAGACCTGATCTAAATATAGAAAGATGCCCCAAGAGTGAAATAACACCAATCCTGGTTTATTTGCCAGGAGTAGTAGCTGTAGATGCAATCATGCTAAGTAAACAGACCTTTGCTTATGATAAAGCATAATGACAAATAATGAAAGCCAATTATAAAGAGTAGAAATGATGAATACCCTCTGCCCTGCTGTAATTGCACAGTGTTTATTTCGTTATCATAAAATGTGTCAACCTGTGTAAGGTCATCTGCATTATTACTGTTTTGCACAAATGAAAGCTGATGTTTTCAAACAGCCATTGTATTTGAATATCTATTATCAACACTCACTTTTAGAGAACCTAGGTGGGTTATCGTTGACATCGCTGAGGGTGATGTTGACGGTGGTGGTCCCAGCCAGCCCCCCCAGCTGGCCCCCCATGTCCTTGGCCTGGATTAATACCTGGTACTGTTCCTTCACCTCTCTGTCCATATTGGGCAAGGCTGTTTTTATAACCCCTAGTGTGCAGCAAGATTGATGAGAAATACAGATAATAAAAAGAGGAATAAGAAGAGGAGAGAGAGAGAGAGATAGTGAGATAAAAAAAAAGACAAAGGGAAAAACATAGTACACATAAAATCCCCTGAAATATGTTTTATGCCAAATGCACAATTTACTTCAAAATGCACAATATATTTCCACCTAAGGAGTTTGCTCCAGACTAAGAAGCTGCCCATGTGCCTCTGACCAAGGCTGAAATAGAGGTCATTTCACAAACTAGAGACACTTGACATTCAATAGGGAACTCTGGTGAAGCTATATAATGATTCACTTCAGGATCAGAGACCCTGAGATCAGAGAGCGTTTGTACTGCAGATTAATAGCTAGGTCAGTGGGAGGTTGGCAGGGTAAAAGGAAGCAGGCAGCATAGGTGTGGCTGTACTTTTTCCCTCCCCTTATTCCATAATATGGTGAGGATATGAGATTCTCCCATTTGATCTACTCCTAATGTGTAAATCCAAAATCAGAGACTATGTTTATTTTTGACATTCCTGTCATATTTTTGGAGAGGAAGGGGTATCTGCCTCTGACAGGGCTAATTCCCACGACATGCATGGTGATTTATGTATGTTGTTGCCATCCCCCTCCCCTTGCTCACCTTTTTCCTCCCAGTGTTTGTCCCACTTGTTGATGTGTGTTTGGAGATAGATGCAGGCCCAGCAGGGCAAACATGTACTTTAACAGTTTGATTTTTTCCAGCATCCATTTGAAATACAGTCACAGTATGTGCTCTGTAAGCGGCATAATCAGCAACAGATTCCACAGTATCTTGCCTGTGTGAAATGTATGAACCTATTTTCATATGCTTTGAACTGTCCTAGATAGGAAGCCAACAGCAGCCCACTACCGGCAAACACTGGTGGTATGAAGGTATTTCAGATGTAGAGCAGTCATCTGCCATACACCCCCCCTGCTGCCACTCTACAACCTTTTTACTGCCATTTCTCTCTTATGACACCATCCACCTAATCCAGTGAAGCGCAGGTATAAATAAAGTGAAAATAATGAGATCTGTTAATGTTTCAGCATCAAATGTTATTGTATTATTTTTTGTTATTTCAATTTAAGCCACCTGTTAGCGATATTCCGCAGCAGTACCCCTGCAGCAAAGAGTCACCGGTGGTTTAGAGATAGTAGTTTATTTCAGTCAGTTTATGGGTTTACCTAACATTTTGACACATTGCAAAAAGTGATTACATTCTGCAATTCCACCATGTGGGCACCTACCTAATTTATAGGACCAATACCAGACAGAAATTATACGTTTGACTTTTTATCTAGTTTTCCCTGAAACAGATATTGTGAATCATTTACATTATATCATACATTATGCCCACTGATAACAGTCAATGTTTGATATTAGTGCTGTTTGATTTAAGTGCAGCCTTACAACTGAGCCTTTATTTAACACCTGTCAAATGAATAATTCACATTTTTTTCAGGAGAGCATGTGTCCTTTTGTGTTTGCAAAGACTAATGACCTTATTTCACTGCAAGACTGCCGTGCTGCACTGACCAGGAACACATAAAACATTACTATTATTTTCTGATATTTTTGACTCATATATTTAGAGTAAAACATAAAGATGTTGAGGACCTTTACACTGACTAAACTGTTATTTTGTCACATAAATATTCGATAGAGAGAGCGTAAGTACTTTACCTGTTTTAGGGTCAACAGAGAAGTACGGCTGGCCATGGAGGATGCTGTATACCACTCTAGCACTGTTTCCGTAGGTAGGGTCATCTGCATCTGTGGCTGTCACTTGTGTCACATACGTCCCTGTGGAAAAGAGTACGAATACTTATTGACTTTGGCTTACTTTCCCCATGGGACTGAAATGCTGACTCTCTGAAGTTCATCAGTTTCCTGGATGATCTCACCTGACACTAATGACTGATGAATCACAACTGAGGGAGCTACAGCTAATACTAAAAGTCAAAGTCCCTGATAGAGTGCAATGAGGAGGAGCGTGGAGGAGACAGATTGTGTTGGGAAGTTGTTCAGTTTTCCTGTTGTATGTTTTGATTTGCACATTTAGCACAGTGCTACCATTAAGAAAACAAAGGTCCATGGGAAGAACAGTATTAAGATGGCAGTCTTCCAAACTCCTGCAGTAACAGGGACAGAATAATTACTTGTTGGAGGTTTGGCTCACCTCCCTTAACTAGCTGGCGCTGAAAACACCATTCCATTAACATAGTCCTTATTTACCATGCAGATTCAATCAAAAGTTTCCAGTTTGAGTAACCAACAAAAAAAAATACCCTGTCAGCCTGACTATTTTATAACTCTAAGACACAAACACAAGCCTGGTGTTGCTTCAGCAGATGGGCAGATTCTTTAGAAGACTCCCTGCAGACAGGTTGACATGGATGCTTTCACAGACAGACAGCTCTGAGTCCGTATGTCCATGTATCAATCACACACCCACATCTGGCAAGCTTAAAAACATGTTGTGTATAACATTTTCAATTGCAGGATTTATGGAATGCTTATTATGAACAGGAGACACTGACCAGAGGGATGAAATTTACATGGTCATTTTAGATCCTGGTAAGCTCCTAGTTGCCCATAAAGAACTTGCTGTATATTAAATAGGCTTTGCAGTCTGGGCAGATGGTAACAATGGCATTAAAACATTAGGTGAGAGAGATTAGTGTCTCAATCCTCCCTAACAAAGTCACACATCCCTGATTAGACATACCAGAGAAGGACTGCATCGTGTTCAACAGGAATATACAATAGATGAGATAATACATTGACACATTTTTGGTTCAGCAAAGGAGAGAAAATCCACAGCAGTAAGAGCTCAGATGTAGAGAAAGTTAAGCCTTTATGCATGGCTGACACCTACGCATTCCCAGGCGACAAAGGTAACAGCCTTTACTTAGGTGTGAGAGTATAAACAAGTCAAATAAATTCTATTCGTATAATGATGGAAATTCAGATGTGCAAGAACAGACTGTGTAAAAGAAAAGGCTTCAGAGGTCATTGCTGGTAAACACAGGAGGAGACTACAGACATATTTCATACTCAGATATGATGATAAAGATTGAAGAATGGTGCAATACAAAGACAGAGCTGATAGGGAAAGAGGCACATGCAAAAGAGGTAAAGTGTAATATTAACAAATTGAAATGTAGGTTTGTAGACAAGGAGTGAGATCAACAAATTCATCAAGCCAAAGACAATTTGCAGTAAATACCCTGTCTTTTCAGGCAACACTTCTAAGTCTTTTTTTATTCGTCAACTCCAAGGGATTCTCTGGATTATTTCCATGAGTAATTTTATAATTATCTGGCCATAGATTAGTCTTCATTACTAGCTATTATTGCATATTTATGTTCTGTATCTCTCCATTTTAGTTTTTGTTTTGCCCTGCTAACATAAAAACATCCACAGGGACATTCTGGCCAAAGACAACAAGAGGGGTTTAACAGTTAACAAACCCATTGATCACACAAGTCTTGCTGGTGTAAATATCGATACAGACCTTAGCTGATTTGATGTTTATGCAATGGTTGGATCTCCACAGTATTTTTTTGCTCTCGAAGAAAATTTCTCACTTCTCACACAGATTGCAGAGGCTGTTTAAAATTCATACTTGAATTCTTAACAAAGATATTTCTGATAGCAGTGTCACCCTGCATAATTTGGCACAAATTATCAGTATTCCTTATGACTTTTCTGGTATTAATTGTAATTTATGACCATGAAGGTTATTTCTAAATCCACATCTTATTTGGTTTTGTCATATAATCAGAATTGTTTATTTCACTGCAAATGCACATTTTATAATTCTGCTTAATTTGTAACACTTTCTAACACTTCATTGCACTTCAGCTGCATTTCCAGCTCCAGCCATTTTAATACTGTACATTCAAATTTAGCCACAAACACATTAAGTTAACATTAGTCATCACTGTTGTCTGCCAACAGTAGTCTGATGTGCTCATGGCTCTGGTGTTTTGAGCATGACATTTTGTCAAAAAATTTCTTACATTTTTAATTTGAAAGTCCAGTAACTTTAGGCAAGTGACAAAATTATTTTAGTCCCTCTTTAAAGTGTTAAAGATAATAGAGGGTACTCATTAATTGCAACTAAACATGAAATAGATAAAAGTACTTTTGTAGACTACCCAGCATCAAATTAATTAATAATACAAGACAAATTATGTATCTTAAATCACACTAAGATAACATTTGAAATAGTTTGGTAAATTCACTTGAAAAACTACAAAAATGTTCAAGTAATTATCTAAATCCAAACTAATTATTTATCTGCCAATCATCTAATTGATCATCTGTGGGTGGTGTTAAAGGCTAATCTCTGTACCCTGCTTCCATGGTCACACCAGATGTGTTTTTGATAAACTTGAAAGGTTCTCTGATTCTACAGTAAACAGTTTCAGAATAGCATATGATTTGAAGTGTTCACTGGGGCTAAGCTGTGTTGTTCCTGCTTTCTACTCATACTCTAGAGACTGCTGATTTTGGAGTTTTGAGGGCTTCATTGCCATTCAGATCAAGAGGAACCATTCTCTCAGTGAATTACCTTGATCTATTCTCCCTGGAGGGGGGCTGTATAAAGACAAAGCTGTGAGATATACTCAGGGCACACTAAGAATAACTGGTTCTCTGAAATGTCAAAATCGGTTGGGGGGAAGTGGCTTTGCCCCTCTGGTTGTACCTGTGATGCTCTTGAAACTCAACTTTTGTCTTCCTCAGTTAAAGAGAGGAAAACAAAGCTTTTCCTGCAAATAATTCCAATTCCAACTCAGTACTAGCTTCTTCATCTTTAATGGAGAACAAGTCACTGCAGATGGTCACTTGCCTACTGGTGACATCTCTGGGACGCTGGCTGTATATGGGCCCTCCAGGAACTTTGGCTCATTGTCGTTGATGTCTTGAACCTTGATTACAAATTCAGATTCAGGCTCTAGGGGTCTATTGGTGTTGATGTCAACAGCCTGGGCGCGCAGGGTGTAGTAAGGCTTCTCCTCCCTGTCAAGACTCCTTAAGGCATGGATGTCCCCCGTTGTTTGGTCAATTGTGAAAATAGAGCCGGCCCCTTCCCCCGAGAGAGTGTACTTCACCGCATTGTCCCCCTTATCGAGGTCAGTGTGCAGCTGCAAGACAAAAGAGAAAAAAGACAGGTTGAGTGCAAACATTGGCACAGATAATGATTCATTGAAAGCACTGGGGATAAGCTGTCAAAGAATACTATTTCACAAAGACAGTCAAGGAAACTGACTGTGCATCAGAGAGCAAATTCCTGTCTTTGCAAAGATGTGCAAAACACTAAGTCATGAGAAAAATAAAATGATCGTACTTTCATACGTTTCACGGATTAATGAGGCTAAATCTCTCATAAATAATGTATTCTCTCAGTGCAATTACGCTGCAGTGATAACTCCTTAACATCGTGGACTCATTTCTATTCAAGCATGACTCAAAAATCTTCTCTTATGTGAGATAGGAGATAGGAGTTTTTCCTCAAAGTGGTGAAAACTGGAGGTAAATATTTGTTTTCCACAAGAACAATTTTTAATACCTTCACCTGACAGCAGAGGCCTGTGACCAGATCACTCTCACAGTTGCAAAATATCACTACTCCAGTCAGAAAACATCTTTGTTAATATAGATCCAGGGCCACGACAGCTCTCTTTGTGCAAGACAAACACATTCCAGGCTGTTGGCAGAAAGTCTATTGACACAGTTATGTTTACCTCCCTGTAGAGATCAGTTATACAATTCACAGCATTTTAAATATTTAAGGGCTCTAATGCAATGTAATCATCACCATATACAGTGTAACTATAGATTTTTGCTTTATTATCTGTGCTATGGATTTTTCACTGTTGAACACTGTTGAATAGCAGTCTTATTCCAGGAGAGGAAGATATTTTAAGCATTGAAGAAGAAGTATACACTACAGCCAGCTGACTACAAAACCTGTTGGCTTGGGGCAACATGGATTAATTTTTCTGTCAAAAATCTTCCATAACCTGCACTGAGATACCTCTAATTCAACACTTTATGACTGACTTTGGGGCCTTTTTCTAGCACTGCTATAATTAAATGGACATGGTTACTTTTTTGGATTGAAGCTAGCCTTTTCCAGCTGCTGTCCATTCTACCATTCTGAAATTGTCTTCTTATTTGTGCACCAGCTAATGACTGAATGGGTCTACACTCTAACTTTTTATTAGTGATTAAGTCTCTCTCTTGCAAATATTAAGCAATAATTTGCACATAGCCAATTTTCTGCTGAGCCTCCATCGTAGTGCCAGCCACAGAGAGGAGAGGAATATTTGAGATGCAGCTATAAATTCTCTGTAGGTTGCAGTTAAAAACAACCCATGACAAGCAGATGCAAGCAAAAACACATTGGGAGTGATTAGTGATTCAGTGCAAATTGCCAAGTTCACACAAGCATAGCATGGCATTATAATGTTCTCACCCATGGTGCATTATTCATTACTATTCAAATGAATGAATTATTTTTAGTATATGACCCTAGTTGGGTGACAACCAGATCCCATAACATTTTCTGCAATGAGCACAAAATCTGAAATGTAGATTATATATTGTCTGTATGCATAATGTGAACAATATGCGCCTTCTCCATAAACTAGACAATCTGACACTAAAACAAAGTAGGTAACAAATTCTAAGCATTCTGCTTATTTTTTGGTGGTGTTAAAATTGAAGCCCAATATATTGTTGTATATATATATATTGTCAACCACAAATATTTTAAATCTATATCCTCTACAATTTGCTTTCGCTATGCACTAGAACTAAGTATGACCAAACTATTGCCATAATTGATCATTTAAATGTAATGATTCCCAGGTTTAACGAGTTGTGATGTCACCTCAACCCATGATTGACAACAGGCAAGTAAGATACAAGCTTAACAGTAAATATATACATATAACAAATTTTTTATAGCACCATATTATTAATATGTCCAGGCTTCTAATGAGAAAATATAAGAATTTATCTCAGGCTATTTACCTTTGTGATCCTTTCATGGGTGTAGTCCATTACATGTAGTATTTGCTCATAACCTCTGGCCATATAAGTATAAATATTGGTGAATATGCAATTATGTGACATTTCCTGGCTTTATGAGTTTACAAGAATCACCTTATTGTGAATTTAATGAGAGGGTTGCAAAGAATACTGTACACTTGTATCCCACAAATTTGAAGCCAAAGAAGGCTGAGGTTCTTGATTGCAGCTGAAAGGTCCTTTGTCATAGGACAGGCCTCCTTGGTCTATTATGGTGTACAGAGATGCAGACTAGAAATGCAAAATTTTGTGGATCAAACCTCTGTACTGAAGATGCATTATCCTTTTCCCACTTAGGTTTATTATAGTTTGACAGACAGTGATGCCATAACTTCGAATGCATGGAAATCTAAAGAAGTAAACATGTTTCAAAGTGCTTCAAGAGACACACAGTGAGTCAACAATATCAGAAAACTTCATCCCAATCATGCTTGACCTGTTTAATTTCCTCCAGAAGGATTTTTTTTTAAAGAAAATTAATTAGAGCTTCTGTTTTTTCATGTGTTCCTGATTAGAATAATGAAAAACTGCTTTGGGCCATTTTTCTTTTTATTACAACCTGACAACAGTGCAGCTCTGTAAACTAGCAGACACTTCATGGGGAACCAAGAATTTTATGCAACTGCTTCAAGGAGTCACAACAAGGGGACGAGGGAAGGAAAGAGGACACAACCGCTTTTGCGTCAAATAAGCTGGAACTAGATCTGGACAATTTGGGGTTTTCTGCCTCATTTCCAGGGGAGATAGAGTTCAAAGGTAAATTCAAAGTGAACACGCCCTCTCGATGTTTACTAAAGCTAGGAGAACCACTAGGAGACGGAAAACGGGAACACCTTCAACCTCTAGGAAATTTAAGCTGTTAAATAACTTGGTTCAATAGGCTAAACTAAATAATTGGCTTTATTAGTAATAAGAACTTCATCTGCGCACATGTAGGTTGCAGCTCCCTAAAAAAAGTGCGCAACCCCTACAGCAAGAGGTGAACGCCAACAATGTCAGCGTGAAAAAAATACAAAGCCTTGGACAACGTGTTTGAGGTGAAGTTACGCAAATGGAAACCCTTATGTCTTTAATTTATTTATTCAAAAGAGGAAGTCCGTCACGAAGACTTTTCTGTTAATTTCTTCCACATGGCCTCGGTCTGCAGCAAGCTAGAAGAAAGTGCGCTGATAGGTGTTAGCCAGTGAAAATGGAAGGAAAGCCGAAAATGCAAGCGGGGTAAAAATACACAGCCTTGGACGAGGTAAAGTCACTCACATAGAAACCTTTATGACTTTGGCTGAATTATTTAAAAAGGGAAGTCCCTCGTGAAGACTTTGGTGCGCAAAAAGGCACACTGTTGTGACAGACACGCAGTTGTAGCTATCTTAACTGCGACACGCCGTGACATTATTGGGGATTATTGAAGCTTGGGAATCGCACTGGATAAATAACTCTTAGCAGTTGTGTGGCTCGACTGAGGAGTTGAACTTCAGTATACTATGGAGAAGTTTTCTCAACGCAAACTTGGAAATTGGCGGACTTCGGACAGCAGTGGACAGATTGTCAACGCACTTCCGAGTTGCCGATAACATCTAAGGGTAGGACATCATTTTACATTCCTCTGTTGTGTGATGTTCGCAGGCCGCCACGCCGATTTCTGTTTATTCTGTCTCGCTCTCGAAAGCATTTATTATCCTGTCCTGTTGAGTGCATTGTACGTGTGTGAGTACATTAGGACTGGGCGATTACTCATTACAATTTATTGCCTTTCAGTGGAATTGTATATCCAGATTATAGTCCTAATCAAGAAATTAGTTTACGAAATTATCTTAACAAAATATACGATATTAATTAAAAAGATATTGCCCACCCTAATGTGCTGTAGATGTATGCATATGCACAGGCATGTATTTGGTATTGAAGTGACCCTCTTCTGTTCTATTCTGTTCTTTCTATTCTTTGCTGTTTGGTTGAAGGCAGCCATGCCGTTATGCTTTGATGAGCTGCTATGCTCAATTTGCTGTTGTTTGTGTGCAGAAATATTTGTTTTGAAGTGAAAAAGTTTGCACCTGAATTATGTTTTCTGTTCTCAAATCAAAACACATTTCATAACATGCTATGAATCTTAGTACTCATGTTTAACTAACAACACCTATTAAGCATGATAAGGTAAATGCAAGAAGGATGTTTTGATGGCTTTGTACACAGCTGGAGGAATGGACCAGATCTGATATATTGTAGAGGCATTTTCTGACTACAAAAGGTAAGACATTACTTTATTCTATTTGATTCTGTTCTGTACTGCTTGGCCGCTGGGCCGATACACTAGTGTTGGTTGCCGTACTGCTCAGTTGCCTGTGAGCCTGTGTGTCACAGTTTTGTTCCACCGGCTGTGTGGGTGTTGGTAATGGTTGATTTTTTTAAATGGATTTTAGCTATGGATATTTATGCTGTTTTGTCAGACAAACTAGGGGAATTCTCTGAGCTGTGATGGTTGGAGTAATTTATCATTGTGAGGCATTGCATGTCTCTCAAAGTGATTTAGTGATTTTGTTTGGATTGCAATTGTTGATGTGCTAACTGTAGTTACTGTAGTGCAGGGATTTTGATGTTGATGTGGAAGTTGGAAACTGATACTGTGGCGGTTTTCTTGAGGGCCGGATTTATTGGCAACAAAGATATATGAAATGCTTGTAACATATCTCTTGTGTACATACAGATACAATTCTATTGTTTTCTATTCTATTCTGTTCTTTTCACACTGCTTGGGTTTTATGCTAGTGCGCCAGTATCTTGATCACTATACTTGCCTGTGTGTATGTATGTCATGCTTTTGTTGACCTGTGGCAGTGTTGATGGCACTAGTAGCTTACAGTTTGTGGTTTTGTATCTGGTTGTGTCGCAAGCTGGTTACACAGTTTCCTGTAAAATGAACTGGGCAGAAAGCCCCCTCTCTAATTAAAGTGCCCCCAACAGAAAAATTGGGAAGCACTTACTTGAGCAGTAACGATCATAGTTGTATATCATTGTGTGACTGTGAAATGAAATTTCACTGGCATGTCTGTGCTGAGGCTGCAGTACAATAATTGCAAACACAAAACCACTAGTAATCCAGGCGTATAAGTTCAAACTCTTAAAAACAAAAGTGAGCCAGAGTGGTATGCGTCTTCATAATTGTTTTAACATAACAAAACGCAGTCATCCAACAATTACATTTTCAGTAGAGGCAAATGAAAGGGAGCTATTTCTTGTGGGCCTTCTTGCTGTCAGGAGTATGGTTTAAGAGTCTTGTTGCCCTCAGGTACTCCCTAGAAACTTGTGCTTCTAGGTTTGGCAGTCTTTAATAAAACACTGTGTTCCAGTACAATATGTTGTAGTCACTAACAGGGAATCCTGCACGAGTAGCTGTTTTGTGCAACTGTTGCTCATCTCGTTTCCTATTGTTTTGTAATCCTGTAATCTTTTACAATCCATTCACATTATCTACGACCTCATTTATCCTAGATTATCTCCAGATTTTAGCATTGCTGACTTGTTCAAACAGTTTTGTTCTATTAGACAGATGAAATGACGATACCAGCGAACAACAATTTCATTCCCAGGCATAGTGAACGTTTTTATTCCTTTTGCTTGTGGTGCACTAGAGAGATCAGAGTGGCAGATGGACTGTTGCAACAATGTAGTCATAATAGGGTCCACACACTTTTACTAGTTAGACCAAGCCTACAAAAACACATTGCTGACAGAAAACACAACAGTGGGTGCACACAACAACATGAAGACCTGTGTGCAGTCTTATGCAATCCAATACAAATTGCTGGCAACCAACTGTTGTGAAAATACAGTGCTCCATTTTTGTTTGAGAATTTTTGATGACGTACAGTTTAGGACTGTAATTGAATTCTATAACAAGATGTTCATCTTAATTTGTCACTCTCCCAATGGACAAAATGACAAGCACTTTACAGTGAGGTCTATACCTTGTAGTGCTGAGTCAGTATCTTTCTGACACTCTCTCAAAAGTTTGGCATTGTTAAGCTTGATAGCAGAATGCATTGCAGGCCAATTCTTTTGGATTGCATAAGATTGTTTAGGTGTGATAGTTTATATCATACCACACTGCACAAAGGCACATCTTATTATTATCATATAGATAATAAGTACTACATTGATAATGCAACAGGCTGTTCCTTTTAACAAGCTGTTCAAGAAACACAGAATACTTTTCTTTGCTGAAGCTGGATTGGGTATTGGTATCTATATACTGTATATACTGTATATACTATATCCTATTTTGTATACTGAATAAATTATCACTTTGTATTCATGATTTATGGGGAGTTTTAATTTGGTTGTCCTTTGATGGACAAGAATAAGAAAAAAACAAAACAAATAAAAAATCTTGTATATTTTTCACCGTTGCAATCTATTCAATACAAGTACCCAGGAGAGGCACCTGCAAATCGATTCACAACTGCACAATTAAAGATGAAAAAGAAATGCAAATGCAAATGTAAAAAGAGAAGCACATTGCATCATTTAATTATAAGTGGAAGTTGACTGATATTAATTAAAAATTCCATTACTCTAACAATGGTAATCAATTATATAAAAGGGTTCGTTAATAGGGAGGCAGACAAGGGCTTCTTTTAAACTACAAAACTCCCATTGGACTCAGTAGACAAGAGGCACAGCCACAGCCTTCTTAACAGTGTCAGAAGAAAATAAGTGGTTTTACTAAGGAGAGGAAAACATCCATTTCTGTCTTGTAACAATTGTTTCCAATTTATCACAAGTGAATCAACAAAATGGAGTTTATGCATGTAGAATCTTATGTAAATTCAAAAAAGCAAACATACATCTGGTTAGCATAAAGTATGTGCAGAATGACTGAATGAGACTGAATGAGAAGAAACAGGTAGTGTGAGGAACTGAAATAAGGTTCCTGTTACCATCCAAACTCATGCCATCTGTTTGAGTAATTGTTTGCATTCATTTTTTTCTCTCAAATGATTGCTCAGTGTTCACAGTTTTTCAGGATGCCATTAAGGACTGTCAAACATTTTAGACAGTTAATTAATCCTCTCAAATGGATGTTTCCGTGATCATGAAGTAGTCAGTGTCTTGATTAACTGTATTTTGATAGGATGCATGGCATTTTATAGACAAGTGTTTATGACCTATAATTTCTGCTATGTTTTATCTAACCATTAGGTCATCTTTCCTTGTCAGGAACAGTTGAGGCAATGTAGATGGCTAGCCAGTGGATCAGTGATGTCATGATGGAGTGCATCAGCAATGTAGTCAAAACAAATATCTGCAAGCCCATTATTCATCTCCTAATAATTATCAGTACTTCTATTAACTCAAATGCTCAACTGTTGGTGTAAATGGGGAAAATCGTCGCTCATCTTATTGGCTGTGGAATTGACACATATTTAAGATAGTAACTGTGCTGTACAGGGAATTCTCAACTCTGAGAGAGGGCGGTTGTCCCTTTTACTTTCATGATTTGGTACACATGGTCCCTTATTGGCAATGCAGTCAACTCGCATATTGATTAATTTGAGTGATTTCAGAGGAGAATGTAACCAACCTCTGTAGAAAATGCTGTAATTGGATTTCTGCAACCAGGATTATGTGCAGCTTCTCTCAGGAATGCATATGGAAGCCACAACTCCTTGCTGATAGTGAGCCAACGTTGTTCCTTAAATGGCCCAGCAACCCTGCACTAGCAGGTAAATTCACAAATCAGTAAGCTTTCTGAAAAGGGTTAGAGTAATTTAAAGTGTTTGGTATTGATATTTACCTGTAAACAATATTAACATGCCCCGTGACTTTTATCACAAAGCAATTTATTGTTGCTGTATACTTTTTTCTTTGTGAATAAGTTGATTCTGATCCAAATGTAACAGAGGATTTTGCTTTAAGCACGACAAGGGCATATTCTATATGTATGTCTCCTGTCAGAATTCATACTGTGTGCTGTTAATTAGTGTAAATCATTCAGAATCCATCTGTGCTTTGTATGCATCCGTAGCCTACTGCTGTCTTGAATTTATTTTTATGCTGCCATTCATTGTTAGGTCTGAAACTACCCTTCAATCCAACAACATTCAGCTACTGTCCTACCAACCCAGTACTGTGCTGACAGAGTGGCAGTATGCTGGCATGTTGGTATGTTGTAGGTGGCTCCAGGTTCGTGTATTGTCAAGGCTAGAGCCATGTCATACCACATCATGACTGCTGGTTGTGTGGTACATTTTCACAGGTAGTCAGTATACTGGTGAGCTGATGGAAAGAAAACACTGTCAAATGCTGCAAGCTTATTATAGATGATCGATATTGGCTTGCAAGCCATTTCTTTTCTGCTGACAGCTCGGAGCTTGCTACCTGGGTTGTGTCATGCCTCAGTCAGGTAATAGGGATGGAGGTAAAAAAATATGCACATACACACAGGAGACCACACTGGTAGATATACAACCACAGAAAACATGTAGGGATGTGTGTGTGTGTGTGTGCACACGTGAAAGAGACAGGAACAGAGAAAGGACAAAATGGAATAGATGTGTGTGACAACAAATAGAAGCCAATTGAGTTATATTCACCTCTGAAGCTGTATTAGTGCAGTTCAGTGCTCTGTACATCACTGGCAGTTGTAAAAAGGCATTCATGAAAATCCAAACAACTACATCCTCTGTTGATGGAAGAATTTGTAACTGTGGTTGTTCATAGAACTGTTACTTAGGTCAACTATCTTATGAACTACTAAAATGCTGTATGTAGCAGTGTCATCATACATTAATGAAAATGACCTAAACTGTGTTTTCATGTGAGATTATCCTTTGCATGACAAATAACATAGTGCAAGAATGATTTTTGACATATCACATTAATGTACATGATTGGTATTGATCTTAGAGTCCGGGGTTAAGGCTTGAATCCCTTTTCTCATATCACACTTGATTAAACAATACAGTGATATTGATACAACATACAGAATGCAATTTTCTACCCAGAATCACAACAATATTGCCCATCAATGTCAAGATTCAAATGGAAAATGTTGACCATGGTGGTAAGTGAAACTGATTGGGACATTAGCACACCATTTGGAAATATGATCCAGGCAATTCAGGAGAAAAGTCCATTACCCATGAGGACAAAATATATGAAATATATTACTTTGGCAGGACAGATGAATGGCATCATTAGCTTTTATTTCAGCTGTTCTTTTCAGAATTTCTCGCAACATTCATCATCAACATACATTACAATTGTAAATGCCCTCAACCCCTTAATATGTTCTAATGAGCAGCTGAATCACTGGCACACCTCATGCATAATCTTCAGAAGAGCAATCCTTTAAAATTACTTTGCATTTGACAGTAAATTACTTATGCAACAAATTTCTAGATGAATGTAGGGATAAGGTCCTGTATTTTACATAATCTACACATTTATTGTATTTATCCTATATATTCATATTATACAGTATAATATCTTTTATTAAGTGACTATTAACACTAAGGTGTAAGGTCATCTGGTTGCTAATATATGCACAGGTGTAATATGTTCCATGCCTCAGTGATTGCAGTATTGTTGTGTCAGACAATCAGTAACTGCATTGGTCTTTCTTTATGAGGGTCATGGATGGATCAACAAGATTATTGTTTGGCACTTTGCTCAGGCTCTGCATGTAGTAACCTTGCTTAGCTATAGGTCACTGAACAGACCTCTGCATACAGTGCAAAGCAATCAAGTTATGAAGCCTGTGATTTTGGAGTCGATGTTAATTAGCCGCTGGCTTGCACTTAGTCCCACTGAAATATTTTACAACTGTAAATATCATCATGGTGTGTAAATGGGTTTGCTGCTTTTATATGGGCATTTTACAGCTAAATTTCAGTGCATTTAAACCGAACCATATTTAACAATGTGGAACACGCCATCACCAGTAAGGCTGGTAAATTTCATATGGTCAGATGATGGAATCTCTCTTTGTTGGGCCTGGTGTATATGTCTTGTTGAAAAGGTTTTTATGTCCTTCTTATGGGTCCTCATTGAAAGATTAAATTGCAGGCTCCACATCAGTAATAAATCTCAGCCAGGTGTGGGGTGGGACTGGGAGGAAGAGCCATCAATAAAAAGAAGGATGGTCATTCCTTGTCAGGCAGGAAGCAAGGGAATAAACAAGTTGTGGGAGAAACAGGGCTGCCCTTTCTAGCAAAAGTGGTTTATTGACTTTTATTTAAATGAGCGACCTTTTGTCAGCAAGTGTAAAAAAGGAGGCATTGGAGCATGCCGGTGCATGCCATCACATGCTCTGTGTTGCAATAAAGGGTACAGAGAAACTTTTTCTCTGTACCCTTTTACAGGTCTTAAGTGTGACTATCTAAATTGATTGGATTTCTCTTTAACCTTCACTGCATGTGCTGTTATAGGTAAGATGTTTGCTTTCTGAAGTTAATGGCTGGAGTGTGGGTGAGTGTGTTTTTTTTTTTTTTCTTTCATAGAACCGATTCCCTTACTGCATTTCTTGCCAAGTATATAATTTGTTTAGTTCCCTTTGAGAGAGTCTAACACATTTCCTTCTTCCCAAGATTTGTATAAAACGAAAACATGGTTGTGTCTGGTTATGCTTTCTGTGGGAGGTAACACAATGGAGTTACTCTGATGTGCCAAGATGTCTTTTAAATACACTTAGAATTTATAGACTATGTTACCGTTACGTGGGTCCAGTCCCTCATTAAGGAGATTGCAAAGGATAGGAGAAATGCTCTGTAAAGTCTCTCTTAATCCCCTCGCTTTTCATCCAGTCTCTCTTCTTTTACTCATAAATTGAAGCCCTCAAATGCATTGCGCTATCACAGGACAAAGTCAGTATAAATTATTAGACAACTCAAATGGAAAATACAATGCTCCAATTTCATCCACTTACATCACAGTGACATACTGTATGCTGTGTTTTGTAGCATCTAGTCAGAAAGTCCAAGCACTGTTAGTGACCGTAAGCCTGAAAGATGTGTTGCCTTTGATTACACCTCCTCGGTTTGTAAATGGTCATTATAATATTTATCATGCATTGAAATGACAAGCACAGTTCCTTTAAGTGGATTCTGAATTGTCACATTACTGTAATTGTGGGGAAAATATGTCAAATGGCAATTCATGACCATTATGTTCAAATAGAGAGAGCCATGATGCTAGACAGAAATGCTGGAGAATAGCTGCTGAACTCAGTGGAGAGTTTAATAGAGAGTGAGAGGAAGCAGCTTGGCTTGATATACAGCCACACCACTAATGGCAGATTTTTCTTGCAGATAATCACTGCTCAGCAAAGGAAAGGCCTCAGCATTATCTAATTGTGAGTGCACAGGGTTGTTACATTAACCCCTTTGAGCCCTCTGGGCTTTAATTGCTAATCTGCAATAATGTGGCTGTTGTCAACAGGAGATAGGCAGAAGTTTCTCTACATGACGGCTTGTATTAAATGTGAAATGTTGGCTATAATCGAGATGCTCTCATGGTTCCTTTTGTGTCTCAAGTGAGAGAATGATGATTTGTGACTTTTTTTAAGTTCCTCTTAAACTGCAGAGGAAAAGGGTCATAAAAGTAATGATGATGGTGTTTGTCTCTGTTTGTTGTTAATTGCATTAAATCTTGTTAGTTACGCAGCAGTACTTTTTACTCAGAAGAACCACCTCATAATAAACTTGAACTGGTTATGAGTGGTGTAAAACCTTTTTTTTTTTTTAATTATATTTTAAATGACTTTGTCTTTATTTACAGCACAGCTCCAGTGTGTTTTTAATGCCACCACTGCAATATTTCAAAAGTAAATTTGTTTCACTCCAAGTATCGGTTTCATTTTTCACAGAGGAATCTTAGTTTTCCAGAGACTCTTGAGACATTGTGACTCTATGTGAATAATGAAATAACCACTTTTCATAACAATTGCAGTTCAGTTGCCCTTGAGCAAAGCCCCGGAGCAGTTGCTCCTACATTAATGCCAGCAGTAGGGACCAGTAGTAGTGCTAAAGACCATGTTGAATCATTGCCTTATTTGCACCTCAGGGAGCAAAGAGGATAATTAGGTAAGTAGTATAAGTAGCAGCTTCCAGTTGTAACTGTGGATCTCCTAACCTTCCCCTCATGTTTAGTGTCTGCCACCTTAACTTACTTGACCAAGAAGCTGTTATGAAAAGAATACAACAATTCTGGCATAAATATTAGTATTGTGTGTGTGAAATCAATATGAATATATTACCAGACTTGTTTTCCATAGTTTTAGTTTCTGTTCTCAAATTAGGTCGCATGCATTAAGTGGTATAAAAGCCTGAGTCTAAATTCATTTTCTTTATTTTGTAGTCATACCATACTGCACCAAAACAAGTGGAAATGCGGACTAAGCATATTTTCTATGAGTGTCGCAGAGGAAAAGAAATAGACCAGACAGTGTGTAAAGATGGATAATGTTTTATAGCATTTCCCTCTCTATAGAATTATATGCATAAGACTAATATTTACCTATCTTTCATTTGATTGCAACATGAGATGAAATGCTGTGCACATGGGAAAAGAAACTGTTAGTACTTTAAGATGTATGTTTCAATATATTCATGTAATAACTTAATATTAAATACTTGTGTCAGACATACACTGGGTCTGTAGTAGAAAGCCCCACCTGCCTCACCCTACACAGGAAGCTTTATGTTAGTTTTGGTTAATCTGATGACAGAAATTTGGTTTGTAAATTAAGTTTTAAAAGTCGTTAATACATTTGTTCAGACTGTCTAATGCGTCACACAAATGTTATTGAAAGCTTTATTTCTTTTAATTTTCAGATGCAATCTAATGGAAACCACAAAAACAGACCTTCAGTAAAGTCATGTTAAATATTACCTATATTAAGGCTATCATATTCATTTTTTTGTTGTGGCTGTGACAGAGATTACGGACATTTTTGAATATATAGTGTTTATATTTGGAAATATCTATTTTTAATTTTGTCCAGCATGGATATGTATACTACATTATTGGGTATGGGCTAGTGCTGAGACACTGTAAATAATTTGTTGTGAGCACAGATTTGTTTTGTGTTATTATAAGGCTGTATTGTTTATACCGGATTGCTCCTTGTGCAGTGTTGAAATGGATTAGTATAATGTAGAATTAGACAACTAACAATGTGGTATGGTGATAAATGTGCCAGAACGTTCTTGTAGTTGACATAGGTTCATTGACTCAGATGAGTATGTTTTGAAATTTTAAAGAAACAGACAACAGTAAGATATTCACAAGGACAGCAAAATGTTATCATCATGTTCCCAAACATCTGCTGTCACTACTAGCAACCACCGGCACATTCAGGCGTAAGTCACTAATTAATTGACACACTAGTTGATCCATAACACTGGTATTCTCTATTCCATCATCAGTGGTTGTACCCCCTCCTTCCTTCCTCCTCCAGTGGTTGTCATGCATTTTGTATGTGGTCAGAACTGACAAAATGAATGCATCTTGTTAGTAAAGTGAATTATGTTTTTAATGGCCTGTGCTAATTACTGGTGATTTGACTGTTGCAATTACAGCTGGCAGTGATGCATTTAATTTAGTGCTCTTGAAATAGATTTTATTATTGCTGACACGGTCAAGTTGGTAAAACTGGCACACAATTTCAGCAAGACTTCAGTGTTAGAAGAATTGCACATTTCTGAACAATGTTGTCTCCTTTTGCTAAAATACAGACTTGATGAAACATTTTCTATTGATCCAGAGACCTCAAAGTTAAATAGCAGCTAAGAGGGCTTTAAAGCCACAAACAAATAAGGACAGACTCATCGACTCTCACTAATCTCATTAATCGACTGATAATTTGAATCAACAGTATTTAGGGGACGGCTGTAAGCATGTATAAATTATATGTTGATAGAAATAAATCAAATAAAATATTCAGTTTGAATTAATACATAACTTTACAGATCTCAGGTGCTCTTGATACCAGATTTGTTCATATGTTAAGCTATCAAGAGGTTAAATTTTTCCATCAAGTAGCCATACTGCAACCATTCCAGTCTGTCAGGAATATTATGTGTGACCTTAAAAAAAGAAACAATGCCTTCAGTATGAGCGGACATTTTTTCCAAAAGTAAAAGGTAAGTGGTATGTTCTCAATTCATTTATGCAAGAAAAGTAGGGGACAAAACAAATGTCAGTCAAAAAAAGAATATTGAACAGTAACAGCATTGTACACAGACATTTTAAGGTGAAGTGGCTTACTGCTTCACCAAAAATGTATGATGTAACATGTACTCACATATGCATACATTTTTTGGCGTACAAGTGTGTTTGGATAAATGACTGTCAATAATATAATTTAAAAAAAGATTGTATCACTGCCTCCCTCATCTTTCTCTTTTTGCCTCTGTTGCCTCTCTTTATAACCTTGTATATAACTACTTTTTTCAGCATTGTTTTTAACATACAAACCAACCATAACTACTGAGGACATTTTTGTAATGATGATGAAGAACTTACATTATATTCAATTACGAAAAGGTATGGAGGTAAAAAAAATGGCAATGTTCCCTCTTAACTGTCACTGAGAGAAACCTAAGGAATAATAATAGTAATAATTTTGATGAGCCACTATAGCCCCAGTACTCTTCAGATCACTGAGTGGAAATCACTCAAGGGTGAATAGATCACTACAATTAGGCACTGATGTATTATAGGACAAGCATTCATTGCACTGAGACTGATGGTCCATCAGGATTCCTTTATGTGCCTTGAAAACAAAACTGTTACCTTTTTCTTAGGCCTCTCTAATAGTACTTGATAAATAATTTAAAGACATGTCACTGACATTCTACCCTCTAGTCTCTAGGCATTATTTGTTTAGCTTACATCCTGTTACAGCTACAATCATTTTAACACAGAAGCCTTTCCTTTACGATTGTCCCGACAAAGGTCTGAGGATCTCATCTCCCAAATGCTTTTCATATGGCGTAGAATCAGTCAATTATTTTGAAGCAGTGCCGCAGCCCAGGATTAAGTGACTTAGGAGTGGAGCAGACAGCAGCCTCCCTCCCCCTGCCTTTAGCCTCAGAGACTTCCACAAACAGCATGGCTTGTCAGGGCTGATTGCAGCAGCACTGGGGCAGATAAGTCAGTCTTACTATTATCCTATGTAAGCTAGGAGTGCCAAATTACAACTTCAGCCTTAAACCCCACAGAGTTTACTTACGAATGTCTTAAGCCACAGCAGAGAATAAAAAAATCCTATACTAAAAACAGAGATGGCCAAGGTTTGAGGTTGGGACAAAAAGGAGTGTGTCTGGTGGGATGTGTGTATATATCTCAGTCTGGATTCACTTCAGGCTATTGGATCTCTCTGCTGTCTTTTTATTGCTGTCAGCATCTTCCCTGGCTCATAACTATGATGCTCTGACAGTTTTACAAGGACTGTACTTTAAATTTATTTCTACCACACCACTGATTCTCTCGTCACTTTACTGTCATATGTGTCTGACAGTCTAACATAGAACTGTGGGCACAACTCCATTAGCATGTATAGATTTTTTTCCCATGCCAGAAGCCATTTGTATCTTAAAACACTGACAAACTGGGACAGTTTTACAACAAGAGCATTATTAGATAAAGATGGTGAGGCTCAGTTCCAGGAGCACAATGAAAATGGGTAGCTTGCGGCAGTTGCTATCAGAGTTGCTAAATGTGTTTTGTATGTTTCCTTATTTTTCCTTAACCAAAAGACTGTCCCAGTATTTACATATTCATGTACATGTATCAATGATAAATATATTGTGATATTTTCTTTTGTTGATATTACCCAGCTGAAACAACAGTAGTTTTAAACTTACTCTACATTAGTGTTCTTTTCAGTTCTTTTTCCCCGGTTTTGTCTCCCTCACGTTCTTTTGCTCCCTTCATTTACCACCGATTCAATTTCTCCCAAGCTCCTTACTATATGATTTATGACTTTGTGCACACCATAAATAACTGGAAAAATAAGGCTTTTTACCTTGCCCACGTACTGCGGGTCTGACCCCATGTACTCCTCCAGTACAAAGAACTGGTTCCACACCCAGCCCCTTTTGACACGCTGAAATCCAGCTGCCCCATTCCTCATCGAGCCCACCAAGCTCCTGACGTGCTCCCTCCCCGTCCTGCTCCGTCCCAGTGGCGGTAAAGGTGGACGTAAAGAAGAAACTGAGCCTGCGTCGACTAGAATCCACAGGAACAGCAGCAGGCAGTTCCTTGTTAGCATTGGCGATCTGTTAGGTTTAGGTCCCCAAGTTAAAGTCCAGTGATGAGAGCTGAGCCACACTGAAACAACTTGTGAAGGTTGTAATGGGGAATGGGTGCCAAGGAGGACTGTAGCAGTTCTCCTGGGTCTGTCAGGATCCCACTCAGAGATTTATGGAGCTCATCACCTTAAGGAAAAAAAAACAAATACATAGTTTAAAAGGTTTGCTTTTTTTGGAATCCTGCATTACCTAATTCTGCATAAGCTTGATTACCTATAGTGTTATATTATTCTGCTCAGAGGTAGTCAAGGACTGTCTCACAGCGTGTGTGCTCATCGGGTATTGGGTGTTGATAGTTTGCTGTTCATAAATGCCAATGATTTTGTGGCTGTTTCTTGCCCATATACTTTGTCCCTACCTCCCACCTGCTTAGTAACTGCTCAGTGATGATTGTTAGTACATAAAAATAATAATAAATCAATGTTATAATCATTTGCTTTGTGATAGGTAAACCTCTGCACCAGACAGTTGTCTTGGATGCTGTGTCCAATTGGCTAGATTACTTATCTCTTTAGTGAAAAGTCTGACTTTATTTTTGCTGTCAGTTTCAGGCTGCTCACTGTGACACAGTTCCTTGATTTCCTGTAATGGGTGAAGGTCATGTGTTATTTAATGACCGTTTAATGGGGGGGTGTTTATGAGCCTTTATGTTTAGCTTTACAAACCTTGCCTTAGTATTTTAGTTAAACCTCTCAGAAAGCTTCTAAAAACAGAGATAGACCCTTAAAAAAATTGCTTTTGTTACATCAGTTGTAGTCCACCATCTGAAGACATAGCATGATGCATTGACAGTCCATATATCAAAATGACACGTGCTGTATGAAATGTCAGTGCAAAGCACCATGCTCACAATGATTTCTTTAAGATACTTTGCTTTTTCTCAGACATCACTCCAGTGAGGAGCACAACAGTTCTGACAACCACGGCCACAGGAGATTGTTCCGCTTGCTGCAGCATGTCATTTGACAGACTGCTTTCTTTGAAAGAGGGAACTCATACAGAAGATTACCAATATGTAATCCAGCTCACAGACATGCAATTGAATATTTAATTTGTTCTTTTTTCCAATATGTTTTATTTATGTCTTCACATAGTTCAGTGGAAATACCAATGAGTTGTAAGAATGGGGAGGATGCAGCATGTCACAGCATTGCCTTATATATGAGAAAAAAATCTGAATGGATATTTATCAATACATACTTCTGACAACACAAGTAGATTTGATATCTCTGTTTTAAAGCAGACTATTTGTGATATCAGAACCAACCAAAGGACGTGCAGGTACTGAACAATCTGTCATATCAATTATTTGTGTGAGAGCATTCATAAAAACTATTTAAAAAAACCTAGAGATTATGAGGAACAGGATTTTAGCACTTTTTTTTTCATTAGGAGGGCTAAAATGTGATTTTGGCATTTAGTGTTCACTATGCAGGTGATTGATGAAAGAAAAAGGAAATATTACGGAACCAACCTACTTTATTAGCTTCATTCATTATTGAGCAAGCAGCTATTGTACTGTTGCTGTTCACACCTTGTTTGCAATCCTGGCTACCATATCAACACTCAAGCAATTCAGCTCTGGCCTTGTTACGAGACACTTAATTGCACTGAAAACAAGAAAGGGGAACCACAAATGGTTGGAATGAAGAATGGAGCTAATGGTTTCCACACCTGTTTTATTGTTCCTCTCTCCCTCCTAATGCACTTATAAGCTGTACAGTAATGGAAGACAGCGTGCCTCTAATTTCATAACTGGAGCCCTCATTGACATCATTGTCTTTGATTAATTATACAGACTTGGAACATTGGCTTCAGAGGGAGACTACTTCAACAAGGTTATGCCATGCACCCAGATCCATTTATTCTTTCTGTCACCACAGTATCTTAAAAGTCAAAACTGATCTGCAAAGTTCTCTGTGCAAAATTGGCAGGAACTATCTGGACACGGGTCAGACATGCTTCTCCTGCAGGTCACTCCTCATTTAGCACTGACATAATAGAAAATGACTGTTCCCATAATTCCTGCAAAATCACGCCTCTGCCACTGTACAGCTCTGGGAGGGCCTGATGCATATTTTATGAGATAAGTTCATTAGCATGTGTCGGGCTTCGGTTGTGAGCCCTGACCCGTGTGTCTACTTCAGATAACACGACACAGTGGGCTGACAGCGTTCTCACACACCACCTTCAAAAATCAAAGAACATATGGCTCGCCGATCTGCTGGTGCAGATTACCACCCACAAGAGACTCCCACAGAAAGTTATTAGTCGACAAGGCTGCCATAAACATGACAAACAAATAAGTAGGCATTGACTTCCAGAATGGAGGGGAGCAATGAGTCATCTGGATCAAGTTCTTGTTTTGCATACACTTTCATTTCCTGATAGATATGTGGGCAGAGATGTTTTCTTTTTTCCTCTTCTTTAACAATTGCAGTGTTTTTCAGTGTGGACTGACACGCCATTCAGAGAAATAATGAAGTCATAGTTGTTTTAATAAGGTTATGGACCTGCTTACTCATGACTCTAACAGGAATTTATTAATCATCAAGGAGTTTTCAAGGAAGTTTTTGAAATGTTAAAAATTAGGTGTAATTTTGATTAAATAGCTTAAGGTTTAAATTTGAAAGATGATCTAAATGTATTGAGTCATCACTCCCATGTGTCAGTTTATAGGACTGTTTTTCATGCTATACAAAGATACAAATAATGTCTAATGAGGCAGCAATAGTGTAACCAGTGGAGAGCTATAGTGCCAAAAAATATAGACAATTAAGTATCTTATTGGATAATTTTGTGGAAATTGGCTTAAACATTTAACATATCACTTGGAGAAGGTGAAGTTAAGTGTATTGTTTTGAGATGATGGACATGAAGATGGGGTGTGTTGAGGTGTCTTGTATGGACACTGATTAGAGGATGGGATGTGCATGTTACTGGTCAGGAGCTGCTTCTAAAGAAGTGACCCAGGACCTTATCTGCAGTAGTGGGATTAGTACTTTACAGACTGAATTTTATGACAATAATCTCCCATGTATTCAAGAATATCTTTTTACTCAAACCCAGCTATAGCTTGTACTTAGTTTATTATATACTTATTTTGTTGCTACAAAAGTGGTAATCTCTTAGTTCTACGCTGCAGTTTAATAGGAGTAACACTAAAGGTAACACAAACTGGGAATAGTAACCTGTGGGGCAATGATTTGCAAATAGAAAGGTGATTAGTATCTTCAAGTATTACATCAGCATCTAATTAAGCTAACATAAGTGTTGAATCAATATTGATGAATGCATAAACATTAGATGTTCTAGGCTTACAATCAACAATTATCTGCAGTTAAAGGAAAGAAAAACCAACAGACCAAAAGCAAAAGACCTGTACTCTATTTATGTGTCTTTACACATACTGCAGATGCAAAACCAGTATTATACTAGTACAGATCATATTATTTTCTGCATCTGATGGTAATAGCATTGGTTGGCTCTTCTCATCACAGATGTGTTGATGTTCAGCACTGTCACCTCAATGATCAAAACAGTGACCTCAACTGAACTGCAGCCTGATGAGAAAATATGTGCACTTAGGCTGAGGAGATGAAGGAAAGGAGTGCTAGTCAGTCAGTGAAATCACTGTGAAGACATTGTTTTTGTACAGCTGAGGCCAAAGAAGACTGTAATATCACTGAAACCCTTCAGGGGGAGAGTGGGAGGAGAGAACTGTAGGTGGAAGCAATGTAATGAAAATGGGAGCAACAACACAGCTGGCCAGTCAAGCTAAATTATCAAAGAACACCTCATGCGTAGGTTATAGCACTACCAAAGTAATGAATAGTGAATAAAATGGCTCTGTTAGTTACTCAGTTACATTTACTCATTTATGATGCAGTTTGGCTTCAGCCATTGTGTTTGCTTGGCATAAAAGCAGGGTACTTTATCCATGTCTAGGTGTGAAACAAGGACACTTAATGTTAGATGCAAAGCATCACAGTGGAAGTGCTGCTGTGTTGGGAAAAGAAAGATAATGCACTTAAAACATGTCTTTTTGTTGTTCTATTTTCTTTATGATAATCATTGAATGGCTGCTTCCATGCAAGCCCTGTGCACAAAATGTGGTTCCCTGAACAATGGAAACATTAATATGATGTGATGAGTCGTCTTCCCCACTTTTTCTTCCATCCCACGCACATTATGTTTGGGGAAAGCCAAAGGATGCCTTCAACTCACATTATGTCTGGGCAGTTGTTAAACTTGGAGGTGGATATGAAATGCTGTGGGCACTCCACAATACCATTTGATGAGTTTTTAGCCAGCCAAAGTCACACCTCAGTGTGTCACTGATGCTGTTCCAGCTACAATATATTAATTGTGTTGCCAACAATTGTAGACCTTGAAAACAGCAGTTTTGTAAATATTTGAGGAAAGTCAGACTGCATTAATGATACGTTTTCTACCAACAGCTCAGCACTGTAGGTAGACTACAGTGGATTTGTTTTTATTATATATTGATCAGTTAATATTGATATGTATTTGTCCACCTCCTCTGTGTGCATCTTAGTTTATGCATTACAGGGGTTCTGACCACCAGCACAGCACTTTAGATTAGCTATCTTTGCTGAAAATTTGATTCAGCCATAAATAACCTTGGTGATTTCAAAGAGATAATACCACTATTGAGTTTTTTTGAACCATAGATTTGTCCTGAAGAACACCTCTATCTTTCATTGGGTTCATTAGAACACTAAGACAGTAAGCCAAAACACATTCTTTTAATAGAGACAAATGGCAACTTCTCTTGTTGCCAAGGCTATTTCTGTGATAAATGTGCTTTGATGCTTACTTTACTAAAGTGCAATGTCGGCAGAACCAAGAAGTCATCAGTGGAAAGAGACTTTGCAGAGGGTTTTGGTTGTGTTGGGAAAGCTGTATTGGAAGTATAGTTTTTACAGGTTGCCAGTTATTTAAAAAAATAAAATGTCGGATTATAGAAATGTTAGCATTTTGCTTGCATGCCAATGAAAGAGCATGTGAATGACCATGTATTTGTATGCACCAGTGAAAGTGACTCTGTTTTGACACCTGAATTGGCAAGATTATGTCACACAGATTCACGAAGCTCCAACTCTAATGCTCTCTTGCTTATTAGCAGAGAGCTGTGTATGAAACATTCAGCTGCCCAGCACTGACCTTCACTCTCACCCAGTGAAAATGACAAATGCTGCCATCATATCAGCAATTTGTGATAAATGTTAATTCTGTCAGTAAATAGAAATTCATTAAACCTGTTTGTTGACCAGTTAGTATGTGCTTTACAAGCTGGAATATGTGATTCACCAGAGATCTTATGAGAGTGAAGAAGCTCCACTTTGTACAACCACAAGTCTTTTTGTAGGTTCAGTGACTCCAAGAGTGATGTGTCTTCTCTCTAGCTCAACATTTCACATTGGTTTCAGCAGTTGCATTCTCCCACTCAAACTTTAATTTATATCAGATCAATAATTGAGACTAGTCAGCTTAATAGTTTTGAACCATGACATACAGTATGGAGATCAAGTAGCAAATTTAGTAGTCTACATTTGTTGCTTCAGTGTGTCTGACATATTTAAACAAGAGTAAATATAAATATTGGCTCACACTTGGAATCAGCAAATACCCAATGTTAGAAGTGAAAAAAAAAAATGATCAGGACATCCTTAATTTCAGCAATGTACACAGTGTATATATTGGAAAGACCTTGACAAGTGACTGCCAGAAAACACAGTCTGGCAATAAAAGCAAACGAGACAAGGTTAGGTTTGTCACAGCAAGAAATACAACAGATGTCAACTTTTTTCCCCCTTTATATATGAAATGGCTGTCACTCCATCACTCCTACCTTTTCACTTTGACACCTTCCAGAGACAGTGCTTTGAGCCTGAACCCAAGACGGTTCAATGCTTATTATGAATCAACAGAAAACAGGGAGGCAGTGACGAATGTTAACTTTACTTTCATATTAAGATAATAAAATTCTGACTTAATGGGATAGGCAACATAGAAAATTCTATTCAAAAAATATATCTAACTACTAGTTTACAGTCATACCAGAGCAACAGTAATATTTCCTGTACAACCATAAATGCTAAAGAATCAAAACAACAAATCGTTTTTCCCTTTAGTCTCCTACCTAGTGATAATCCAGTGCTCAGCTATCTTTTGTCTTGTCTCATCATATCTTATCATGACATCTGAGGTTTTGACAGATACAAATATTCAGAGTCAGGAGACATGCCTGATCTTATTCTGGAGCACTGAAAGACAGGCAGCTACTGAGATAAAAGATAAAGTGAAGCAGCACTATTGCCCCAAGGCAGCTATGGAGCACCATTGGTCCACAGGCAACTGTTGGCATCCAGGCAGGCAGTTCTCCAGCAGGTAGGATTACAACAAGTTTTGGACTCTGTGACCTGCTTAAGCAGTTTTATGGTGGCTCTTCTCTCAATTAGGAACACTGCTCTCGATTAGGAACACTGACATTTGGTAGCTTTTGTTTTATATAACTCATATCAAAGACAGTCTTTACTGAGTAATAGATATTCACGGTCTCCTACACCTAGTTTAAAACAGGTGCTGCTTATCAAAAGCAGACCTTCATCAGTCTCAGTCTTCTTTGTCTACATTGGATGCGTTCAGTCATAGTATTGCTGTTTGGTTGTGTGTTCTGGCAATGCTTATAGCTCACTACATAATTATTGAAGTTATTTGTTTAAGTCAGGTAACAGCTATGCATGTTAAAGGCTAGTGAAGCACAACATTTTATACGACCAGTATAGACTGTTGTGTGATTGGTGACTGAAAAATGTGTCTGAAATAAGTAAGATCTTTTCTGAGATGTTGTGCCCATAGATTACCTTTTCACCCATTATTTTCCATTGTACTGGCATTCAGAAAAACAGACTAGATTATATACTGATAAGATCTGACTTCATCAGTTCAATTTTGTCCAGTTAGGAACCTCTCATATCAATGAGCACATACACTGCCTGAGATCATATATCACCTTGAGTATAATTCAGTGATGATGAAAAATAAATTAGCTCTGTGTCCTACTGAACGAAGGTTGCCTCTCTTTTAGAAAATGAACTTTTCCCCCTGAAGATATGGAAGGCTTAGCAGTAGAGACAAAACTGGCCTGAGGCAATAAAGAAGCACTACACTGACTCAGCGCTCCCCAGTGTGAACACGTCTGGATCCCATGCCAACAAAGTCTATGATGCAACAGATATGGCTCCATTGAAAGGTTATGATTAAAAACAAAATATACATAAAACTTCAGATAGGTTCCCAGGATCTGAATTATGGATTTTTCTTCCTAGCTCTTAGATGCTTTGGATAATCTGTGACATATTGCACACATATGCACACATAAAATGTATCTCTCAAGGTCGAACTGCTCAAAACTGATGCCTGGTTCCTGTTGTTTGAGTCACAGCTGCCGCTGTTCTCTGATCTGAGCTGAATGAATATACATTAAAATAAAAGGTGTGAATGTGGAGATCCGTCAGCACACAGCTTGACTATGAACCCACAAGCCAAATTGACAGTGGGGGGAATCTTGCTTTACCTTCTACTACAGAGTGTGCAGTGCAAATTCAGACAGTGCTTCAGCTCCTGCTGCTTCAGTTTGAACTGAACAACTGAACAAAAAAACTCTAAGCCTGAATTTTGAATCCTGTTTTTGGGGTCTTCATAATCCCTAATACAGTATAAATTGAGAGTCCCTTAATTTACTGAATTTAAAGCATCAGTTATCCCCATACTTTGTAAGGTACAATAGAGGTCCCTTAAATATAGTACATTAAATTCAGCCATGGGTTAAACCCCTTAATGAAGGGATAAATTGAGGTGCAAAAGCATCATTTAAGGTTTACCTTGGGTCTGTTAAGTATCATTTGGTCATTAGTTTCCTTGAATTACCTACACCATCATAAGCATTTCACCTGAATCATTGCATAAATTTAGTGTAGGTGACTGATTTAACAATATTTAAACATCTAATCACCTGCAAAAATTGTTGGTTTCACTTGCTCATGGATTGTAGATTAAGCATTTCAAGATGGTTTCATGTCTGCTCAACATTAGTTTCATACTAAAATGATGGCCGGAAATCAGTGGTGGAAATCAGTGGTGATGTAGTGTTTACACAACTTAGTGAAATGGATTTAAACATACAAAACCACCATAATGATCCCTGGCAGCATTTTGCTGGTTTTATTTGCAACACAAACTTTAAAACATGTGTCAGAGGCAGATTATTCAGTCAGCAAGGATATAATAAACAGCACAGAAATTTAACTTGTCTTAATTTCTATTGTGATGACAAGTCATATAGCAAAGCAACTGCTCAGCCGCTGTTGCTTGGTTCTGGCTCCTGGTGGATGAAAAGTTACCTTGAAGCCTGTATTGACCCAACTTGGTGGCAATTCATTATTGTTGAGTTGATCCAGCACAGTTAATTAGTGTAATTTTTATCCAAAGATTATCCAAAAGAGCATTTTCAGTATTTCTAGGTTTTTATCAAGCCTTTATTAGGTATAGTGAATGGATAATTTTTAGGTTCCACAGCTGTATTTTGCCTCTGTGACCTTCAGTTATTTGCACAGCGGAAACTTGATGAGAAAACAATTGATGTGCTGCTAGTTGGCCTCTTTAATCACGGATGAACAGCTTTTGCCTATTACAGCTGTTGTCTTCTTCTAATTACCCTGATCTAATAAGTGCATTTGCTTGCTGTGACAGACATATATCCCAAACTATTATGACTGTCATTATCCGGCCGCAGCATTTTTCAGTCAATGCGCTTCCCATTTTTGCTTAATTAGACATTGCTAAATGTTAACAGATAAAGCTTGGGCGAGCAAGTCAGTCGGCGTTCAGATTTACATCCAGGCTGAGCAGATGGCAATAAATTAGATATGAGAGAGTGAAAGAGAGAGAGAGAGAGAGGGAGACAGGGAGAGAGAGAAAATGGGCAGTTGTCTAAACAATTCCTGAATTCCTCTTTAATGGTAGAAAAAAGAACCTGCCATGTTCACTACTGTGGCATTTTGAAGATGCCAGTCCCTGTTCTAATCAACAAGTGTGGAGCTGGTATATTAAGCACTTCCCCCTCTTTGCATCTGAGGGGAATTTATTTAATTTTATTTTGTTTTCCAGTTCTCCAGTTATATACTGGAAAGCAATTGCTCTTTTGTTTTTAAATATTGTATATCTCATTCAACGGTTTTCACCAAGTAACAGTCTTCACATCAACCACAGCCTTTGTGGCACTTATCATGTTGATGCAGTGGACAGATAAAACTCTCCTCTGAGGTTAGTGAAGAAAAAATCTTGCAAGCATGTATTGAGTAGAATTGCTCCACTGTTGATTTTTCACAAATATTTGAATAGTAAGCTCCTCAAGATTGTTATTCACTGAAGCTTAAATGGGGCTAATATTTTCACCTCTGCAGCCTTCTGCATTCTAATAGCATCTGACAGTTCAGTGTTTGGCATTCATGAGACTTCTGTGGTGCAACACGTTTATCTTTGTCACTTTGTACAGAAATTAAAAACTGAAACTTCTATTTGTGTCACCACCAGAAGATAATGCAAGCGGTTTGGAGTAACAGTGAGCTTGTTGTCCTGCCGTGCTGCAATATAAAGTTCTCTCGCAGCTTGAGAAGTAAGTGCTGAATAAGTTGATGCTGAGTATATTTTTCTCCAACTTGTGTTCAATTGTCTTTCTTTCCTTTTGTTTACATTTTCCCTTCCACAATAATGACTACAGTCGATGGGGGAATTCTCACTCGATGAACACCTTATTTGATTATTTGAGACAGCTCTAAAAAGTGTGTATGTGTAGAGGCTTGGTGATGCTTAATTAAGTGGCTCTGATGCTGTGGAGCCATCACTTTTGCGATTTGAGGACGGGGGAGAACTGAAAACAAATTAAGCCCTTTCAGTGTGCACTATTGACAACAATGTGTTGCTCATGAATATGAAAATCAACACTCAACGTGGTGTGTGGCAAATGCCTCTCATGACTGAAATGCAATACCATCTCCTATGTTTCTAAGTTACATGGAGAGTGAAGGTAGCAAAAATAAAGATTAATATTTCCAGAAATCACAACCTGGCATTGTTATTCACGGTTTGAAGAATCAAGCTTAAACTGGTGCAAACTAGAGCACAATTCATACACTGTGGTGGTAGTGGCAAGCTGTTTGACTGAAGACATAATATTCCCTCTAACAGTAACTGTACAGTATGTACAGTGTAGACAGTTAAATTCATTATTGTAACATTTGTTTCCTTTTGCATAATGTTTTCCACATTTAATAACTGGCTTAGCTGTTATTTTCTAATGATGATGGATTTATTATAACTATTCCATTACACATCTTTTCATAGAGATTCACCCTGAGCATTTAACTTTACCATTTTATTCAAAATACAACCACATTAGTCTCTTTTTCAGAACAAGATTCATCACCATGGTTTTTCTATTACCACAGTAATCTAAATGCAAATTTTAACTGTCCCGTTTTCCACCAGGATGATGCTTCTGGCACAGCATGTGCACTAGAATTGAGATGTGTTTTTCCCCTCCTATTCTACCTCTGTTACATGGAAATTTAATCTCGAATGAAGACTGCTTATCATGTTGACATATTGTAAAAGAAAAGTTGTCACTAATTGAGCAGAACGAAAGCCTTGCAGTTAAATTCTGACACTGTTTGTTTGCATCTTCAGAACTAGACAGTGTTCCTGTATAAAGTTGGAATGATAGATGAATATTATACAAAAATAAATCACTGTATTACATGGTGGAATCAGTATGTTGAGTTATGAATTCTTGATAGTATTCTTAAGAAGATCCAGATCTTAATTTTGAATTTAATCAAATTGCAGTTTCCTTAAAAGTAATCCCTAGGGGGTATGCTACATTTACCATCTGGACTTAAATGAAATCTTTGCAGTGTTTTGTCACTGTATGTGTCACCCCTAGGTACTTTCATTGCTCAGGTAGAGGGGAAATACACACCATACACACTGTCTACACACAGTGTGATGCCAGAGCTTTCCTGGATGTACTGATATGGATTGGTGGCAGTGAAAGGCTTCATCATTCCTGCCTTCCCTCTTGCCCCTGCCATCAATTTTCCCTGCATGGATATAGTCCTGAGTGACACCTAGTGAGTTGCTTTCTCCTATCTCTGCTCTTCCTCAGGACTGTAAATACATCCATAGTGCAGGAGCTGAACGTGCCTGTCCTCATGTAACTTTAAACCCACGTGTTGGTGGTCTGATACCAATAATCTTCCTCCGCACGTTGCTACTTTGGCATTGCCACTCAATTGTACTCTGTCATTGTGGTCAGGGACGCTTGCTGTAACTTTTTTTATCATCTCCTATTCATTAGAGGAGTGAAGGCTGTATCTGTATCCACACTGTTCATTTCTTCTCTGTCTTTTAAAGCAACATTTATCCAAAATGTAACACATCTGTCTCTCATGAAACTATTATGTTACATCTTAGCTTTCACTGTTTATACAGACAAATTTAAGATGTCAAGAGCTGTACCTTGATGTACATGAAGTGTTGCAGTGTATTCAGAGCTCAGAACAATTGCCAAATCTTTGCCTGAGCCAGACAGAACAAAGCTGGACTTTTCTTTGAAGGTTGAACCTGAAACAAAGTAATGATCTGATAAATACAAAGTTTACACTTTGTGGAAACTTAAACTTAAAACATTTCAGCTTTAAGGGTTAGGATGTTTAGATGAGACAGCAACTTGTACCTTATTTACAATATTTCTTGTTAACAAGGGGGCATTCAGAGAGGATTTTTCAAATGAGCCTGTAGGAGCCTATTTTGCTCAACATTAAGTGCTCAGTTGTTTACTTCCCTACAAAGGGATGACTGTTTCTGAGTAGTTTTTTTTCTGTAGCTGCCAGGAATTTAAACTGTCCTGTGACAGAATAACACTACAAGTGACACAGTATGTGGCAGAAAAAATCTTTTGTGGGAGATACAAGTCTTGCAGCACTTTTGGTTATTTTGTTAAAATCAGAATCTATTTAATCTCCTCAAAGGTGTTTGAATAGGACAGTCTTCAAAATGTCTTGACATTTTCTTTCAAAATAAAGGAGAGAGTCAAAGATCTCAGTAATGTCAACGTTATTGGTGCTATTGGTGCTGCTAGAGATACCTGATAAGAGACTGATGAGTGCAAGAAGGCTCTCTCAACTGAAGCTAATTATACATTTTACAGTCCCTGCTGACAAACTGTGCTGTCTGTGTGTGTTGCTGGAATGTAAAGGTGGATTTAATGTTTCATGTAACATTTTGACATTTAGTTGCAACTCCGAACAAATTAAGAATAAGAGCTCAAGTAGAGGGAACACTGTTTAGAGAGATGTACAATAACAATAGCTTGTATTGTATTACTGTACATTACATGTATTACTAGATAATACATGCAAGACTACTGCTCCTTATTAAAAGTGCAAATGAAGAGTAGAGAAAGTGAGGAAAAAGAGTTATGAGACTACAAGGATATAGGAAGGAACAACAGTGACTCAAAGATATATAGGTTATGTAGCAGCATGGAAGCCAGTGTGTAAATTTAATTCCCTTGAAAACACAATTACTTAAATTGGCAATTACATGTAGCCAAAGCCTAATGAACTCTAGATTATTCAGAGGCAGAAAAGGATCAGGCTGGATGGAGTCTTGTTGTAGCTGTTACTGTGTACTTAAATGTGCACGTAAATATGATAGCAGAAATTCTACTTGTCTGGCAGAGTCCTGATGTAACATCTTTTATTTCCATTATTTTTTGTAAATAAGATCAATTACTGAAAACATCAGGTCCAACCTTTTTCCTTCTCTGTCACTGTCTATGGTGCTGAGAAGTCTTTCTAGGAGAATTAGCACCATGGATAGTATCCACACATCTTTTTTGTTTTCACCATTTTCAAATATCCACATATATGTAAAAAATGCTCAAGCATGATTGTTTAATACAGCACATAAGGTTAATGATTTGAACTGCCTGTAACCACCATTAAATGTCCATATTAGCTTATGTCTTGGTAGTCAAGTATCAGGGCAAATAATTTTGTGCAGTATGAACATTATCACACATGCTAAGTTTCAAAGCAACATGTAGAAACACTGAAGTTAAAGAATTACTCTTAAAACATAAGTAATAAGTACTTAGTCAACTTTTCTTACACTAAATGTATTAAATGAGTTTTAACAATTTAACAATATTCCAGTTATCCATTTTGAGCTTTCCTTTAGAAAGAGAAATGGGTTCATACAAACATTTTAATAATTCTTGATGATAATTATGTTTGAGAGTGCATCTGCTGTAGTCCAATAAGCATTTAGAATAAATAATGAGAATTTTTTAACTCCGAAAGGTCTGCTTAATTATTTAATGCCTCAAATGGATTCAGTAGTCTACATCAAATGGATGAACATCAAACAGAGGCAAAGGAGATGACAATTATTCCGCTACAGAACTTCACATCCACTCCAAATGAAACGGCTGAATCTGCTGAAGTTTTTAGGTAGAAAAGCCTTTTGCTGACTCGCTTATATTTCATCTGACAGAAAAAGTAAGACATTTTCCCTCATTCTGTCATCTGTTATCAAGTATATGTTTTCTTTGCATATCCATTTGTGTACAACAGCACGTTCCACAAACAAACAGTTCAATAGTTTGAAAATACTTTCTTGTCAAACAATGAGATACAGGACTTAATGCAATGTTTTCCAATATTTATACATTATAATGACTGTTGCAATTGCAACTGTAATGGAAATCATATGCCAACCAAAAGAACACAAAAGTACACATGGGAAATCAATATTGATGAGCTGTGATTATGTTTGAGTCTGTCCATATTTTAACAGAGACAAGACAAGCCAGCTCCACAGGTATTGCTATTGTTGGACTACATCTGTTGCAGCAAATAATGACAAAGATGCAGAGTAACTGTCGGGAGTCCACTATAATCCTGGCACAGGGAGCAGCGCATTAACATGTAAAGTCATTATACAGAACCGTTATTCAGTGTGTATTTACTCAGTATTTACAACTTGGGCGAAGGCTAAAGTACTGAATGTCGCATGGATCAAATGTTTGACGTTTTATTTCAGGACAACTCAGACAACCTGCCACCAGCAGCATATTTAAAAGAGGCATGACTCTGACCTATAACCCCATGAAAAATATCACTCAGGATGATCCAGTGGTGGAGTGCATTGCATGTATTGTTTAACCCTGAGGGTTCTTCATGTGTTATGTTTTGGACTAAGCCTGCCAATAATCCAGTGTTTGCGTAGATACCAGATAGCTTTCCAGACTTCCATCTGAAAAATTTATAGGACAGGTAGAAGTTGTTTTCATTATCTAAACTGCTTAGTTAAGGTAAACATTAAAATTATTGCCAAAACTGCTGTAAATGACCAATAGATCTTGTTTCCTTACTACACTTGAGCACTTTACTCAGAGTACCTGTGCATTCATGCAACTATCTACCAAACAAGACAATGAGCAGTTGTAACTGACATATTCACTCTTCCAAATAATGGTTTTTAGATACATGACCAAAAAAAGAATAGATAAATAAAATAAAATAAATAAATAAATAAAATCCTTCAAAGCAGTGGGGACACATAACACTTCTTCCATGGCAGGTAGAGCTCTGGGATGCATTACAGGCATTAATAAATAGTTAAAAATATACATCACCGGCCAATTTAATTAGATATATAGTGTGCAGGTTTAGCAGGCAGTTTTATATAGCTGCTGCAAGGGTGAAATTTCCACTGAATCTGTGGTGGATGACATGTCATGCTGATAAGTGATAAAAGGCCAGTATAACCAAGAAATATGCAGCGTTGGTGGTCTTGCTCTAATTATGTGATTGAGAATTAGATACATTTTCTGCTCTCTAAATTTTAATAGATTTTAGATTATGTGTGGAAGTTGCACTGTGGATAGTTAAACAAATGCCCCTTGAGTCGGCAAATCGATACACCTCTCAGCTTAAAGTGTCAGAATGTCGACACAACAAATTTGTGTCTTAGAGGAATTAAATAAAGACCTGTGCGTCATGGCAATTTTGTTATTTGACGAGTCCTTTGTACCAGTTTTCATGTATTCTTTTACCCTATTTATCCCTCTAAAATTCACAGGCAAAGGTCAAGGAGTCAAAGGAAGAAATATGCAGGGAACAGAGTGATCACAATAGCAAAAGTACGTACTCCATACTCTATACAGGCTGTCATAGGCAAAAAAGGAAAGAGTGAGTGTTATTGTGAACTTATTTAACAAACTAATGGATTGGATTGAGGTCATTTAAATATTAGTTAAATATTACCATCATATGCCATTTACCATATCGCTGAGCTCAGGATTCAAAATGCAGTTTGCTTGTTTTTATTCTATTATATAGATCTTTGTGAGATGCACTGCATACTTCTCCTGATATCAGGAGCACCAATTAACTGCTCCAGTCCTGCTAGTGTTTTTGTGTCAGTATTCAATTGTGGAGTGCAATACTGAACTGAACCATTCCAGTTTTTATATTATTTTATATTTTAAGTCCATGAGCAACAGGGCCTCAATGGATAAATAGATATTGAAATAGATAAATAGATTTTGAAAGCAAGGCCTATTTAAGATTTGTGAACTATTCAGTACTTAATGCACACTGTAATAACACAGACAAGTAGTTTTAACCTCTAGCCTGTGATATAGGAAATGGACAGCCTTTGGACTATTAAACCCTGATTTATGATGTGCACAAATAATTGATAAGTTGATTAATTGACACGGTTAACATAGTCAACATCTATTTTCAAGAATTGACAAATATTTATTTGACTTATTTTTAATCAGGTGGAAGATGGGAGGAAAGACGCAGAACTAATGTTTATGGCTCGGTTTCTGTCAAGCACTGCATCTCTGCTCGCTCTGTATGGTGCAAGCAAAACACTGGAACAAACATTGGCAATAAAATGAAGTTGTTTTTAGGTCAGGATTCCTTCAGTGCTCATTGTTCATGAGGTTTTTACTGGGAACTGAATTATCCACAGAGGCCTCATTGAATAAAGCAGTTTCATATTTTAAAAATCTGTTTTTCGCGACGTGGATATGGGATGTTGAGAGCGGCTGTTGGCTCAGGTTGTTTCTCTGATAACTGAACATGCACATGTCTGATGTAAATAATCCTCGTCTGGTTTAAGATTAGAGTTATAACATTATATAAAGTGACAGTGGCGTGACTGGAAACATTCAGAAAGTAGTCGGGTGAAAATGTTTTAATGTCTGGCTATCCAGCCGACAGCCGGTGCTTACTGGTTTATTGTACCTTAACACTCATGTGACAGCAAACGACAGGAACAAATAACATAGAGCTTGTGACATAAATTATTTTAGATGATATGCAATTACAGCTCTGAAAAAGAATCTTTTGGAAGCCAAGAAAATAAGAACAACTGATGCATGGATGGCTCTCATATCAGATTTTTCACTGTCACTGTCACCTGCTGTTACATTGACGGTGACTGGAAGATTTCAGGTTGTGTGTTTTAGACTCACAGCACAGATGAACCACACTGCTAAGAACCAGTCTGAGCTCAGTTGCTGATGAGTGGGACTTGGGAGGTAAAGTTAGTGCATCTGTACACTACAGTGCAAAAATATAACACATGACAACATATTATTAGTTTGGTTTTGGTAGAGGGCACGTGTTAACGATGATGTCAAGACTAATTGACTTAAATTAATTGAAAAATTTTCATAGGTTCATATGTTACAGAAAATACACAGATACATATATGTTAGTTTACAAAATTAAGACTGCATATCTGCAAGGTAGCTACCTATTTAAAGGGCAGTTTACCAGAGGAGAAAGTTCCTCATGCATGCATGTTCAGATTGTCCATTGTGCATTTTCTGTAATGCTCTTTTACTTTACCATATTGTTTTTAACTGTCTGCTCCTGTTTATCAGCCCTACTTTGCCTCCCAAGTTTTGATGAACTCTTTACTTCTTTTGTTGTTTTATTTTGCTGTCACATTTTCAGAAAGGCTGTCTACTTATTTTTCTAGCTGGAAGATTCTACTAAGGCTAGTGCATAATTTCTTTCAAAAACAGGAAAACTGGCTGCTAGCACAATCACCCATACCTCACATAATTGTTAACACAGATTTCGATCGGTTTGCTTGGGTCAGGGCAACTGTTACTGTGGTTTTCTGGTGTTACTGTTGAGTAACTGTTTCATGTTTAGTACTTATGGTAGAAAAACAGACTACAGTTTCAAGACAGAGCTGAGTAACCTGCTTTTGTGGAATCATTGTACACAGCAAAATTGATTTAGAATGGCCTCATCTTTTTTGGAGACACGAACAGATAAAAAGCACAGCTAAAACGTATGTGGTAACAAGATGCTTTTTAAAATCTTCTTTTTTAGACCATGATACTTTAACAAGTAGAACACATAGTTGATTTACATGGATTCGTCTAGCAGCTTACCATCCTGTTTACTGTTGTGTGTTATGTCTCATCTGGATGCAGAGAGCCCTTCAATGGATAGAATATATTTATATTTTTTTAATAGAAAAATAAATGCAAAGATTTGAAGTGGAAGCATGAACAAGTATATCATATCAGTAATATAACTGGGCTGTTTTCCCCTTTATTAGAGTGATGTCCTTGAAATGAAACCTCCCGACGAAGCACTCTGGACCTAATTTCATTAAATGGTAGATTTTGCCAAGTCAGTGAACCTAAAATGATGCAGTTGAACTCCCTGGTCTCCAGTCTCTGTCAAGGGGAGAAGGGGGTGGGAGTGAATCAACCTTAGACAGGTTACCATGCCATAGCCTCCAGTCAACCTCAACTCCTCCTCAACGTGCTCTGTTTTAACCTTGCTTTAAACGGGTCCTTCATTTTCTCCTACATATTGTCCATTTTCTGCTCAGCAGTGCTGCAAAAATAAAACTAGAAAGAGAGAGACAAAAACAAATATTTTTTCACGGTGTTATGGGTTATTAGCCACACAGTCACATTAAGCTGAGCCTCATTATCACTGCAAAGATAAACTCAAAAAGCATTAGGGTTAGAACTCACTGATGTATAGCTATGATCATCACATTGGTTATGCTAATGGCTGTCTGTGTTTTCCGTGAGTGAATGTGCTACCCTAATGGCCATGTTCATCAACATGTATCTGTGTACTTATGTGTATCTATGTGTGCATGTCTATGTCTCTTAGAATTGTGGTGTGAATCTGGAGCATCACAGTGTCCTGGGTCTAAGAGGACTGACAAACAAAACAGTAAATGTTTCCTCAAAGCTTTTCATAGACTTAGCGAATGTTAGAAACTCAGTGGTCCAATCTCATCACCTCAAACTAATGAGCCATTATGCACATTGCACACACTGGAAATTCAGTGTAATAATGATCTAATTAATTAATTAATGCAGATCAAAAGGGTGTAAGCAGAAGAGAATTGTGTTTAGGATTTTGCCTTAGGCAGCCCTTAGTGACCACAGTATGTGATATAAACGATACGCCTCATGGAGTCTTCCTCCCCTTTAGCAGTCGGCTCTGCAAGCTATTGATGTTTGCAGCTATGCACTCTGTGCTGCTGGGCAATATTACTCTCAGTGCCGGCAAAACAAGGTTCACTTTAACCTGTGATACCTTTTGTGCAAATAGGAGAAAAGTCACTTTGAGAGTCAGTGACTTTGTGGTGGATGTTCTATGGGATTATCGTTTTGAAATGGCTGTGATCTCGTTTATTTGCCACTTCCACTGCCTGCTGTCATCTGGCTCTGATTACTGAAAACAATATGAGGCACAAAGCTGACAGAGAGCATTAGGAATGGCAAGGGTGATGCACTTTCAATTAGAAAAGAAGTGTGTTTTTTTTTTAAATACATCTAGCACACTGGAGTCTTCTCGCTCATTGTAACTGCATGGCTCGTAAGTCTGAGGCTTGTTTGAAATTGAAAACAGATTTTATAGGTAAATAAGAAGCTTCAACAGTCTCTATTTTTTGCCTGATGCCTGCCCCTTTGAGAGTTTTCCGTCTCTGAACGGTTTGACTGCCACGGCTCTCCTCCCTCCTGAGATTCCTTTTTTGGGCTGTCAAGCCTCCATCTCAGATCAGATAATCTAATGGACCCTCAACTGAGCCTTAGTATTAAAATGGAGTAGTCTGACCTCAAAGGCATTCAGAAAGCTACTTAAGCACTAGTGTTTTTCAGCACTTAATTAATGTGACACAGGCAGTATTCCCTGTGCGTTTAATCAAAGTATTCTTAAAGGTATGACAGTCTCTTCATCTCACTGAAGTGGACTGCTGCTTTTCCTGTACTCCTCATTCTAGTTTTCAGTACTGACAAATGGTGCAAAATGTAACTTGCAGGTTCAACACACAGCTGCAATAATGTCTCCCGCATACAGTGCTACCTGCATAACCTACACTAGAATTGAGCGAATAAGGTAAATGGGCAGAGTCTGTCTGAGTGCTTACCATTGAGATTGAACTGACTATGAGATCCAGTTCATGGTGTTTGGGAAAAATTAATTTGCATTGTTTATTGATTTAATATTTTAGAATTCTGAGGGCTACTTTGTCACAGAGGGCCCATCAGCATTCGTAATCAAGCATCACAGTTCAGCATTATTAGCCTCAAGCAGTGCTGGTATAATCAGTCAGCCAGGTAATATTAAAAGGTGGGCTCTTTCAGGCTCTCAAGTGACATAACTGCCTTAATCAAACAGTTATCACGCAAGAGGCCAGAGGGAGAGAGAATAATGAGAAAGCAATATCCTAGATTAAGAATTAGTCTTTTCTGTAATGGCTCTCTCTCACTGGGTCAATGGTGCATAATGGTATAGCATACAAAATTGGGGTAAAGATTTGAGGATGGTGCACTGGGGTTTCATGACTCACACTGATGGGAACAAAATGGAATCTATTTGTCCCATGCACCAAGTGGAAAAGTAAAGAGTACAGAAGTTAATGTTTTGCCTTCTCATAAAGGCAACTGCTTCCCTTTGGCTGATGGTCTGTCTGTACCACTTTGTTTCCTCAGTGTTAAAAGCTTTATTTGCTATTGCTTCTCTCTCTCTCTCTCTCTCGTTTTCTCCCAAGAAGTGACAGCCACTCGTTAAAAACACTATAGCTGACATATCTAACAATAGAAACTCTACTACTATTTTCTATTTAACAGTCAAAATATTGACTACTGAATTTGAGATAGCAAAATATTTGTAAAAATGCTTTTATTGCATTTCAGAAATGGAAGCACCTCTCTCATACGGTCCTAGTTGAGTTTTAGAAAGGATTATTCTGTATTTTAGATAGTGTGCAATATCTTTGGTCTGTGTGCTGGCCCTAAAAGTCCCATAGGGAGGAACTTTCTCACTCGCTCTCTTTCCATTTGTACTTTATTCTTTGCAAGCTGTATTGAAATATTGAATAGATGGAGTCTAATGCTGACAATAGCTATAAAAGGCTTATGAATAACTTCACATACTGCATTCTTCTCCTCTACATTATTCAGTTCCAGTTAGCAAGTAAACTTTGAAAAGCTATTGCTATGTATTTAAACTGGAGCAGGTTAATGTGTATTCCTTAAAGAGAAGAAAATCTTCCCCAGAAAATCGAAGTTGTTTATCCATAATTCTGTGAGCAGAAGTAAATATAAAAAACTATTGTATGAGGTGCTTTTCCCCAAAGCTGTTCTTTTTGTAGGCTGTAAAATATATGCAGGTAATCTGCAATTGGGGAAGATCCTTTTCACCTTTGTATCTATAACATTGTTTACATTATTATCGCTTCTACCCCTGTCTCCACATATGTAATATTGAATTATAGATAAATAATCTTAAATGTTCACATTTTCTCGGATTTTAATCACATTCATATGGATTCCCATTGACTAGAGCATAAATAAAATTTGCCAACATGTACAGGTACATTATAAGTTACTAGAAATTCCATCCATGTAATACTGAAAAATAAATCAAGTATAACAGGCTTGTCTCAGTAGCAGAGTCTGCTGCATAAGTGAAAAAAATGAATCTCTGCGGATTTTTAAAGTGAGGGGAAAAATTGATTAAGGGTTGATGAGCAGCTACTGTGAGACATCATCTGTCTAATGTGACGACACTATTCTGCTTCTTTTTTTTCCATCAGCCTCAAGCCTCAAATCCTGATTTCCCCTGAGCAACTGGTAATTATGTAATTCATGCTCATATGATAAGATAACAGATCATCCATGTGTTTGTTGAATGAGTCACGTGACTCAGTTATTTGTCTTTTTTATTTGTCTTTCACACAGTTTTCATGCATGATTTGTACATCTGCATGTCACATGCATTGCAGTGTGTAGGCCTAATCATCACTCACCCAAAAACATCTGCAGTGTGTTTTAATTATATTTCTTTGAGGTGAAAGGTAAATGCCTTTCTGCAGAAGTGAAGTATATATCAAAATACCTGTTGGAACAGTTATATACAATGACTTGTTGGCAATTGTGCTACTTTCTTTAAATTTTTATTTCTTTATTATTTTTTTAGTCTCTATGAGTTAACAACATACGTTTTATTACGTTTATGTACATATTACATTTATCTATCCCATTTAAACCTTGATCACTAACCTTGACTCATTAGCGCCATCTTACCACAGTTTTCTATGTATGTACAGTGAATGCATTATGGATCAAGAGTAAATGTGCTACATGGCAGAATGCATTAGCATTAGCAGTGTTCTGCATAATAAAACAGGAAGCATTGCTTTATTCAGAGACAGTTTTGGTTAGAGGCAAAGCTATTTTCTTCACAAAAGTAATCTAGGAATTTTGTCCAACATTTTGGTTTAGAGAGAAGTAAAAATAACTTCTCAAAAATGTTGACAGTTTTGGACCAGTGTAAAACATGCACATACAAACATGCATTTTTTCAGCTATCAGTGTTCTTTGGAATCAGTCAAATTCAATGATACATCCAAAACTGCTGCTGCAACAGATTGCCTCTTAACTCCTTAAATTAAACTGAATTTAAAACTTTACTCTAAAGTTAAGATGTTGCCCAAAACATAACACCAGTGATTTATGGCTCCATATTAGAAAGATGATAGAACTGTCAGTCCAGTGGATTATGTAGACAATTGGAGACGGAGCTGGCAGAGGCCTTGCTTACACAAGGGTGACTGGGCACATTGTTGTTTATGCTCTACACCATGAAGTCAAAGGACCCTTGCTCATCAGCAAAACTCAGCAGGCTAGGTCACAGCTGTCAAATACAGAACCGCAAGCCTTGGGCTTTTGTCTTGAATTTTGCCTCCTCTGACTCATTGTTCTGCTCTGATGAAGAAAAGTAAAACAGAGCCTGTGGAGGTTTTGTAAGAATAATGGGCACTCCTGTGATTGTGCAGCCATTTCATAGTATTTAATCCTGAAACAAATATTCTTTAGGGTGACTACAACATCCAGCCTGAAAGATGCAGATGTTTGCTTGGGTCAGTGCATGAATGACTGTTCAACATCATGTACTTTGTGCCATATGAAATGGAACACTACGAATGAAGTTTAAATGTATCAGCAGCCATTTGTCATATGGAAAACTAGCCAACCAGTTTAGTTTTCTCAGGGCTAGAGGGACCGTTTGGTGCTGTTGCCACATTTGGTCTGTTGCACTGACCAAAGCATTTGATTCTCAAAGTCTAGACTCTGTCTGTTCCAGTTTTTTATTTTCTTTGAAGCACACAAGAAACATATTTCTATCTCTTCACAGTGAGGCTGGCTTCTTGTAATGTGTAATATTTTGGCAATACTTTGTGTGAATTGTCTGGTGTTGGTATTCAACTCACTCCTGTATGAGAAAAATAGTCTCATGGTAACCTGAAAAACTGAACTGAAAAATAGCCAGACCTAGGGTGTCCTCTTGAATCCAAGATGCACACCATGTAGACACAAACTACCAATGACACTGCTCTGCCCATTTCACTGTACTGAATAATCTGTAGATTGCTTTTCACAATGTCATATCAAACTCAGTAGACTTTCTGATGGCACAATATGTTGATTCTTAGAATTGAACTAATTGAGAATTGTTAGATTAAATACTGTAAGCTGCACTTATGAAGAAGGCTCACACAGTAACACATATCTTAAAACTTTATTGTTTTCATAACTTTCATTTTGAAAGTTTTTATTTTTTGTTTTAGGTCTACCTCTGAAAATTGCGACATGAGCAATTAAATAGGCAGTCTTTGTCCCTTTTAATCTTAGTCACAACTGAGAAACACTCAATCCTCTGCAGCCTCTGTTCACAGGTAAACATAATATATTAACCCCCACTGAATCTTCAGCCCTCCCTCCTCTGGCCCTCACTTCCTCCCCCCTTACACCTCATCCTATTCATCACAGGCACTGCACACACTGAGAAAAGTACCATCATGCTGACCTTGAGGAAGTCTCGCTCATAAGAAGACTCACCCAGGCCAAGATCTAGGGTCTGTCAAGATGATTTCTTATTCTATTTAATGGAAGAAGTGCAATGCTTTATCACTCCCTAGGTTCATGGTTTATATAAGGCATAAGGGCCAGCCCTGTTTGTAATGGTAAGCTGTTAAGTCAAAAACCCTGTACACAAAAACGATGTCCTTAAGAGTCACAGTGATTTAGGTGTGAGGGGGGGTGAATGGGTAATTTTATGTTAAATCGGCACTCTTCTGAATAGCAAACTAAGAAACAGATGACAATGTCCTCCTATCTCCGCAATGACTTTTTTCACTGAGGCATTTGTTGGAAGATAAGCATGACTGAATACAGAGGGAAGTGTTTCTTTGTCCTTATGCTCTCATATAACATCACAGTTCGGAGTTTGATTCTTTGGCTCAAAAGTTTTTGACTAGATTGATTGATTGATTGATTGATATATTAACCATGCAGGGTTTGTTGCTATTTAACTGCAGATCAGTCTTCATATCATATATAGAACATATTGGTCTAGCTTATCACTAGCATCTTCAGTAACTCTCTCTGCCCATATCTCAAGAAGGTTTGTGCTACCTAAGAGTAAAATAAAGTATATTGCAAAACCATAATCCAGTTTTATTAAATGAATCAGTAAAAAAGAGCAAAGTCAATAAAGTTCCATGGCATGTTTAATAGATTTTGCGTGTGCAACCTTCATCATATCAGCAGTGGGTGACATGACTGACAGTCTAACCCTGGTATAGAGTCAGCGCATGATAATATAAATGAGACTGATATTTCATGGGTAAATGCAGCTGAGTTTTGTGGTTAGCTCCCATCCTCCCATATCAAATGGCTGCCTGCTGCTGTGCTAGCTCAGCCTCTGTTCTACTCCAGTAAGTTATGATGTAATTTTCCTCTCTGCCATGATAACGATAAGAGGAGGAGATACCAGAAGGAGCGACTTCCATGGGTAAATATTTCAAATTAAACTTCCGCCCCTACACAAGCCGTTCTATGCACACAGACTTGGAATTACACCTCAGATATTGTAAATCATATGGAGCTGTTTCCTAATGCGTATATCCTTGTTTTTGTCAGTTTGTTCTAACAATTGTAGTTTTTATGGAGTTTTCCCTCTTCTTAAAATGTCTTTATAGTAATAAGTTACTTTCTATGGTATCCAGGACTAAAATGATACATGAATTTGGCTTAAGACATTGTGATAGCATTGCTGAACAGATGGAATATTGACTAAGAACATTCATGCTGCACTGGTTGCATTTAAACTAGTCTATATGCTAGGGAGGGTAACTTGCTCAAGTGTGTTAAGCAAAATGTGAAATGTTATACTTTGTGAGAGGTACTTCACAGGAGCGTGGTGTCTGCTGCACTGGGAAATGATGTGATTTAAGGAGCACATTTTCTTTTAATGAAATGAAGATGAGTTTTGACGTGGATGAATAAATGGGAAAATTTTATGTGGCATACAGTAGAGGAGAGAATTAATTGCAGATGGCTTCTTGAAAAGAGAAAAAGGGAAACTCCGCTGCTACTATAGACAGGTGAGCAACACAGTCTTTGCTTTTTACATAGGATGTTTTAGATCACAGACTCTGGGAAAGTATATTTTTAGCAGTAATATGATTGTACACTGTGGTGTTCTGTCAAACCTTACCTTACAAAAAACCACATCTGGCATCAGTATTTTACTAAATCACCTAAGTGTATTGTTTAAAGTTCATGATTACAAATTCCCCTTTCAAACAAACACATTTTGAATGGATAGATTTTTTTTTAGATATCTTGAAAAATAATTAGAAAGACCGTATTAAAGACATTTAACACATTTCACACGTGATTCGTTTGATTGCCGATGGACAGAAAATGAATTATTAACAAGTTCCATACTCTCACATGAAAAAAAATTGTTGATTCTCACTAAAATGTTAACTGAGTAAACTTTGGATTTTGGACTGTTGGTCGCCAAACTTATGTCATCTTTAACAATATTTAGACTTCTTAGAGTCTAAATGATTAATAATTTATTTAAAAAAACTATTGATCAAAATCAACCATCAACCAGCCTTCATAAATAGTACTGCATCCTGACTATGATGTGACTATATTAACCCTGACTCAAGTGAAGATAATATATGAATTTTATTGCTCTCCCCAAGCAATTGACTTAAAAAAAAAAAAAAAAAGTCATGCTAATGGTCCCAAAGTCCTCTTTGAGATTTAATCAATTCACCAAAATGGAGTATTCCATATCCATTTCTCCCTCACACTTTCCTGCAGGAGTGTTGCTGCTCAGCCCCTGTAATGAAAGGCCCCCTAGCACCCTCTCTAGAAATCATTACAATCTCCCTCTACCTCTAGGGTCAGTAAACTAATAGTCATTCACCTGTGTGACAGGAAATCTTTCCCAAGTTGCCATTGGGGGCTGGTGGGGTTGTGTTTAAGGTTATAGAGTCAAGTCCAGCCAGAGATGACTGTTTATTGTTTGGATGCATCCTGATGATTAAATATTTGTCACATTGAAAGCATTTGATCACAGATGCAAAGGATGGAGGTTACATATATAACCTGCTAATTGCCTGTCTTCCTGAAACTGGCAAGCAATAAAAAACTGTTATTCATCGCTAGCCAAACATAGAGACACAACAAAGAGCAACTTTGGAAATAGTAAACAGATTGGCAAAGAAACACCCCCTATCATCCTCTTGTGCTTGTGCCTGTGCATGGCCTCAAGTGATTTTTATGACCACAACCGTTCTTGCCCACTGTTGGCTGAGAATCTGTAGTGGATTTCTCAAAGGGATGGCACTAATGTATTCAAAGGCACAAAGGCCCCAAGGTCTCTTTGGGCTATTTTAAGACTTTTGCTCTGCAGTATTCAAAATTTGTATGAAAGACAGTTCATAAATAAAGTCCCCTAACAAAAGGAGAAACAATGAACAGACCTCACTTTTCAGTTCCTGGAAAAATCTCAAACAGAAGTGGTTGTGAATCAAAATGTATATAAGTGGATTTGTAAAAAAGCTAAGCCAGTCTCAATGAAGTATCAGAATTGTCTATTATCTATTAAATGAGTGTCAGAGGGCCTGGTTCACCTTTCATGTTAGATGGCATACCTCACTGTTTCATATGTTCATAGGCAAAGCAGTTGTCCTCAATATAAAATAGTATCTTCAGGTAACTACGTGCTTCCTACTTCTGTTTGCACTGCTACTTCAAACAACACACATATACCACAGGGAGGGCTATATTCGTTTGCTTTCCAGAAAAGCTTCGGCACCAGTAGGCTGCAGAAACTGTGAGGTTTAATCTCTGTGGGGTATTTCTACCACTGAGAGGAAGAAACACCATGTCCAAAAAACTGACAAACGAACAGAGACAAATCTATATAAATAATTGCTAAGTGGAGTGAGGAGGAGTTGCCCATCATTCAGAGCAGAAGCGTGCGCAATATCTCCTGGAGATTGAGAGTCATCCATCACTGCAAGACTTTAATTTGAGATGTTTAGGACTCTTGCTGATGATTGTCTGAGAGCTGGGGAGAGCCTTGTCTTAGAGGTCTGCAGGGGTCTTGGCTGAGTGTAGCTCTCTGTGGGAGAAATTGCTGCCTGACACAAAGCATGTTCAAGTACAATAGTTTCAGCTGAGATTGGCCTTGAAACTGCAGATAGAACAGCCAAATTCACTGTCTGATTATCATTTTGATGCTTTAAACTGTGCAAGCAAGTTTATTTCAGTTAGTTTATTACATCTTGTGGTGCTATAGAAATGCATACAGACAGACACACTTTTCACGCAGAGACACCGGCATAGACTCGTGTATGCACACTTGGACACACCTCATTTAGAGCGGAATGATGTCAAAATGAGTCCATTGACTGGGGGCGGAGATTGAAGAGCCCAAGGTAAAGGGAGTCTGGAGACTCCAAATAATCTCAAGTATTGATTCTGTTTAAGCCCAGGGCTCTTGATGGACACTTACTTCTAAATGCAGTGATAGGTGGCATATCCAGATGACTGATCACTGTAGTTCTGCTTACGGTAAAGGTTACGAACCATCCATAAATAACAGCTTACCCTAATCAAACACTGCAGCGAATGTGATGATATGATGACAGCCAAGTGGACATGTGCTTTAATTTACCCGCAAAGCACTCAGTCTTGCCATTAAATTTACATTGACACAGTGAGACTAGCAAAAGGCATAAGGAGTGGGTTGACTTCACATTCACCCTGCTGGTAGATGTATCTGTCAGCTGCTTTGAAAGTAGTCAGTATCATCATCATTTCAGGCACTGAAACACTTAAGATAGATATTTTTAATGACTCAAAAATAAACCAATATGAATTGATTCAAATTTGTCATAGAGTGAATAATGCAGGATCACTTAATACAAAGCATACAAAGCAATTTATGAGCTTGTACCAAAAATCTAGCTTTTTTTTTTTTTTTTTTAAGCACAATTAGACTTACATAAATCATAAATCCTCAAAACTAATCAAACTTCTTTGCAGAGTTGTATAATTAAATGTGTGTGGTACAGTGTGAAACAAGGCGATCTGGTTTGACACTGTTGAGTATAACACAATATGATAATATAATATCCCTGTCCTTGCAGAGAAGGTTCACCTGTCAAGGGCAGCACTGACACTGTGCAGCATTTGTATCAGGAGACAAATTACAGAAACCTGACATTATAGCTATTATAAAAAGTTAGTCAACAAGCTTAACTATGAAAATTGTTTTCTTCACTCTGTCTTTAGATGGCTGACATTTTTGTGACAATATGCACCTAAACAAGGTAGTATAACTGTCATCATGTCATATACCACAAGTATATTGCATGTCTCTTCATTTATCCCCTTTAATGCAGTTATAATACCTGAGTGGTTGGTGGCCGCTATCCCTGAATGCTCATTTTCTGCACAGTAGCCTCTGTGTGCTCAAAGCGTCCAGCTCCCCTTTTCCTCTGGAAGTGGACTCCTTGGAGCGTAATTTGATTATTCCAAAGCAGGTGTTTTCAGCTGAATGCTGATAAGAAGACTCAGTGCCTCTGACACTAAAGTGAGTTACATTAGATGTGCTTAAAGAAGTGAAAGGCAAGAGCTTATTTTTTTATCTAATCTGTAAGCGAAGATGGGATTGACTTTGAAAAGTGGTGCTAGAATTCAGAAGGCATCTCTTCAGTCAGACTGAAATAACGTTACACACATACTAAGAATGACAAGTGAGTAATTTGAAGTATTCTTGGTGTAATGATAGTAATGCACATTGGTTCAAAAGTCCATAAAGTAGCTACAGTCATTGCATTATGTCTGTCTATGTGATTGCCAGTTGCTGAAACACTAGATGCATTCGGTGCAACAGACTACTTGAGATAACTGTGCCTTGGATCATCAAGAGATGCAAATTTGATGTTATAACAACTTGCAGTGGGGCTGCTGATGTAACAATCAAATGTGTAAGTTCATAGCAGCTGTCGCTCAGCATTGCTTGAGGGTGCAATTCTATATTTTGTGTCCTTATATTTCCTTTCTGGCTCATGCGAATAAGCATCTGCTACTGCGGAATGGGGGCAAGGTTGCATCTGTGATCCCATGTTTCTCAGCAAATCAGATTCTGTCAAGCCTCTTTGATATCCTTTCAGATTGTTCTCTCTAATCCCTTTCCACACAAGAATGGCCTTACCCACTAATAATATTGCTGATATACACTGTGTGCAAACAAAAGGAATAATCCCACGCCTGTGATTGAGCCATCAGACCCTGTGCGCTCTAAGTCTCAACTGAAAACATTTTTGCATTGCACTGTGTAAACACATACCACACTATCTGTTACATTTAAAGTGAACACATTCTCTTGTCCTTGAAGCTGTCATTTCCATGAGGAGTAGACTATGAATTAATATTATTCCCATGTTCATTATAATTATTTAAGAAGAAAATTAAATATGGTTAAAAATATTTACACACAGCTCTCATCAACTTGTCAAAACCACTTGAAATGCAATGGTGTGATGATCATTGTTTTAAACTCTTCAACACAGTTGAAAAGCTACATATCCTTTCATATGCAGATGAACTAAAATAACTCAGATCTACAAATGGGGTCAGCACATGCACAGAGTGAAGTGTTGCTTGACATGTGATCCAACCTGCTTTAATTGACACTTAACTGAATTCTTATGTCATTCTACAAGCCACGACAGTAAGCACAAGAAACACACAACTGCACACAAGTGTCTGCGGTCCTCTTACTTACACATCAGTCTTGTTTCTTACAACTCCTATGGTTGAAACATTGTCAAGGACACAGCTGAGCCACGTTAGATCACACTTAACCAGCTGTTAGAAAGAAGTGTCTCAACTGTGTTTGCAGAGGGAATGATAGCACTAACAATCAAATAAAGCACCTTCTGTTCTTTGAAGCTCTGTCAGCAAGCTATAAAATGTATATCAACAGCACAAACCAACTGATTCTTCAGCTGCTGGGAATCACTTCAATTTCTGTGAAGGTGAAAACTAGGGTACATGTGAAATACCTACAGGCAGAGGAAGAATAGCTTAAAGAAAGATACACGTACCTTTAGTGGGACACTTTGGAGCAGAGATGCAGCCAGTTTAATCCAAATATTCACTGAATCAAACTGTCCTCCCACCTTTACGCAAGAGGAGGCTCTCTTCCTTTGCTGTTTTTACTCCTCTTTTAATTCCCTCTCTCACCCTGCTTTCCTCTTTGGTGCCTTTCTTTCATTATCCCGCTCTCTGTGTGTACAGTTGTGAGCCCACGCTGAAACAGAACAGATGCTTTGCGAGCGAGCGCTGCACGAGGTACAGAGACAACAGCTTCAGAATAGCTGGAGAAAACACACCAAAGTAGAGTGTGTCCGTATGGCAACAGAATGACGACTGAGGGAGACTGAGCGAGCGAGTGAGTGAGCGGTGAAGTGAGAGAAGAGAATCTTGTATGTGTGCATGCATCAGAGAGTGAGTGAGAGAGGAAGTGTGTGTGAAGGAGAGCGAGAGAGAGAGAGAAAGAGGGGGAGTGAGGAAGAGAGAATGTGAGAGGGTTAGTGAGCGCTGCAGGCTCAGTGGCGGGCGACAGTCGTGATTGCATTGGCGTAAGGCAGCAGCGCACCCCCCCGCTCGTCAGGTCTCCTGAGCACTGGGGGATCTTCATCAAGCAGATTACAGCCAACTAGCAATCACCCCACCCCCAACAACCGGTGACACACACACACACACACACACACACACACACAGAGCCAGTGGTGTGTGCCGTGGTCACTGGGGATATTTTAATCGGACAGATACTTGGAGAGGTTTCTTTTGTCCAGACCTCATATGCTTGTGGATCCTTTCATGTCCAACTGTTTAGACACCTTCTCCCTCTTTGCAGCCAGAAATGAGTTAGTTCATCTTTGTGGAAAGGATGCAAAAACATTTATTTTATTTTATTTTTTTTGGCTATATTCAATAGTGTTCTGTGGAAGATTAGGGCGTTGGAGTGCAGGGTGTGGTGGTGTTGGGGTCCATTAATCTTGTTTGACTGACAGCTTAGCAACCAAGGGAAAAGGGATGCAATGTCAACAAACTTAAACCGTGACTTGCAAGCCAGATAGTAGACAGAACTTTGGTAACAAAGAAATTGCGCTATATGATGTAATGTTATTACCTTCTCGTCACTGAAAGTGATTTGAATCTGGAAATTTACCACAGAGTTTTATAGCTGTGTAAGCTGCTACACCTGACTTCCCCACTGACTTTGTAGCTTGGGGGGTGGGAGGTGGCATTGTTTTCCTATCAGGTTCTGCTAGCCAAATTGTGAGATAATTTATGATTTTATGCTAGTAGACAAAGACATAGTCACATTGCACTACAAAAGCCAATGTTTTTACTCATCTTTTGTTTCCTAGGCTGCTGAATGACTGAATGGTGTTAGTGTTACCATCACACTGCAGTAGACAACTGACAATTACTGCTTTATGCTAATACAGTTTAAAATAAAAGGTTTAGATTAGCTAATTATGCAAATTGGTTCTCCATCTAAGTAGGTAGCTAACCAGTGGCAACCTTACTGGCAGATGCATAAACTGACTGCCATCCTTAGAAAAAAAAAAAATTGCTTTTGACTACCAGTTTTATTTTATTTTTTGTCTTTAAAGCAAGGCCACAAGGCCATGTCATTTAAACAGCATATATATTGAAGCAGCATTTTAAATACATTTCAATTTAAATTGTATTAATTCTTTCACAACTTTGTAGTCAAAAAGAAAAAAAAAAAAAAAAGAAGGAAAAGGTGTATAAAGCCCAGAGGTCAAGTGTAATTTTTAGGTTTAGTAAGGGTGAATTAAATTTTATACATAAGACTGGGAACATGGCCAAGGTTAGCTGATGGTTAGGGTTAGGCAAGGTTGGTATTGGTGTGTGCTGGCTGCAAAAGTGGTGATAAAGCACATGGGTAAGGGGGATAGGCTGTAGGGGGGAATCCAGTTGGAGGATGAAGCATCAGCTGGTTCCTGCTAATACCATAACCTCTCCGAGAGAAAGAGCTAATAAAAAAGCCCATCACCTCCCCCTCTATTCCCAACAGATATCACCACAGAGAAAAAATTACATCATCTAAACATCAAAACTTTACGGGTTTCTCTGAAGTCTGGCAGTTGTTGCTGACAGTGACCTAAATTCTCTTATTTTCATGTCTAGCATGATTTAATGCACTGCTATTTGCCTCACTTGGTCATGCAGAACACAGATGTCATCTTGTCTCTCCCTGGCATATTGAGGAACAACCACCAGCTTTAACCTTTAAAATTAGACCTTGATATGGTGGGGGAATCAAAGGTGGCACACATCACTCTATGGAAAAGGTTATTGCGGCATTAGCATTTAGGCCTCTCTATATTTCATTTTGACTGTCTTGAAGATGGACAAGGCTCACAGAGAAACAAATTTCCCTTTCTTTTCCTTTTTTCTTTTTTTAAGATGACACTTTGTTAAAGTGAAAACTTCTACTTTAATTTCAGTAGAGCCAAATTGTTGGATGATTCATGTTTTCTAGAATTGCTTGTAAAAATAAAATTTTCTCTGTCTTTTGTTTTGTTTCACTTTCAGCACAGATACCAATTGCTATCAAAATGCGGCATAATAATAGAGTGTTTGACAGTGAGAGCCACTTAATTTAAAGAACGGAAGCAGCAAATTTGAAATCATAGTAGAATTTTCACTGAAGACTACCCCATTTACATTCCATTTCCCATTTCTCTTCTAATATGACAACAGACTGTGAAAATCAATTAGTCAACAGAAATTGAAAAAAATCAAACGAATACAAATAAGCAGCTTCCACTCTTCAGAGGAAGCAACAGAGAAAGCAGTGTGTTAAAAAAAGAAATACCGAATCACGTGAAAATTATGCTTTTTTAAAAATATGATTCTCAAAAGCTGAATGCTGTAGTTGAATGTAGTTATGCAGCATTTTATACACTCAGCAGTCCTGGCTGACAACCCTGCTCCCAGATCAACCCTGTCCAGATGGCATGGCGTGGCTCTAGAGGGCTCCATTTTTAATCCTCTTGGCACAAGCTCTGCTAAGCAAGAGGTGGAACGGATGCTCGTAGTCAGGCGTCAATCAGGGCATTTCAGACTGGCACACTGCTGCGTGGGGCACAAAAGTGTTCCACACAAGTATGCATAGGAGAGAGAAAGAGGGAGAGAGAGATAGAGAGATGCATTGGCATCAGTCCATATGCAGGACTGGCTGACATTTAATTGAAGGTCATGATACATTGTTACTGGCCATTCATGTTGGCAGAGGTTCCCAATACAGAAAATATCAACATCAGTCCTCACTAACTCAGTTGTTCAAATAAATAATAAAATGCATTGTAGGACACATGCACACACCCTACACAAGTTATGTTGTCATACTTCAGTCTTATTTAAATAATAGCATTTCATACAAATGCAGTTTGAAACACTAAACACGACAATTGAACATTTAAACAAAGAAGTAGAAGAAAGGTTAATAAGCACAGAAAAGTGTCCCCAAATTAACTCATCATAGCCACATTTGAGTTTGAAACTGATCAAAACCACCAGAGATTTGGGAGAAAATTAGGGGATTTGAGTCCTTTGGGGCATGAAATCAGAGAAATATGTGTGATTCAATAAAGTTTTTTTTTTTTTTTTTTTTTTTTTTTTTTTTTAAGTAGAAAATATCTAGCTCCCAGAATAAGCCAAAAACGAGGTAGGTGTTTTAAGATGTTTAAAGATAAATAATATTGATGAAGATAAGATCAAGAACTGTAATGTGGTGGTGATTTAACGGCATTAGACTGGCTTGATACCCTCAATGGTTCCATCGGACAGAGCAGCCATACTCACTTATTTGATTAAAATATTACAATATTGCTTACGAATAACATATCAAAGGACAGTGTGTGGTGAATTATAATGTCTGTGAATTGTTAATAAGCTAAGGGAGTATTTTCACCATAAAACTAATGCACAGTAATAATTCCAAATTAATTGCATCTGGTTTGTCTGTTAACTTTAATTGGCCACCAGAGGAGTGCAATGGCTCAATTTTATTTTCTTTAAAATTTCACTGGGTGACTGGGTGATATTGGAACACAAACATGCTTTCTAAGGTACATCAAATAAGAGTATAAAAGGGAAGAAAGGTGTGTGGATCAGCAGTGTAGTATAGCAACGTAGGTCATAATACACAGAGTGAACCTAATTTGGAGGGTGACTTTTTGAGGCTTGTAGAAAAGAGAACTTTATATAGATGAAAAAAAAAATATTACTCCAATTATTTATTTATCTTTTTTCCTACTCATTATTTTCCAGGGACTGGGGTGAAGGGGGATGGATGGATGGGGATGTGTTGCAGGACAACAAGGACCCAGGTGTAGTTCTTATTAGTGGCTAAGCTAATGGAATCACTAGTCTGCCTGTCTCTGGATCACACAGCTCAAGACAAGACCAGCCTGTCCTGAGGGAGGTCTGGCCCAGAAGAGGGCATCTGGAGCTCCAGTCTGCCTCCTCTTCTCTGACTCACTCCAATTACCAGTGGGAGAGAGACAGGCATTATCCTGTAACAAATACACCAAATCTGTGGCTCATGGTTTCTGGTTGTGGATCCATTTAGGTCAAGCGTACCTTGTTTTTGACACGCTTCAGAGATATATATCCTTGCAGTACCGTCCCAAGAATTAACCTAAACAGGATTTTTATTTTGATATTGTTAATTCAGTCTTGCATGTAGTCAGTACACCTAGACCAGTATCAAATGACCATATTTTGTGACCAAATTAAATTGTGATGTGCTTTATCCAGTATATTCTTCACTTTTCCTCTATTCTGTCATTGTTGGTATAACCAGTACATCTTCACATATTGTTCTCTCTCTTGTGAAGAAATAATGACAAGTTGATTTATAATGTATTGTTACTGTAGCATAAAGCTATTCATGCTATTTTCAGGAGGAACATTTTACACATAATGTTTACATCAGTCACTGTTGGTGCATACAAAACTTGTGGGTAGACAAAACAGTCTTTATTTCAGGGAAACAGCTGGAAACTAGTACTAACATTTAGATTTTTACAGCTCTATTAGAGCAGTGCTTCTCCTTGTGGATGTAGTTGTATTTGGTTGTGAGAACTCATCCACATCTGCAATGTTAAATCAGAGCAGAAGAAACTTTGATTAAGTATGCTCACATAAACAAGCTCTTCACAATCAAGACCTGAGGCACAACGAGAAGAGAGTTTTTAAGGAAAACTCAAATACTGAATACTGATCACACTACCAATGCCGCATTGATCTAAATGGAGCAGTAATTAAAACAGCCATGTGTTTCAGAGAGTTGCTTGAATGGAGTGAGTCAAGCACTCAGTCTGACAATGCCCCTGCAATACAGGTTGCCATTAACAACAATCAGTGCAAGCACTAGGAATGAGACATCTAATCAGTTTCTCAAAGCTGTAATGCCAGCCTAATGAAAGAGATTAAAAACGCTTATTTGAGAGAGGCCGGTGCACGCTTCCCTGATGATGTTTTTCTTCCTCCAGCTGAAGATAAAGGCACTGTAATAATGCCAAAAGAATTATTCTAGACCAGGATTTAAGATATTGAACATGGAATTCATTTTCATGGATGAAAAATATTACAGGCATATGGGAGGAAAAATTCTCATGCAGTTTGATTCAGAGTCACGTCAGGTTCTGTCTGAAAAAATGGGGATGTCAGAGAAATTGCCCCACAACTAAAATGGGGTCACATTTTTTCTAGGTAGGAATGAAAACTGTCTCAAAGTTTGGATGATTTGACAATTTGATCAGCAATCTTTGCAAGTAATCAGTTCTGGCAGACACAAGCCCACTCCTGTCAGTGCCATGGGCTGCTGCAAAATGAGCCCATATTACTTGTCTGCTGCAAAAGCTGAGGGATGTGTTGTCAGGCAAGCATTTGGCAAAGGTTTGGAGTAGGAGTGGGAAGGAAGAAACACATTAAATACTGTGGAGAGATGAAGCACCCAGTATATGGGCTCCAGCCTGCAGAGGTGAAGGTATATTGAACGAGTGAACGAGGATGGGCTCAACAGCCAGGAGGGCTGCGGTGCAGAAACTGCCTCAACTTACTGCAGGCTCTGAATTGTGCTCTGCAGCTACAGGATATTACCTTTTCATGCTGTCTACCTGAATGCAGCCCACAGCCTTACACTTAAGTCTTTTGAGAGTATTATAGTAATTCACTCAGGCCTGCCTTCTATTGTACTTAAGGATTTTGTGTTGTTTCTGCATTTGAAAAGAAGCAGTATTCTTAAATATGTCATAGTATACTTGTACTGTGATGTGATGTGTTGTGCATTTGTAAAGACCTGGTAGTGTGTAAATGACACAGTTGCCCTGCTATGGTCTGTTTTTCTGGCCACTGCGATGTGATGGGATAAGTACTGAGGTCTGTCCTGTTAATGGTAGCAAGCCAACTTGGATGTTAGGATGAAAACGAGAGACATGTAATCTCTGAAGGAAGAATGATGCCAGGGAAACGGCTTTCCTGTTTGTCCACAGCACGGATTTAGATCCCTTCATCCCAGCTCTCTCCCACTGCCTTCACAGGGTTATTATTCTCTGAATTCCCATGGTGTGGCCAATCAACAGATGTGTTTAAACAGAATTTATCTCCCCTCCCAACACGCCTTCCCATCAACCAATGATATTCTATCATGTAATGGAACATGGCAAATTTGGTGTGATTGCCAAGGTATTGTTTATAGATGGGGTTTGCATATGACTGACACTGAGCAAGTGGTTCAGTAAAAATATCAATATCAAATATCAGCATTTAGCTATGTGTTAGTTAAAGTTTGTGTTGTAAGGGATAAAGTGCAAAAAGTGTAAATATAATAAGAGTACAGTTCTTATTGTAAATGTTACTGTCAACCATGTTCTGTGCAAACACAGAACATGGTTGTAGGAAACAAAATTAAGGGACATCTGGCTTCTATGACATAATGACAGTATATCAGGGATCTTAGTGAGGCAACCCTCTATATAGTACATTGGAAACAATACTTAGAAGATAGTTTCACCTGGGTTTTATGTCCCAAACGTTTGTATATTTTCATGGATCAACACAACACTATTCTGTACTATTAAAAGTTAGTAGAATTTTCTGGTGGAAAACACAAGAGGACTTTGAAGATCACAACAGACATAAAACACAAAATGAGCTGTGCATTGTGTGCCAGAGAATTTTTTTTAATTTTTTTTTTTTTTACTTCATTTGATCACACATAGAAAGCAGGAAACATGGGGAGAGAGATAGGAAGATCGCTGTACGCCTCTTAGAGTACCAGGCCACCAGCAGGCCCTTTATTTATTAATTTTTAAGTAAATGAATAAATAAAAAACAGAAAATAATGAGGCCTGTATATGTGTCATGAGTAGCTTGGCTGATACAAACCTACAAGGTAGCACTGCAGCAGTTACCATCCAGAGCCTAATTTGTTACTGAAGAAGATGATTCCAGCAATTCTGTTTCAAAATTGGGTCAATAAATTGCTGTCAGTCTAATTCATTTGGCACTGTGTCATTAAAGCCAGAATGATGCTGTTGTAGCACTGCTGCATCCGCCATCCTTGGCAAGCAGAGCTTAAATTAATATTCAGCTGGATTGGTTTGCATGCACACACACATGTGGACACACAGGCACACACACACAAGCACACACAGGGAGAGACAGATAAAGGGAATGGGAGACACAGATTATTTAGAAATTATGGTACCAATACAAGCAAATGACTGCCTTCACCTTTTCCTTCAAGAACTGTTTTCACCATGAATAATAAGGAAGCCTAAAGTTTTGGGAATACGTACTGAGCTTCATAAACTTGTATCACCTGCTGTACATCATTAGTAGAACTCACATCAAGGTGAGTGCAGCTAGTTCTTCCAGCGGCTGAATCTGCCAGCTGTTTTTGTGTTTTATACTGAGCGACATCTTGTGACCATAAAACCTTGTGATTTTTACATCCCAAAACACATTTTCCCCACAAATTCATCAAAAAGCATGGTATCACGTGCTGCTCTTGTTACTGTGTGTCATTTAGCAGATTTGCTAAATGAGTTGTCCAATCCATTAGGCATACATGGTTTATCAGTGGTCAACATGTGTGGTAAATTAAATAAAGGGATAGTCCTCTTGCATATAATTTCTGCAGGGAAATCTGTGGGAAAAAAATGCTACAAGTGGGGTGGGTGCTTGCTAAAAATGCCACTCCATTTTTTTTCTGTAATCTCCACCAGGGGCTAGTGGGACTTTCTGTTGCCTCTTAATGTGTAAGCTAATAGTGGAATATTATTCGATATGGTCCTTGGCTGTGGACATAATTCATAGTACTTTTTTCCCTGATGCATGTTTGTGCATCATAGTAAGAAGAAAACGAGCTTTGGATATTGAGTTGAATCAGGCTCTTCGAGGCAGCACAGTGTGTGATCTTCTTACATGTGAGGGCATTTTCAATTTTCTCTTTTTACCAAAGGAAATTTTAGTTTTTAGATGTTCTGCATTTTATGTGAAAATCACAGGCATTCTTCACTAACATCAACAGGCTTGTATATGACAAATAATGCTGTTGCTGCTTGAACGCTCTTAGTGACTTAAAGATTTTAAACTGTGCTTGTTTTTTTGTTTAGACACATCCTAAAACATATGTGCATACTACATCTGAAGTAGTCCAAACAACCAAACAAATTGATTCTGCTGTGAATCCTTCCAGCCTCTGCTGGGGGCTTATTATGTGGCACACTGCACATCACCTCAGAGTGGATTTTAAGAATGGTTGTCGTTTTTGCAGAATTTCAATACTTTCTATCATGAAAAGGTCTGGCCTGCTTGGCAAGGGGTCCAGTCATTATTGGACTTAGTTTATTGTGATGTTGAGTGTGTAGGGATCATTATCAAATGGTTTCCTCCAACAGGCACTAAAAAGTAGTGTTGGCAGCCGTAGGCCTCAAGCTGTTCAACCTTACGCTCACTAATTGCTCTCTGTCAGGAAGGCCAGAATGTGTCAGTTCAACAGTGTTCAAGGCTCAGGGAGGAACCTTGGTAATGAAAAAAAAAAAAAAAAAATTAAAAAGTGGATTGCATGAGCAGAAGAGGAAAGATGTGGTGTCATGAGTGAAACATGCAATAGGGAGTATTGATGACGTTTGTATTCTGCAACAAGAAAACATTTTTGTTTTTTGATATCAAATATTGATATATTGACCTGAATAATGATCCATGATTTAATTATCCAGTCACTGGTGGATTATTTCCCTGGTTAATTAAATAATCATTTGCTCTATATGATTATCTTCTTTTGTAACTAGCTTCACCTAACTAACAGTGGAAACTGTAGTTCAGAATTAGGTTATGTGGTGACTTCTGGTGAGTATTGTGTAGCTATTTTTCTTGGCTGATTGTGCTGTCCAGATCAAAGAGGGAAAAAAATACACCTGGCTAATTTCTGTGGTGCTTCTGAGTGGAAGCTGCAAAATGGGCAATCTACACTTTCCTCAGGCAAAAAAGGGAGCATATAATCAGATAAACATAAATCAATACTACAAAGGTCCAGGGGATAAGAGCCAAGAAATTTGTGATCATTAAGGCACTAGAATGCAAAAGTCCTATGGAATAATAATAACAATTTCTTTGTGTTAGTGTCAAAATGACTGTAGGCAAAACAGAACAACACAGTCTAAAAAAAGGCATGTTTAGGCAGAGTCTGTAATGTAAATAGAACCAAAATACGATAGATAATGCTTGGCGAGTCATTCACCATTACTGCCTTTTGATCACGTTCCCCCTTCCATAGTGGCGTGGAACAAATGCATTATGTCTCTCAAAGCATATTGCATAGGAGAGCTTTAGAAAAAAATAAAGAAAGGAGGTTTGTGCCATTTTGACAGTTTCTTCTTTATTACACCTCATGTTGCCTTCTTGGTGTTCGCACTGCTTGCACATAAAGATGATGAAAAGGAAGCAGTCCTTAAAAAAAAAAAGACATCCATTAATTTTTAAATAATAAAATCACACAATCTATTATTTATGCGCCAAATGTCCAGCTTGGGATATCAAATGCACTTTTGAAGTCTGGAAGGGTATATCTTTTCACCTTGTTTGAAGCTAGTCCCAACAATATAAAAGGAGGTGGGTGTATACAGACAGAGAATATAAAGCTGAGTGTGTGTTTACTTATTTATCTGTTTCATGCATTTACTGTTTTAGGGCTCAGTTCACAGGAAGTCCAGAATGGACATCTAAGCCTTTTGGGTAGGGATATTTCATAAACTGCAATAAGTGTTGTGTGCCAGCGGTAACTTCTTTCTCTTTTCAGAACTCCTTTGGGAGTTGCGTATGACTTTTTCCATCCTATCGAAATTGGATTGGCAGCTGGTTTCAAGTTTGTATTATTAGAGAAATAATCAAACACTGAAACCTCTCCCACAATGCAAGGCTGCAAAAGGAAAGTTGGTAATTGATGACAGTTAAGTATTGCATCTTCTAGTGTGTGTGTGTTTACACACTAAAAGTTCCTTCAAAGTTGTTCTTCAGTTCCAAACATCCAAAGGCTTTGAGACATCCTTATTGTTTTATTGGTTTTCTCCTGACCTTTGTTTTGATTGGTAAGTTGACCCCTTATATCCACCACAAAGAAGGAAAAAAAGTATTGGCTGACTTTTTCCTGCATGGTATTGGTTACTAAGCTCTATTCCCACAGAATCAATATTAAACCCTTTATGTGTAGAGTGTTTTATGTGATAGTAACATGTTTTGTGTTATTCAGATACCATATGTTTTTCATATTGTTTGCATTCTGCAACATTTATGACAGTATATTTTTATACTGCCAACCCAGGTGCTTGACAATTACATTATTATAATTATGGAGATTCCACTTACTCAGTTTGAATCTGTCATGTCTTTGATGTAGTTTCAGCATGCAGTAATTATTTCTATGGATAATGATAAAATGAGGCTAACTGAGTTATTATGATGTAAAATGTTATTTTCATTGGACAGTGTGAAGATGTCTTGATTCTGTGTTTCTCCTGGCATGAAAAACAAAACTGTGGCTGTAGTGAAAGAAGAGAAGGTTTTAAATATATTTGCAGGACATTGCAACAACATTTTGTCTTGTAAAAGCTTAAAATTGTTTCCAGGGCACTTGTGGTTTTTGTGAATTTTTATGATGTCACAATATAATTCATAAACCACAGAGGTTGTTGATAGTTCATTAATTACCTGAGGTCCCCACATAATGAAGGTCTCGTGAGAGCAGGGCTTAAGGCTTACTTGTGTTGATATACTTCTCTAGCATACTTAATATTCATGTATACATAGATACATACACACAATGAGAATATAAATCATGTTAACTGTGGGGGGCTCTTCCTCATTCAGGCCAACCATTAAAAAGAAGCAAACATGAGAAAAAAGGCAATAGATAAATTTGTTGAATTTAAGTCAGACAGTTTGTTTGCAGTACACTCGTGTTGCAACCTTGTTGTTGAAGAAAGCTTCTGCTTCTGCCTCACTTAAGCCTTGTTAGCTGTAGCTGAATTGGTTTTCCTTTCCACATATTTTCCTCATCTGATGAGCAGAGACATAAATCCTGTTTTGCTTGAGTGTCATCAAAGGGAAAACAGATCCATTTGCTGTCCATCTGTTGTAGAGTTAAAAACATGCAGGCAGTGTAATCGCTGGTTTACCCTAAATAAGTCTGAGTTTGTAGGCGTGGCCTGAAAAAGCATGACACTAATGTTTCATAATACTCCTACTTGGATATGACAATTTTGTCCATCTTAAGTTTGAGGCTCCCTCCCAAAACCACAGATTTTAAAATTGTATGTGAGACCCAGCTGTGAGTCAGCAGGTTGCCCATTATTAAGCTCCATGCATGTACAAACAAACTATGAGCATAAAACCAAAAAAATGAGACTCCTAAAAACAGTGTTGATTGTTCAGTGACATATCAAAAGAGTTGCCACATAAAAGAAAACAGATTCAAGGATTGTCAAAGTTAGGAACATTTACTCACACTACATGGGATGGCACTAATATAATGAGGTTTATCGACCTTCACTAACAATAAAGTGCTCTGATTTGAATTCCAAATTCCCGTAAATGGTTGCCTTAGTGTTTTAGAAGTAGGCATTTTCTTACACTTTACACTCATGTCTGTGGTGATAAATCCCAATACCAATGCCTATTACTCATGCTGGAATAGGTCTGTGTTCTTCACTGTAGAGAGATTGAATCGACTCTGCTTTCAGGGTGAACCAGTAATGCGGAAATGAAAGAAAAGCGAAAAGTTGCAAATTAAAGTCCTTGCTTCCTCTGGCAGGTTCTTTTCAAGAGGAGCTGTCAGGGCTTGACTGGAGAGCTGATTTCACTCAAGGAAATGATAATTAAATAATGGAGGCCCACGTCTCGCAAATTCCACTGTATGGATTTAGGATTTCTCAGCAGTTTCACCTTCCCTACTGTGCCACACAATCAATATTTGATCAAGGTCCCAGTCATCAGAGCCTATGCATCCCCCCTGTTTTAACTTTTAATTCCCTCCCCAAGATGTGTAATTCCCTTAAACTGGGATGGCAGCTTTTGCCAATATTTGACTTTCTAAGTGTGCAACCACAATCAGTGCCCCTTGAACTGTATAATTTCAGGCATGAGTAGCTTCCATGTACCTTGAATTGACCAGAGATTGTGGTCTATAAATGCATTCAAGGCATCTGCCCACACAACTGCAATATGAAAAAGAAAGAGGAAAAAAAAAGGTGAGCACAGGTATTGCCTGAAATCACATAGTGGTTCTGTCAGAACATGTCAAATCAATTCAAAATTGCAACAAGATGCACAATTTCCATGTAAACTGGCCAACATCAAACCAAACACATACTTGTTGATTAAGATTTTATTACATTTTATACAAGTATATTGAAAAAGGTGAGCTTTTAAATTTACTGTGTTTTGTGAAGTTTTTTGTGTAATCAAGCATTGCCAAAGTGCTAATGAACAAAGTGAAATTGATGGTTGTCTTTACAGTTTAGTGAGCCAGTAGGTGTTAAAGTGATTTAGAGTTATTTTCAGTAGGCAAGATGGTAATATATGGGGGAAGTTTATGCTGTAGTGATGAACTGGAACTAATTCAATTCATTATTATTTTTTAAAGTTCTCCTATTTTATGGGAGGAAATGCGGCTAGGGAAAATCACAGTGGATCGGTGAAGGCATTCTGTTCTCTTTTAGACTTTGATGACACTTAGAATGGGCAATAATTAAAATCTTATTTGCATAATGCTCCTCCAGAACTTTATGGACAGCAAATTTAATTAAACTACCATACTTACACACCATGACCTTGTGGTAACTAAAAAGCAGGATACTATTTTTTCCTCTCTGAGTTATGCTAATTATATCATTTTAAAGCATTTTCCACCTCCTCCTTAATATTTTGCCACATACAGCCTATATCTCTCTAGTGGTCACATGAAAAATCAGTATGGTCCTTTAAGTTTGAACTAGTCAGCAGAACAATTAGAAACCTCTCAGCGGTAAATATTAAGTGGATACTGTGCATTTGGCTAAAAATGAGGGATTAACTGCTTAAAATGTTCTGCTTGATCCCTTGACTGGACTTCAAAGTGAAGTTATATTGGAAGGGGAGTGTTTGAGAAGACAGGGCATTATCTGTGGCCCTGTCGTGTTACTGACACTCAGAAGTCACAGAGTGCTTCCAAGGAAGTTTGAACTGCATGGAAAGCACACTGTGATCACCATGGACACATGACTGGGGAGAGAAGTTGGTGGTTAGCTGTAAGACTTGGGTAAAAATCTGTCTACTGTGAGTGTAATACATTCCCAATATGTAGCAGTTGTATATTTGCTGTTGTAAAAAGTCAGAGTTGCTTTGAACTACATTTGAAAAAAATCCAGTTGTAAAGATTGGTGTAGTTAGAATGAAAAGTAAGCAGCTGCATTGAATGAAAATGACAAGTAAGTACAAACATGTCACACATTGACTGACAAACAGTACAGTTGTGTGGTGGTGGACACAGTCTTTTTTATTCCAGCTTGCTGCAGAACAACAGATTGAATTTAAAAAAAAAGTAGAGGTTGTCTTTTACTGGATTTTACCTCATGCAGCTTGCTTGACACCCTGTTTATGTTTACCCTGTTTTAAAATGTTGTTTGTTTGTTTGCCTAGGACAAAAAAGTCAAATGAGTCCATACAGCTCACACATTGTTTTAGTCATAGAGTTATTGCTGGATAAAGATGTCAGTATGTGTACATGCAGGGGAGGACATAAATAGCAACACTATTTTTTTGGTTTAAGCCTGGTTTTTCCTCAAACTGTCACTTTTCCTGCTGTTTTTCTTTTATGGCTCACATATTTGCAGTCGGGGTATGAGACAGTCTTGCTTGTTACATACCATACTGCGTGCTGGTGCAGTTTCAGAGGGTGCTGGCTGGTGTTTATGATTGCTTCTTTCTTGGCCAAGCACGAATGAAAATATGGTGATTCGTTGCTTTACTCTTTATTGCTTATTACTGCATGCCTTTCAAGAGCTCTCCAATGCATTTTTAGCTCTGTTAGTTCTTAATGACAGATTGTTATGAAATCAAACATTCTTAATTGGTTTGTTGCTTTCGAATAAAACTGAAATAGGAACTTGTGCCAGATGCCTTTGGAAGTTGCAGACAAAACACCTGACTAACCAGAAGGGCAACACAGTGGATTTTCTCCTTTTGATTAATTCTTAGAGCATAAAACATACAATTGCTGGATAGAAGCTCGAACAGCAACCTTTGCCAGATGTGGTTTCTTTATTCATATTATTATTATAAGTATTATTATTATTGTTGTTGTTGTTGTTTTATTGTTGTTATTATTTAAGTATGTGACAATATCATATTAAAAGAAATACTGGAATACATACAGCCATTTCATTTAGCAGTTTGCAATTTTACATCCAGGGCTCTATTTGTATGAATGTGGCACTGAGAGGGAGTATGGCAAAGACAAGGCAAAATGGTTAAAACCCACACTTTTACAATATACCATAATGACAAATGCATATTGATTGCTATATTTGAGGTACATCTAACATTGTAGGAAAAAAGATAAAGTGTAAAGTCTGTCTGGGAAAGTACTACATTTAGATGACCAAAAGCTGGAAATATTTTTGGACGCAACTGTAGGTGTTGGGTGTAGAGTTTGTGACAGTCAGTAAAATAAATCTTTGAGAAATTACTTTCTAGCAGTAAGAAGCAACACCATTTCCTCGGCAGTATAAGTAGTAACTGCTTCAACTTTCCATTTCTGACTTTCTGTTCTTGTTTTATAATTCTTTTGAAAGCTTTACTTCTTGTTGTCTTATTACTGCATCCAGTCTCTGTGTGTCTTGACCCCTGAACTCTGCTTCTTGTCTCTCAGCTCTCATTTCAACCAAATTGCAATCAGTCACTTTGTCTCTTGCTGTTGGTGTGAGCATATGATCAGAAGACTTTGAATTCGCTTCCTCTGCCCATAAAAAGCTGCCTGGACTTTTGGAACCTAATCTTTTCATTCTAGCAAAATGGGCAGTTCTGATGAGAAATCAAAATATGTTGTTCCTTAGTTACCAAATAGACTTGCTATATTACACATATATTACTAGTAATAAGTATTGACACAGAAGGATTCTGATAATTACAGTGAGAGTACATTTTAACTCATGAATGTGGTGATTGTAATCCACTACAGGTACAGAACCACAATGGGGTATTTGGTGGTCTTTGTTTTAGAGCCTGTTTACCATTAGCATTATTAGGCATTTAAACGTGTTGACAGCAAAAACTAAACAATATAATCTCTGCCCAAAGTCAACCAACAGCTCTCACCAAAAGATCTAGGACACAGTGGTGTCATGGAGGTCACAGGTGTTTGGTCATGCTGGCGAACAGAGCTGAAGGGAGACACAGCACTGAAGCATAACTTCACTCCATTTGGAGCTAGAAACATGTTATTCTCTCTGAAACCTCTTCAGCAGGGCACTTTCCTTTCATACCTACAGTGTTTATAGTATTGACTGAGTCCCAGAGGAAAGAAAAAAAAAGATGGTCTAATATTGATATCATCAATTTTCAGAAGTGTTCCTCTGTGGAAGACATTATTGATTTCCAGGATAGTAAGTCAGCTGTGGTAAACATACATTCATGACACATTGTTATTGTAAATATGCTATAGCATAGCAATAGATAGATAGATAGACAGATAGATACATACATACATATGTAAATAAATAAATCTTGTATTTGGTTATTTTCTCTCTTAACAAAGCAAACGATAAATTGTCTCCAGAAGGCTGCTGTTGAAAAGCCACATGATGGATTTAAATAATCTCATGGTACATATGTATATTTGCCCAGTCCTTACCAGGCTCCTAACACCACATTCTGTGATAATATTTTAATTTCAGTATGTATATAACCCAAAGCAAAACTTAAATGTTTTTACCCATCATTACATCTTGGGGTCATTTACACCACCTGTTTTCATAAGCTGCATAATCCAGTTCTCTTGGATGAGGACCAAGATTCACATTTTTAGGTGTCTCAGTGGGCTTACTGTACATGCTGCCACCTGTTAACTTCTATTGTTTACCTGCTAAAAGTAACCAAACCAAAGAAGTAAACCATCTAGAGTTAGAGTAAACTTCTCAGAACATGCTTGCTCCAAACACGGCTTTAGATTATAGAATTCATTCTTTGTTGAGTGTATTTTACTGACGCCCATCCAAGCATCACTATAGCTGAATCAAGTGTGTCTGTGAATAATGACTCTGTATAGCTGCTTGGAAAAATCTGTGGACTGTTGAAAGCAGCATTTAATCAATTATCAAATAATGAAATTGTTTTTCAGCCTGATTTTGGGAAAAAGATAAATCTTTTAAAAGATGGATCACCAGTTAAAATGAGCTCTAAATGCTCAGGATCCATATGCATCTAAGAATAAGACCTCCAGAATTTAACTAGATGTATTTTGCTGGCAGGCTACTATTTACTGTTCTTGGTGTGCTGCTTTGCTATCCATGTGTCATTTTGCAGTACAGGAGTCATTGTAATTAGGGGCTGTCCTCAAAGAAAATAAAAATCTCTCCGCTGGCTCTGTCAAATGTGTTTGACAAATTATAGTGTTGGCTGTTGGCAAAGCTGGTAGCTGTTTTCTCAAATGCCTGTGGTAAATTTCATTTGAAATTCTAATAAATGAAATATAACTCTTGGTTCAGCTTGAGCAAAATGAGATGGATAAAGAACTTTTTCAGACTGATTAATTCCAGACTTCCTTCAACACTTAAATGTATATCTTACCACAGTCAGAAGTGAAACTATAGACATACATTTTACGTGCATCCTTATACAAAGTCAGTCACTTTACCAAATTATGCGATTGTTGAATAGGTGAACCTCAGAGTGCTATCAAAATTCAAATTAGTGACTGTTAAACAGCTGAAATGTTAAGTTAAATTCCTCCTAAATGACATGTTGGCTCAAAAAATTCAGTCACTTTTGAAACTAAGTCAGCAGGGAGCAAGCCCCTGATTGGCCCTCCGAGTGTCTTATTAAAATATTAAACCTCCAAGGACAAATGTATTCTGAAGCACTGAGTTTTCGGGTTTTAATTATGTATGTACTAGATAACGAGACCCTGTGATTGAGCTTATGGCAAGGTTTTGCCACCTCAGGTCAAGGACTACTACAACCATTCACATCCAAGTACCAGTCTTTCCCCTTATTATTCATATTGGAAAGTAGGGCAAATTGGAGCCAGCAATGAGCAAGAAGGATGCTCTAGAAAAATATCAATAGAATAAAATAATAATAATAAAAAAACAGTTTCTCTATTGTGGTTCATTTTTTGACACATTGTTAAAACTGAGGACCAGCCTCTCTTACGTCTGAGAAAATGGGCGTGTTCCAAAGAAATGAAGCCATGTAACCCAGAACAGAGAGACTTGGCTATAGCTACAGAGATAAAGAGCCTGCCTATTGCAGTTCCATGCAGTAGACTTCTCAGTTGGAGATCTAATTTAAGTAATTAGAGCCATAAAGGAAGTGAAATCTCATCACAGCTAGAAGATCAGATCAGACACATCTAAGGCTGCTTTAGATCTTCTATTGAGCTTCTTTAGACAAAGAGAGCTTGGGTAATTAAGTCTGGGAACCCCAATGGCTTTGGCTGATTCACTATTATTAGTTAGGACAATGACTAGAATGATAAGTCTGCCCAGATTATTTTGCCATATGTTAAAGCATCAAAAGGAAATTAACCAGAGGGCTTCACGTAGCATAATGCATCAGCTTTTTAAATGCATTATTAGTCACGCCCACTGGCTAAGCATCATTTTAAGCATGTATAGTATTTCATTGTATGCTTGCATACATTTTTTTAGACTGTTCAATCAATAACATAAGATACTATGGATGTGTGTGATTTGTGTTTATTGTGAATGCGACCATATTTTAGAGATGATTTTTTTTATTTTAAAGTCTAGTTCCCAAAGAATCCATGCTGCATTCTAATAGTGGCATGACTTGCTCTTGCTTTCTGAGCACAGCTCTTCCTCCTCTTATCCCCTGCAAATATATTACTGCAGCACGTTCAAGTTTTCAGACATTCATAATTGAGTAGCATATGATGAATAGCACAAGGGTGTTCCATTTTAGGCTGACTGGAAAACAGTGGCAGGATCTGCAATGAGCCCATGCTTTCTTCCTCCAATCAAGCTCCATGTATCTCAATACAGAAGACAATTTGCAACAGTGGGTGCATCAGACAGAATACAAAATGATAGGAACACGACACTTTTACTTGCACTTTAGTGTCACATAAATACTGTCTCATGTCTCCTGTCCAACCAACATTATTATCATAACACCCTGCTCTGTTGGAAACCAGACATTGGTTGCTTCATTGGATAATATTTTGTCAGAAGTTTGTGTGAGAGTCTCTATCTGCACATTTTATAGCTTTTATCTCCTCTCTCTTTCTGTTGCCTGCCACTCGACACTTTATGTCTGCTCTTCAACACTTTTCTCCTAAATAGAACCTAATACTTGATTCAGTATTGTGTAATCAGCTGGGTGGGTGGTAAGGCACTCCATTCAAGAATGCTGATCATATTTAATGTGTGTAAAAATGACATTAGCATCAAAGAGGAAATAGTGAAATCCACCTACTCTTGTGCCAAAGTCTTATGTCTTCCAGTCATTTAGCTGAACCAGGACATTTTACACCTTTTGACTTTGATGTTTTAAAGAGGAAAAAATGCCAAACAGTGCAGCATGAGAATGGATTATCACTTAAGTGTTACTTTTGTGATTCACCGCTTTCTTCATCTCCAAACTTGAGAAGGCAGGGAGTATATGTTTCTTTTTGGCATTATAAAAACTACTATATCAGTAATGTTTTAGTAGTGAGTTGTGGATTTTAGCAAATACTTATAATTCATGCCTTGTATTTTGGATCATAACCTCCCCATCCCCAAGTTTTAAGGGAGGCACTTTTGACACACTCCAACAGCAAGATCTAATATCGAAGTGTTTCTTCCCATAAATTTTGAGCTTTGAGTATTAGGTGCCTTAGGACAAACAACATGAAAATACTAAAGTCTGTGCTCCCAAGAAACCTGTGCTGACATTAGCTGCAAGTTGTCGACACTTGTGACATTTGCTCAAGTAATACCAGCATATCTTGTTTTTGCTTTTTAAGTGCTTAAGGCCAAGTATTCAAAGTGTTATGTGCACAGTTCTGACACCCAAGTATTTAGTATAGCCAAGTTATGGCAAACTATTGATTTATTATCAGTCTCTCAGTTCCTGCCTTTGGGGAGCCTTAATAGCTCTACTGATGCATCCCTCTTGATCCACTAGCGATTAAATGAGGGGCTATTTTATATGGTTTTGTTCCTTACGCTCATAAAATGTTCCTATCCCCTGTCAGGTGACAGTTTAGTCTTTGGAACATGAGTGCCTCTAAAGTTTAACCTAGGATTTATTGGTACGTCATCATAAGATGGCGGCATAAATAAAAGCATTGACGGATACATCACCACCCAAGGGTCATACACAGTCTACCACCTCTCAGCACAAGTGTTTATTAGAGAGGGCACTCACTTGATTAAAAAATGATTTAGATCGGGATCTGGGACGACAGACATTTAGCTTGGTTCATTATTTCTCTACAACATAATGGGAGATATTAAAGCATTAAGATCCTATAGAAGGTGAATGCATTTGTTATGAACTGCTGCACATGTTGTGGTGACATAAATTAACTCTGTAGCTTAAACTGTTTTGTTTTTTTTTGTTTTTTTTTACTTCTGAATCACACTCATTTTAATTGGTTTTCATCAGTGAGATTTATGAATTTTCAGGGGTCAGTGTCTTGAGGACATGAGGTCACAGTACTGTATACTTATCTGCCTGTGCATATTTCAGAACACAATAAGACATCTGATGAAGGTCGCTACTGGAGTGGAAAGAGTGTTTTTATTCAATATGGTCATGTCATCTTATATTTTCTGCAATATTCATCCCTCAAGTCACACAGTATCTTTTTTGCCATTAAATCAACAGAAGCCAATTCTGTCAGCAGTCTGACACTTGATCTAATAATTGGTATTTGTCCCAAGTTTAAAGTTTCTGGAGGTCAAAACTAAAGTGCAGAGTTTATAATTCGACCAAGTGGTTTGTTCAACATGGGCTGCTTAAATGCAGAAGGATTACACGCTAGAAGGCGAGAGAAAGAACTCTTGAGGGTGCTTTGATCGTTAGTTCAAAATCCATTACTTTGGCTCAGAGGAGACAAGGAGATCCAGCAGTATAAATTAACATCAAAGGCAGATCAGCTAATGGGGAAAGGTCTACCAGGTCCATACTCATAGAAAGTAAAATTACTGTACCAATATCTACCTGTTTTAATTATTCTACAAGAATCAAGAGCATGGCTTGAAGCGGATGTTAAAATTCAGAAAATGTAATGTTTCTATTCTTGATTATTCATGATTTTTAATCATCTTTATAGGAAACAGAGCACATACTTTGGCTTTCTGTGTGAATAATATGTATTATGAATAGTTTCTAGGCATTTAAAAGTACACTTGGTGCTGATACAGTATGTATCCCTATATCAACAAGGATTTGAAAATCAGGATTTTTGCCTTGTCTTTTAAGTTCCTGTGTATATGACTTTTCAGCATATATTTGATTAGCTTTCAGGGAAATATAAATATGATAAAACCATTAACATAGCTCATTTTATGGTGCACACAGGATTCTTTTATTGGAGTCTTTTATGTTGACATTCGGAGTTGATCATTTCAAGTGATTTATTTTTCCCTCTTTACTTTAAATAGCAATCCATAACGGACAGTTTTCTCACAGTTTTCCTGTGCAGTCACCATCTTAGTGCAACAATACTAAGCTAATCAAGACATATGAGCCCCAGAATCCTTTTAGAATTCCTTCTTCCCTTGCAGAGCTGTGATTGGTTCAGTAAACCTGATGACGGATACATTTCCCACAAGACAAGACCTTTAATTAACTGTCTTTTGTCATTAAGAGGAGCAGCCAGAAATCTTGATAGCTTATGAGGACACCCAAAACTATAGCTTCCATTAGCTGTTACAATACCTTACTTGTACAATAGTGAATGTAAAAACAAATGACAGCAAAAGAAAGAAAGCAGAGCATGCTGATGTCATGCATATTAAACCAACCGGCCCAGCTCTATCCTGTCCTCTCGTTTCACTCAGAACTAATGAGTTACCCTTGGAAGTAATTGTCATATCAGTCTCATTAACACGGGGGCTATTTCTTTCAAGTGCGTTTGCCCTCTGATCTGTTTTTGAGTTCTACCACTGCTCTGAAGCAGGTAAGAGAGCTTTTATATTATTTTAATTTTCATTTCATGACATCACAGTCTTTTAGTGGTACATGATATACTGGCTAATATTGGTCACGTAGTTGGTACAGTTAATGCTAACCAGTTTAAAAGAACAAAAATATCTTCGGTTTATTCCAAACAAACCATTACTTAAGTGGATGTGAAACACTGCTATTTTCCACAACGCAAAATGTTTAAACTCTCAGGTTGATCCCCCATCACCTGTGGTGTTAACACAACACACCTTGGGTACAGTCTCCACCACTACAGCCACTGTGACACACCCCTTCACAATGATAATGAACGCAAACAATGGCGTGGGTGTGGGCACAAAGGGTGAAATCATGTTCCGGTTGTTTCGTGTCAGCGGGAGCATCTTCCTGGGTCTGACAGATCGGCCAATTAACCTTATTTACTGCGTCTCCCCTCATCCTCTAACGAGCTCCACTGGGCTTCTTTCTAATGAGCTGCTGAGATTGGGGACCATTGGTGTGTTGGTTCCAGTTGTGCTTGTCCTGCAGTTATTAAGGTGACAAGATAGTGGCTCTTGCACTCTTGCGCTGCCTGAGCAGGAATGCCCATGGTGTTGTTCATGTTGTTTTTTTTTATGATTGGTATGCCTCATGTGCAGTTGCTTGGACTTCAATTAGTGCACCATAGTGCAATATTTATTTGCTCAATTGTCAAATGATTTAGGTTCACAGGGAGTACATTAATACTGATATAATGGGATTATCTGCACTACACAAATAAAACGTAATTGGAGCTTTTTATACGATGATTACAAGCTTGAGTAAGCAAGAGGAAACTGCTAGGTGCAATGCCTTATTCATCTTCCTCTTTAACTGTCCACAGATTATCACTAATTGAGCTTTTAATTACCATTTGAGCAGCCATTTTGAATACACCTCTCTTGAAATGGAAAAAAATATATGTAACCTGATTTACCACATTTACCACTGAATAGTTGTGTTTTTACATTTAATACATCATACATTATAAATCAATATCAACAATAAACACCAAATAAGTAACAAAAATCACAAACTATGTCGCATTAGTGTTATTGCATTAGTGTAATTCCAGTTTACTGTTTGAAAGAGAATGAGCATTAACCAGAGGAATCAGCCACCACTTTGACTAAAGCATAAATCACACCTTTGTAGCTTACCTAAGGATGTTTTTGAGTGCAGTTAGTGCAGTTAATGATAATGTTAGGGATTTTAGTTCCTTCTTCTATCTATCCCCCACCATTCTAGAATGGTGGGGGATAGTTTCTTCTTGTTCCCACAAATTAGGGATGTCTTAACATGTTGTCTCAATATGCAACATGTTGCATAAGCTAGCAGAAAACTAATGTATACCTGTGGGGCTTACTAACTCAGACAGACTGTAGGTGGACGCAAAGTAACAGGCTTCACTCTGTAACAGACGAGCCATCTTGGCTACTTTCAAAGAAAATATGTAAACTTGTAAATATGTAGTACTGGAATATGCTGTGACTCCCAACTTTTTCAAGTGTAATTTTCAGGAAAACCATTTATATTTGGGCCAGTGTTAAAACTTTAGCTCCAGCAGTTTTTCCTCTGTTCACCCCAATACAGAACATAATTTTAAAAAAAGGACTTTGTCATGTAGCATGCACTCTAGTAGACAAAATGAATGAAATAAATATTTTGAGTAGTTCATAGATTACCAAGAATTTCTCTAAAATACTGGTGATGTGACAAAGGTGTAATTTTGCCTATAGAAAAGGTATACTTACTCTCATATGCATAAAATACTTTTTTTCTGTAGTTACTTCATACCACATGCTCATTTTATATAGAACTCATACTATTTATGGTAGTACAAGTATCTGAAACATCTTTTTGAACTTTTCTATCCTTGTTTTTCTTGTAAATATCTCATCCCTAACTTGATCTGTGGCTGTATGTTATATGACAAAAGTTTCACCTTGGCAGAAGATAAAACACAAGTTTGTACTGACCACTTGTGATTCATCTATTCAAGTAAGCCTGCCTTTGGAGCAGATATACTCTCCGCTCCATGACCTTCACTGGACAAGCATTGGTTTCAGGCCTGTGATTTTCAGGTCCCCACTGTGTTTGGTGTGGCTGCCTGCAGGAGACACTAATACAACCCATAGTGCAGAGCTTTAATATGGTACCCTGAGCAAGCGCTAAGAATCCTCTTCTATTCAACCTTTAGTTGTCTAGACGATGCTTGAACAATCTTCAAGTTGCTGTTTTTATGAAGCAGCAGTATCTGTTGCAAAACTAGAGGCACAAACATTGAGACCACTTATCAAAAAGAAAAGACTCCCATCAGTGTGTGAATGAGTGAGTGCATTGTTTGTCTTCATACCTTTAGTCTAGTTTATTGCCCTAAATGCCTCCTGGGCCTTTTCACTCACTTATAAACAGGTGTTTACCAAGTCAGTGTGCCCAGTTAATGTTGAGTCACATTAGCAAATATGTGGCAGTGATCCATACCAAGTGATGTACCTAAGAATCTTGTAATGGTCTCATGTCAAATTAATGTTTTTATGTCTCACTAAGTACTGCCGCTGCAACAAGCAGGCTGCGCTGCTGCAGCAAAGTTGTCACAAGATGTGATATTTAAAAAAGGCTCATGTTTACCTCATGTCCCTTAAACCACATTCATCTGACTCTTGTGGTTTACATCAGTGCGTAGTAAGTCAAACAAAACAAAACAAACAAAAACAAACATTAGTGATCGTCTTTTTTTTGCGTGAAAGTACATTTTCCTCAGCACAGAACAATTTCAGTAGACCTAAATTAATTTGTCAAATGACAGAAAACTACTCAGCAAGTATTTTGATGATTGTCCAGCCTCTCTATTGTGAATATTTGTTGGTTTTCCTAGCCTCCTGTAATACTAAACTGAACATTTTGGGGCTAGTGGACTGTTGAAAGAAAACAATACAACCCATTTGAAAACATTATCTCTGGGAAGCTATGACATTTTACAGAGCACACAATATAATAAAATAAAAGAGCAAATAATCAACAGATACTAGAATAACTCATCATTAGCTTTGTCTGGGGTTTAACTCTATAATAATGTGATTGATAGCTATTTGTATATTACTGCTATTTACACATGTCCACAGCCAATCTTAAAGAAAGATTCATGTTTCTCTCTCGAACACTAGAAGCACATAAAAGACCAAAAGCACGAACCAAGAACCTATGGAAAATTGTGCTTCACTCTCAGGTTAATAGTAAACATATATTTGCAAGCCGTGACACAGAGTGCACTATAATCCTGGTAGCCCATCTTCAAAAGACCAGCGGTTCCCAGGCAGTGCAGAGACATCAGAGAAAATGTAGCATGTCATCTTCTCTAATGCAGCAGGAGCCATCTGATAATCAAGCTGGCAAGCTGCACTCACTTTTATTTGAAGTGTAAAAGTTGATGAATCAGACTTGGCTGCACAATTACAACCCCTCTGGCCTTCTCCCCTTTGTCTGTTGCTCGGCCAAGATTTGTGTGCCTCATCCATCCTATTAGGGCACAGTGCCCTCCAATATGCTACCCTTCTAAATCCACACAGAGGGATCAATTCTAACCATTTTGATCACATGGAATAGGAATTGCATTGTGTTTCCATAGTGCTGTTAATGTGCCTTAATTTAACCAATATTTGTACCTATTGGCTAAAATGTGCATGTCCAAGCAAATGTAAATACATTCAAAGATGTGCTTATGCTTTGTTTCATTTCACTAACATGTCTCTTGGACTAGTTTTGTGACAAATTAAAAGTAGGGTTGTAAAGATAAGGCTTCACAAAAGGATTTTCTAGCTCAAATGATAATAATGCACATTCTGCCTACCAGCCTTTAATAAATGCTATTGTATTTGCACAGATATTTTCATGAATTTTGAACATTCTTAACATTAAAATCAGCTCACAAACATTTTTAGAATTGTTCCAATTGGCTTTAACATAGGATATGCCTATTTAGTTTAATAACTGTAAAGCAGAAGAAACACTTTGCACTTTACTTCATTGAAACCATATTGTAAACTCCAGTTTAGCAGTTCAGCAGGCTAGTAAATATATGCCACTAAATATATTATTTGCCAGCTGCACCATACTGCACTGTCTTCCTTTGATTGTACTGGCCTGCCATTTGTGAAAGAGAATAGGACAATGAGCAAGCAACTAGTGTCACAAAAGGCTTATATAGCAATGTTTTCAAGCCAAGAAAGCTACTTCACAAAGCAGAAGTAATATTACAGTACTTTGCATCATATGATACTTCGTCATTCCATATTTCTGTTGGATCTCTTGTCTAATTAGCTATCTCACTCATCCCTTTCATGGAAAAAAAAGTGTTTTTGTGTCAATTACAGGCTGCCATACCACAAGGGGACAGAATTTGAGGGGGCTGTAACAGAGATGTGTTGGATGAGATGTTTTGCTGATGCTGTTGCAATTACTGCTATTACTAGGTCAACAGATATTGTAGGTCACTTGATTAGAATATCATGCTACCTATTCATTATCTATGAGGAAAAAGCTTTAGATGTCATTTTATACACATCCCCCTGTAATTTTATGTAGCATATTTGGTATCGGTAAAAACACTGATCTCCATTTGTGACATGATTTAATGGGATTGTGTTAAAATAGCACACCACTTTCAGAGTATTTAGCATGTCATGTCCTTCCATTTTAAGCTTTTTGCGTGTTAATGGAGGTCCGGGCATCACGTGACTTGGTTTCTTTACACTGCTTTACACTACTGGAAAAGCCTGAGCAAAAATGAATGGTGCCAGTGCTGATTTCAAGCCCCCAGAGTTCACTTCAAACTTTAAATCCACAGAAAGGATATATTGCAAAACTTGATAGACGTAACATTATTGATGCTTATGGTGCCACCGGAGTGCTTTTCATGAGTATTGAGACAGTTGGAGCTGGCAATGTTTCAAACCTAAAGTATATATTAAATAGCATATTTTGCACAAGAATGGCAGCTGCACTACAGAGAGTGAGTGAGAAATGGTGGTGGTCCACTTAATATTGTCACAGTTTTCTGTAACAGGAGAACTGTATCAGTAACCTTCACTGTACAATTGCTATAATTCCTGAGGCAGTATGCCATCTTAACAGTCCTGGCTTATGGGGAACCACAGACAGCCTGCTGTCCTCTGCCTTCATTCCCTTTGTTCTAATTTCTATTTCTATCCTCTGGACATGATCCTCATTGTCAGTTGTCGGCCTCAGCGATTGAATAGCCTCGTCAAGCCTCCCCAGAGTCCCCTTCTCTACTGCAGCCTTGGCAGGGAGGGGGACAGTTGATGTTGCCTATCTCTGCCTTTCTCTCAGAAATACTGACACTTGAGCCTTTTGGTATTATGTTAACTGATTTCCTAGTAGATGGTTTGATTTGTTGGAGCACTTACTCAGGCCAAGATGGTTAAGTTATTGTTATAACACTGTCATCTCTATAACCCCCTTTTTTGAAAGTTTGATGTACAGTATTGAGCTATATCTCTATGTCCACTGCTTTGTTGATTGGTACTGTAGGACCTGTAGGACTGCTTTTAGTACACTTGAAATAAGTCTTGGGGTTTGTCCAATATGTAAAATCTGTATTAAAGCTGAAATATAAAGAAGACAATTATCTGCTTTCCATTAAATTAGTCATTCATATTGAGATTAAAATCTTTCTAGGATGGGCTCACTAGTTAGTATCATCACCTCAGGCATGCATGCTTTGCCTTTGTGTTTTTATCATGAAAAGAGACATTCTTCATTTTGTCTTTGGCTCAGATTTCCTCACCTAATAATCCTCTAGCATACAGACAAGGGGCTCAGTAAGAATTCTTATATCTACTGTCAACACTCTTTGGCTTTTAACCTTTTTTCATCACTCATTGCCCGCGCAATATTGTGTGTGTGTGTGTGTTTGGTGTGTGTATATGTGCAGTGAGATATTCAAAAGTGTAGACCAGCCAGTGCTGTGGTCAGATGTTTATATTGTGCCACTGGCATATCTCTTGTGTAGCTCAGCACTCTTTAAGAACACAAACCCCTCTTTGCCTGTCACTGTTGTCTACTTGTGTAAGTGCAGAGGTGGACAGATTGTGCCCGGCCTTGCGTGCCCATGGCCTTTTGTTTTGAGTCCCTGTGGACCTCCCTCTCGTGACAGGCCCTGTGTTCAGGTGGAAACCCTGCCGAGCACCCTGCTGGCAGGTTAAGTGCTCTTGCACATCACCATGGGGACTAAAGACAGACAGGCAAAGATGGTGTTTCTCTATTCATCCCTTAATGTTTTTTTTTGTGCAGCAGGCCTTCATGTTTTGCTAATATCAGATTTTAGGTTTTTTATGTTTATTACATTTTTTGGTTTGTTTTTTTATACCTTGAAAGAGGTACAGCATATTCCCACAGGTTTTAATAAAATTGAGACATCTTTCCAGCTGTTTCACTTTATTACCTTTGCAGTATCTCATTGTCTCTCATGCAAATATTCAACCAAATATAATAGGTTCCTTAGGTTTATGCTATAAAAAATTCTTTAGGTACCCCCACACTCCTGTCAGATGAGCTAGAGACCCCTTTATTGTCACCACCTATCAGGTTTACAAATGTATTCATTTGTTCATGTTCTTTTTCCATGCTATAAAATTGTCTTGGTCTTGGTAGCTGGTGGTAGAGCTGCAATGATTAGTCATGCGATAAGTCAATCATTAGATGGTTTATCAGCAACTATTGTTATAAATGAATGATCACTTTAGTCATTTTTAAGCTGTGTCCAGCTTCTCTTTTCTTTGAGCTGCAGTGTGAATGTAGCCCATGACAAGCTGTTAATCATATACCCACTTTGCCATTTGGTCCTCTTCCTCCTCTATTGTTTGCCACGTTCTGTTCTTTTGCTGGAGGCACTTGCTGAACAAGCAGCTTTCCTTCTGCCAATTTCTTGAATGTTGAAAGTGTAAACGCTTCAACGCAAATGTTTTCATGAGATAATTCCCAGAGAGCAAAGATTTAATTAAGTGTGCTCGGTTTATTTTCTGGATCTTGTGTTCATCAGCGTAGTACAATCGGAGAACTGAACCGCTGTGTTTGAGCCATTCATTCCAATCAGCTTAAACAGGCATGGTCTCTATTGTTTGTTGCTCTTGTGGCTCTGGATGTCACAAGTGTTTAATGAGAGTTTTATCCGTGAGAATTGCATGCATTGACTTTACATATGACATAATTAAACTTGTTGAGTGTGGAGCTTGTATTGCTGCTTTACTAGAAACAGAGAATAAGGGCAAAAACGAAGGTAGACTTTATGAAAGTGACCCTTTCTTTTAGGAAGCTCTTCATTGTGTATTCCACCATTTTATACTGTGTTTGCAGTTCTTCACCACTGTCATTTGTAGCACTCACTATGGTATTATGGATATTCACCTCCAAACACCTTGAATGTATACACAACTTTTGTACAGCACCTTATATACAAGCACTACTTCCTACATCTTCCACCAAACAAACATGATCCAAATGGCATTAAATATTAAGAATAACATTTTTGTTTTTAAACAAACAAGGGATGAAATTGTATGACTGACAGCCAAATAGTGATTGGTTTGTCAGTAGGATAGATAAAGGCAATGTGATACACCACAGAGAGCATTGCAGTCTGCCATGAAATGGCTGCATGCTGAGACAAGAATAGAAAATAATTCTTATAAATTGCTTTTTGATGGAAATTGAGATTTTATTGAAACCTTTGATAGAGGATAGTGACTCACATACTTACCTAGGTAAACAACAGATTTTATAGCTGCACTGAAAACATACAGTCATCAAAATCCTCCCACCTTTCAACCCTACCCCTACTACCCACCCACAGACTCCCTGGATCCTCTTCATTATCGACCTCTCCTCTCCCTTTTCAACTCTGCAATACATGTGACTTGAGGGATCTGGGGGAATTTTCATTTACCTGAGACTCAAACATGTACTTACTTTTTTGTTCTGAATGGATCTTGGCATGATTGCATCCCTACTGACCTTATTATAAAGGGTGAGAGTCATAGCGAGTGAGAAAGATGGAGGGAGTAGAGAAAAGAAATGGGTCGGCTGCATTCTTCTCTGCAGGTTCTCCCGTCAGGCAGACACAAGAGCAGTGATGTGACTAATGCTGTAAATGTGCTGGCGTGCTTACAATATGAGCTGCTTGAGCGAGCCAAGCCAGTCGGTGCTTTGCTGCCTGTCTCCTCACCTACACATCTCAAAATTCATCGAGAGAAGCAATTTAAACTTTTGTCTCACTTGGTTTTTCATTTATACTTAGATGTGATAGAACTAGTATGATGCTATGATAAAAAAAAACATTTGCTCTGGAGATATTAAGAGTGACAAAGGCAAATGCATAATATACATTTGAGATTTTTTTTTTTCACAAAAAAACTATTTAGTATTGACTGTAGTATTTACTGCACAATTAATTCAAAAGATATCACTTGTAGACATTTCTGTCTTCTCTGCTCCAAATGAGACCTGTGGTTACAGCTTTGGGCATGGGCAATACACAATGGACAACCTAACACCCTTCAGATGATCCTCTCAGTGGCGTAATGGCAAGTTTAAACACACGCCTCCAGTTTGGCTTGTCCCTGCTGTCAGATAAACTTACATCAACGTGTTCAAGCATGGTGAAAGTTTCCCATCTGGAAAATGATTGTGCCACTGTCCTGCAGACTGGATCTTCTTTTTCAGGGACAGATAAATGAATAAATGTAAAGTTAAAAAAAAAAAAAAAATCTATAATCATCATATCCTTTTCAAGTATGCATTAATAAGTCATTCAAGACTTTACTTTGCTAATATTTAGGAAAATATTCACTGATAAACAAAACCAATTCAGAGCCCTCAGGTTAAATGAAAAAGCAACAGCAATTGGTCTTTTGTATTTTCATAGAGGTTGATACAATCCACAGTCGCCCATGTGATCAGCTTAATGCATTAGCTTTACACTATCCTTTTTGAAAAATGTGGCAATAGCACGGTTTTTGAGTGAGAAGGCTGAAATGCATTAACTGTATTAGGTGTGCGCATTTAATTCTGTGCAGCCTTTTAAGGGGGGAGACTTACCATCTGTCTATGTCCAACAACATTTATTATTTATTCTTCTTTGAGAGCACAAAAGTGTTTTTGGTGACAGGGGCAATATCTAAATGGGTTCTTTGAGTGCATCTAACCCCCGTTTTTCCTTTACACACTTGAGGGCATCCTGTCACTGTAGATTTGTTTAAAGAGCCACATTGGTCCCTTTGTGACAGTTATTGCTTCCCCTATTTACTCTTTGTTAGTCTATTAGGATCACTGACCACTGTGTTATTCCAACCTTAGAAACTGACTATAACTGGAGTTCCCTCATATTCCTTTAAAACCTAAATAACATATGAACAGTTTAAATATGATGAAGTAGCATTACTTAACAAAGTGGACATTCAGTACATAATTTTTTTACTACATATGTATATGTCACTTATAATGACATCATAGTCCACACACCAAATACAAAATATAACCAAACAAACACAAAAGTTTAGGAATGTATTTTTAACTTCTTAAAGCAGGAGTAGATTTGTCTCCAGGTTTTCTGATGCTCCTCAAAAAAAACTTTAAAGCTTTACTTTTATGTTAATAGATCAAATGCCTGTGTGTATTGTGAAAGGTGTTGCACATGCTACAGAGAATATTAACCCAACTTCCGCTCAAGTCAGTGGTGTGTTATAGATTGTTTACTTATTTGCACTAGTAATAAAAAAGACATAAAACTTAATAATACATAATACTAAAAAAAAAGGAATGGAAAAGATTATGCTGGTAAGATTAAAAAAAAACCCCAAATGGCTTATAAGGGACTCTAAACAAAAATGGGAAAGGAAAGTAAAAACAGTCCTATCCAAAATCTCCAAATATTAGGTAAATAAAACAAAATACATCAGCACAACATACATAGAGAAATTGGGGAAAAACTCAATTATTAAATGTATATCGTATATTAAATGCATCAAATGATAACAAGCATACTCTGTAATTCCTTTAGAAGATACCAGGATAAATAAGTCCACAAAATATTTAATCCAAGTAGTCTGGCAGGCACACCAAAATAAGCTCTAAGCCTGAATTTCAAGTTTGTGAGAGAGAAGGATTGTGTTGCAATATTATGGTATTTGGAGTGTTATGGTAAGATGGAGTGACCAAGTCATTTTAATGTATATTACGGACTAAATGGGTCCGAGAATGGATCCTTGTGGGACACCATGTAATTTGGCGCAAGAAATCCATCAATTAACATTTACAAATTGTTTGCAATTTGTAATATAATTAAAAAGCAACAGCAACTTTACTGTTTAGTTCTAATCAACAGTATTTCCAGCAACTCTAGCTGTAGCAAAAAGGCTCTGTAAATCTGCTGTATGCCACCTGCCCAGAATCAGACAGCAGACAGCCAAAGTTAGCAGCTTAGATGGTGAACATGATGGCGCTTTGACCCTGATATCTCCCTTAGGAAACTGGAACAAAAACAGAACTTAAATATTGGACTTTAATTCATCAGGTGGTCAGAAACACAACTCCAAATGGATAACAAAGTTGCTTTGCTGCAGCTTTTTTTTTCTTTTTCAAGATAAGATCAAACAGATAGTAATAATGAAGGGGTCGCATTACTTTGCAAAATACAAAAATATCTTCATTCATAGATACTTTTGTACTTATTTATTTTGAGAATGCATTGTTTTCTTTTTTGAGGCTTTTATGCATAAAGAGATATTTGTCCACAGGCGCATCTCTCTCAATGTGACAAATTGCGGCAATTACTCTGATGAAGTTCAAGGATGACACCATTATGATGATGTAATAATGAATCCAGCCCACCTGACAGGTTCTAATAGGAACGTGCCGAAGGGCATTTCAGTGATGAATGAGTGCCTCCTTGTGTATTGCCTTGTCAAACTCAACTATAACCTGGATCTAAATAAACCCTCCCCCTGGGCTTCAAAAGTCCAAAAACCTCATGTCTGGAATGAAAAACTTGTGCAATGCAAAATGTAATATCCTGTCAGGAGATACTTTTTAGATTTTTAGGTTAGATTGTTATAGCTTATCTGTTATATTGGATTTGAAGCATCCCAACTGTCTAAAACCTGCCCTTTGATAGATGGAGTCAGATTGAGTTAGCAAACAGCAATAATACATGAATTGCAGTAAGTTTGGCTGTGTATTATCCTTATTTAGAAATATATTTAATGCAAATTATCATACGTCATTACTAAAACTCCTTTTAGCATATATTGCTACTGGAAAATGTTTTCAGAACAACACTACATACACCCATGTAATGACCTTCTTCAGCGGTCTCTTTTTCTTTGGCCTATATTTTTTGCGTGTGTGTGTGTGTGTCCTTGTTCTTCTCTTTAAGCAGTATTGTGCAGAGTTAATAATCAAATAGACTTCCCTGGCAGTAGTAGCTGGTTGCCAGGATATTTCTCATACAACTCTGAAACCTCTGAAGTGTTTACCTTTACAGAGTTTGTCTAGCAATTGCAATGATATCTCAAGCCCATTAGCCTTAGAGGGTTGCTTCAATTATGTTAGGAACACTTGAGAGCCCCTGCTGTGGAAGGGCCTGCAGGAACAGCTGAGAGTGTGGCCAAGGCAGCTGGTGGCCAACCTCCAGACCCCTCGCTGTTCCTCTAATGGCCTTGTCGGCCGCCTTGCCATCACAGCCCCGTAAAACAATCTCTCGGGGGAGAGGTGGCCACAGTAATATGACAAAAATGTGTGTAGATATTCAACAAAAGGAGAGAGCCAGTGACAGCACATCAAATATGAATGGCCTGTCTGTAGGTCCACTAATGTATTTGTTCATAAGTGCGCACATTAAGACTGGGATGGGGTATGCAAGGATGCTGTGAACTGCCTGAGGATTTGTGTTTTCTCAGAGTGAGTAATGAAGACAGAAGAATAGATTATGATGCTGTGTTGCATTTATGCTCTTAATCAATCTCAATTCATATTTAAAAACACTACAGTTTAAAATAAATGTTTTTTAAGCCTTTTTTTGTCCTTTTACAGTTATCAGCTGTATGGGGGTGGGTGGTGCTAACTGGCATGACTTACTATCACAATGAACATTTAGCCCCCTTTTTTTTTGGTCACAGATACATTATTGTTACTTGGCTATTCAGCCAAAAGCATTTACTGTAGTTCTAGACTTGTCTGTGTCAGTGCAGTGAAGTGCTGGTGGGGATCTCTTTCATCCAGGATGTGGAATGGGCTGACTCCTACATCACGACTGATTTAAGACCTTCCTGCCAGCACTTGAATGCACCACACTAAATGCTAGTCAAAACAATCGATACTTCAACTGCATTACTACAGAAGGATAATGTAACCAGTGGGTGCTATTCATCAATGTAAAAGTATGGCATGGTGTTAATAATAATAATAAAAAATAAATAACTGCAACATTTTATTTATTATGATTATCATACCAAAGCATTAGTCAATTGACACAAAATTATTCAAATATTTCAATAGTTGCACTTTTTAAAGAAAAAGGTCAAACCATTTCTGGTTCCAGATGTGTGGATTTACAGTTTTTCTTTAGGTTTTGGACTTATGATAATTTAAAGAGGTCAGCTTTTGTTATGGGAAGTTTTGATGTCATAATACAAGACTATATGTTGTCTATGAATTTTGTAAAATTACTTAAATTTGTAGTTTTCCATTCTTAAAAGGTGCACTGCATATTAGTGATATTGCATATCACAACAAAATAAAGGAAGATGCTACATAAAAAAACAAACAAGAACAACAACAAAAAAGAACCTAAAACTTGCTGCTCTAGGGCTCAGCCAATAACGCAACATAATGAAAAAATAAAATGCTGTGGTATAGAGAGGTGTTTCAGATCAGGATGTCAGAAAAAGTCTATATAAATCTTTAAACACTTTGACTTCAGTTCCTGTTTCGTGATCCATAGAGAACCACATGGAAGAATGTATTATGTATTATATTCTTAACATAATAAGATCTAAAATAAAAAAAAAGAATATATAAATTTAAACACAAACATAGAAACCTATAATCAATCAGCCTTTTTTCAAACACATAGCATAGTAGAAGTCTTCGTGTTTATTTGATGTATTGCGTGCAGCATCACACCACTACTGCCCTCATGCCAAGAAACAATTGTGCTGTCAGCAGAAATACTTCTTACACCTCATTGCTTCCATCTGTACCAAAACTCTGGCAGTTTGCTTAACATACAGGTGCCAGATGCAGGCATTATTGCTGGACTGCTACTCCACCTGTTCGAAGAATTTGTTTGGGAAATTTTCTCCCATCAGATATCTATGCACTTTCAGAAATGCAAGTTTTGTATGTGCAGCACAGATTGCAGAAAGTGACAGAAAAGTGGCACAAATGTATGAGTCTACCACTGGTATGCTTTTACTCAGCATGTCCCAGTATGCTTGTTTGTGACACAAATTAGAATTGTTAGAGGTAGAACAACAAAACATGTATCACTATTGAATAATAATCCATAGTCTCATGATTTATCATATTCAAGAATCTTAGTCTGCATTGATATGTCAGACTGTGTACTTATAAATCACATCAGAGGAAAATGAGAATGTGTGCTTTAGACCTTGCTGGTTATCTTTAAGGTCTTTGAATCAATGCTGTGAGTAATAAAAAGAAATGCTGTCCCTTGAGTGAGCACTGCACCACGGGGGTGTTTCTTGATAACAATGGGTTTTTATCTCATGGCATGATATTCATCAACTGCATAGACATGATAAACCACATGTATTTATTATGAAGCATTGGCTCTTGTTTCTCTTTGTCAAGCTATATAGCACCAACTATGTTTTCCAGAGACTGATTGATTTTTTTTTTTTTATCCTACATTACATACAAACCTGTTCAAAATTCTGCTCAGCTAAAAACTGGCCACGGATGAGGACAGCTTTTATTAAGGTTGCACCCTATACTTTCATAAAATGACCCCACTATTTGGATTTCTTAACTTGAATATAAATGATATGATAAGAGCGACTAAATGCCTGACAGGTAGTATATCTCCTCTAATTGGAAGCATTTGAAGATGTGACTCTTTTTATCTCCTACTAGTGATTACAAGCATGCTCTGCCCTAATCCATTGACTTTAAAATATCGCTTTAAGAGGGTAAGAAGATGAATGTTTATTGCCAGTAATCCCTGACTGTGATATATGAGTGCTGCTGTTTCCTCGGTTTCCCAGAACCTTGTATGCAAACCACCATTCAGCATGCTGGTGAGATCACATTGTCCTCTTGATATGATTTTTTTTTTTTTTCACTAGGTGTCAAATAATGTTTTCACCTTCATAAAATATTTCACATGTCGACATTGACACCTTCTTAGAGGAGCATCAAGGCTGTGTCCGGGTTAGCTGTCACCAAAGTGTAAAGGATGTCATTGTAATCTCTTTATAGCCATAGTAGTCACATGGCTCTGTTACAGAAAATGGCTGAGTATACTGTACGTATTTCACTCCTGTACAAATTAGATGGCCTGATTTATTGAAGCCTATGAGGAACTGTTGTATAAATCACAGCAGTTCACATCTTACTCCGACGTACAGCTAGCAAAAATTTTCAACTCCTCAGCTCTGTGTAAACCATAAATCATTCTGTTTCCTTATACCAGCCAGGGTTGGAAGGTTATCCTCACAGAGGAACCCCAACAGTAAGACAACTATGTAAAATATTAACTCTAAAGAAGTCTTTAAACAAGAAGCATTTAAATTAAGTTTAGTAATATGCTGTGTGAAAAGAGAAGGGCAACTAAATACCTCAGTGTTTTTTCTTTCACATTTAGGTGGTGAAAGAGCTTTCTTCATAATACAGTTTCCTTTGTCTTGAGCAGAAGCTGCCCGAAATCTCTTTCTCTCTGGATGAGTACACGATGGACTCACTGTCACACCCTTAATGGTTGCAACACATTGAACTTCTTCAAGAATAACATCCTCTGCTAAGCAAGTCAATAAGGACCAGTCAATGATCTAATCTATTTAACGCTCTTTTAAAGCATGACTCATTTGCAGTGCATCTGTATTTGTTTGGGATGATGGACAATGTGTTACTTTTAATCACAGAATGTTATTTTCTTCATCCTCCAACTAACCAGATGAATTCATTGATATATTCATGTTTTCAAGGGAGCCCTGGCTATGAAACAAATAATAACCTTGATATATTGATAGATATATATGTGACATATTGTTATGATGTTGATGGTACATGTTGTGACTGCAGCTTGAGTTCATCCTGCCATATCTCAGAGGTTTTGTTGCTTTGCTTTTGTGTGTAACACTTAAGATACAAGCTGTTTCTGAATGTCAGTTCTGCCATTACCCAGCAGCTTTGGAACATAACAAGATACACTTTTTATCGAGGCTGTGAAACAGGTGTTAAATATTGTAGCTGTGTGTTCAGCAATAGCCATGTTCAATTGCTCTTTGCCAGGGTTTGTAGTATGTTGTGACTATTTTCAAGGCTGGTCCCCTGATGCTCCTGAGATTAAATCTCTGGCTGTTTGGGCTTAATTTGATCTCTGTGTCACTTTGAAGATACATTTAAGCGTGTGGTGATGGATTTTGAATTGAAGACATTTTTGTTTGATGCCCATATTTCATGTGAAAATTTGTTTTACAAAACTGATTATTGGTCACTTTTAAGTATTAAGGCATGAATTATACTTATATGAACTTTGTTTAAAGTTTGTGGTGACTATACTGCACTTTTCTTAATATTTATTGTCATTATAAAGGATTACCAACACAGTCTAACTACAAAGATGCTGTAGATGCTTGTACTTACAAATTGGTTGTTACATCCTTGAAAAACTCAGATAGTGGTAAGATTTTCATTAGTATTTTTGTGCAACTACAGTACTTCTCAAAAGGGCTGACACACACTTCCATGGATATGTTCATGGATATATTTGCTTTACTTCCCTTTTAGCTAGAAACACTCTGAATCAAATGTTAAATGATGCAATACCTTTAGCTCTGAAGCCTCAGTTGAACATGCTCAATCTCCAATATTTTTTTTCTTAATGAAAAGCTGGGCCTTCATTATACAGGACGTCTGCATGTGTTTGCTCAAGGTCATTGAGAATATAAACTTTCTTTTTGAAGTCATGTTCAAATTGACTTGGGCTGGAGCAGGGAGTTGGTGTGCTGCCTGATCTGTGGGCCCCTTGAGAACCCTCAGCAGTCATCTTCCAGATTGCTGAGGGCATTTTAATCAAACCCTCCAAAACTACGCCACAATCAAATACATGCATAGACACACACAGAGAAATAGAGAGGCAAAGAGAAACAGTACAAGAAGATTGCCAAAGTGTCTTGCTTCTTTATTCTTTTTAATAGATCAATGTGTGATGCAAGCAAATTCATGTAAATGCACTCATTGTGTTGTAAGTATTCAGTATGATATTAAAATTTAAATAAGGCAAGGGCTATAAAATAAATGAGGTGGCAGTTTAGGTGGGAAAAGTAGCATCTTAAAGGTAGCAACATGATCAAGGGACATAAATGTCTGAGAGTTGCCCCATGTGAAATCTCTCCATTCAGATTTTATAAACATAAACACAATAGCTACACAATTCTATCACTTGAAAACAATAAAATTGCTGACATTTCTTATCCCCCTCGGTAAGATGCTAATGCCAGCACCTTTATTTGGATTTCAACCAGTTTCATTTTGACATCAGATAAGGATAAACAAGGCTCATTAGCATCACTCTAATTAGATTTCTGCCATGACTCTGTAATTAGCTCAAAGAAGCACTTCTCAGATCTCCCAAGTTACATCAAAAGAGAATCTTTCTCAATTAGAATTCAGAGTCCCATGTAATTTTCCCTTTGTTTACTTTTTTTTGAGTAACAGTCTCCATACTATATAGTGGTTGACAGCTAGCATCCGTAAGATTTCCATATTTTCCCACCCCCTAACTAGTGGTTCTCTTCCTTTTTTGTAAAGCCATGACACACTTTGGCAAGACTCAAAATTCACCAGCAGACCTCACAGTGTAAAAAGTGGGTGTAAAACAAGACAACAATGTCAAAACCTTGCAACCTTGCAAATCTTGCAAATTAAGATTTTTCAGTAGAGGGCTTTTCAGCCATTTTGTTCTCAAAATATTAGGCCCAGGGTTCACTAAAATCAATGGAAGTCATCTTTCTAAACTATTTTGGTCTGGATCAAAGTGCTAGACAAACAGAAAAATGCCAGGTGTACAACAATTATAGTATAAGTGTGATGATTTAGGCCATTTTCACAGTGACCCGGTGGCTGACAATGTGCCTTTGTGTGTGTGTGTGTGTGTGTGTGTGTGTGTGTGTGTGTGTAGTAGGAATTGTTGTTGTGCATGACATTTGTGATTCTGAAGTGGTTATCTTTTGTTTTTGAATAATAGTAAGAAGAAAAAAGTATACAGAATACGAAGGACAACATGAAGGGCAACGGGAGGGTTAATAGGCGTGTATGGAACTAGCCTGATATTTTAACTTTGTCAGTAATGTAGCAAAGAAAAGTGATCCTTGATTTGACGTCAAAGATCTAATCACATCCCTCACAATGTTTTGGTTAACATGGTTGTTTTCAAATGTAACCTATTTCAAGCTAAGGAATCAAAATATCTGATATAGTGTGCATAATAAAACCTGACTTTTAAGCCCAATGCAGTCAATTTGGTGAACTTGATGAGTGTGTTGTGATCTGTGGTGTGGACCTTAGCGCTCAGCTCTTGATGCCTCACAGTTTAAATTTGAATGTACAGCATTTTCAACTGAATTTCAGTAATCCAGGAGTCTTTGTACACTTTGCAACAGTTTTAGTGGAGTAACTTGAATCACTTTTCTAAGGCCTCATCAGTAATGGGAATAAAAGAAAAGAAAGGAAAAGGCAGATGCATTGTTTTAGAAACATTGGGTAAGATGAATTACCACCTTTGTCTGCCCTTGAGGTAGTGAATTTACCCTCCAATAGGTAACCAGCTAGATTAGCCCTATTTCCTACACCCCAGGATCCTCCTGTTCCACATTTATTTTGCTGGTGTTTTGTATCTAAAGTCTACATTGATTGTCATTTGAAGCCTTGAGGAATAGAGGATCTTTGAGTGACCCACTCTTTTAATGGAGAATTACTCTGTCACTCAAGTCTTTGCCTTGCCATAGACATGTCATGGTTTTCAGATGTTTCTCCCAGGGCATACACACTAAACCTGTCACAAAAATGATTTGTTGAGAGAGGCCTTTTAAATATGAAGTGCCCAGCAATATTTAAGGGGAGTGGAACACATCATTCAATGGCATATCGCCCAAGTGGAGGGTTGCCAGACTTGACATTTGTCAGCAGGCTCCTCTATTATTTCTCTCCTTTTGCTAGAGCCATTGGGAACGTAAACTGTTCAAGTGAGTGGTCAGATAAGTCAGTGGTCAAATAAGGATGCTTGTGTCCTTTTTTGGCATTTACCTTGACTGAATTCATGGCCAGCCTCCCATGTGCTACAGTCCTTGTCATGACTGACACCCTCTGTTCACCTCAGGTGTGAACAAACTGCCATATGTTTCGAATACATACTGATTCATCAGCCACTTGTTCTCACCTGCCAGTGAGGAGCCTCACAGGGAGGGCATCACACATGCAAGGGTTAGTGCTTTCTCCATTGATCTAACCAGTAGGAGTGTAGTGACAAGAACATGTTCACCTATTTATGCCCTTTGGCCACTTCCAGTTGTATTAGTTGTGGCTTCCTTCCCCCCAGCTACTGAGGAAAGTAATTGTTAATGTCATCAGGACTGAAAATAACTGTTATTTTGTTAATTAATTCATTAATTGTTTGGTCAATAAAATGTCATACAGTAGTCAACAAGTCCAAGTTGATGTCTTGAGATTGTGCTTTTTTGTCCAACAAACTCCTAAAATTCTTATTATGTCCTCATGTATTTTATCTTCAGTTTTCAGTCATAGAAAACCACCAATCACCCAACTGGATTAGATAATAGAGGTTGGATGGATATATATCTGAGATTTTGAAAAGAAAATTATGAAAGAAAAGATATTCCTTTTAGTTTACACCACATTGTGAGCTGGCTCCGGATTATCTTAGTTCAGGAAAGATTGGCAAATACACAGAGATATTTTTTTTCTTTTTAGAATATGACTGCTTTGATAACTTTATTGGGGACATACTGTAGCATCATGATTCACGTGCTCTGTCTGTTCCCTGTGTGGCAAATTCAATCTGATTTAATGACGGAGATGACTGTGTTATTAATATCTCCTACTACTCCCTTTCTCTTCTCCACTCCAATAAATTTTTCAGGGGTTTGGATCAGGATAAAAAATATCTCGCATGGGATAGCAGAAATACCAGTCCCAGTGCTTCCTCTTCCACGCCGAATGCTAGGAATGTGCTTAGCCAGGTGTGTGAAATGGCAGATTGTCCTCGTCTTTGAACATGACTCAAATAAAGAGAACTTGAGCTCTGACCAGAGCAAACAGAGTTATATTGACCTAAAATCAATATTCAAATGAACAACAGCTACTGTATGTGTAATCTCAAATAGGCTCAATGCTTCAATTCAATTCACCTCAATTCAACTTGAGCTTGAGCTAGACACATTAAATAACTATATCATTTATGCGTCATGCTTAAGTCTGAAAATCAAGTAAATAAACCAGAACCAAACCTGAGTCAAATAAAAGCAGAAAAGCTGATCACAGCAAGTCATAGTCATCATGGCATTAGAATGGGTAATTACAGATAATTTCACAGCAGTCTATTAATGAGTAAATGCTAAAAGTACCGATACCCCCAAAAGCTATTGCATCTTCATAGGCCTGCATTATTTTTCTGTATCCAATTAGACTACCCCCTCCTGTGTTGGGAGTGCTGAATTAAGAAAAAAACAATGTATGCGAGAGAAAAGTAATCACATGCCAAAGGTGGAAAATAACAGCACCTGAGGCTGCCATATGGAAACCTTGTAAATTCACTCACTAGTGCATAATGTACGATTTCAGGCTATATGCTTAAAAACACTGAATAAGTAGATAACCTTAGAGATTAGTTTAGAAATTTAATACTATACATTTTATGTAAAGACCACTATAATTTGATAATTGAAGCAGAAGGGGTTTGTAGTAAAAACAGTAATGTGTTTGACTCATACACTGGAGAAAACGCAAACATACAGGGATAAAATGTTCAGAAATGAGCAAATACATTGTTATTACACAGAGGCCTAGAATAGCATTAAAGGATTTAATCTAAGCATTTCCTTATTTGAAAAAAAAGAAGCAATTATTATAAGCTTGCTCCAATTAAGTGTTTAAGCTGATTCAGTCGTTGGTCAAGTAAATATTATAATTTCAACATCTTGTCTCCCCATTATAATTTTATCATCAATCACTGTGGCAGAATAACTTAATTGATGTTGCTATTAATATTCATTCTTAAGTACATGCAGAAACAGATACAGATCTCATTGTGTTTATTTTCAACTGATCTCTGTGTGTTGACCTGGTGACTTGTGGCTTTAATTGTCTTTTTATAATATTTTTACATGTTTTTTTTTTCGTTTTTTTTTTTTTTTTACACCCTACCAGTTTTATGTCTGCAGGAAAGTACAAACGCTGACCCAAAATGATAACAGCTACCACACGCTGCATGATAAGTCATTTGCAACTGCCAGTGACAAGATGCCAGTGTCCAAAGCTACTTGCACTAAAATATATTAGTAGCCAGCAGGGAACATGGGAGTGTTAGTTATGGCTTGTGACTCACACTCAATCTAAGGCAGCCCTGCTGTCAGAGACCACTGAGAAGTGTTGTCAAGAGCATGTGGTCTAATACACAAAACTGTCAAAATGCTAACAGGCCTGGCACACTATTCTGCCTGGGAGGCAGAATTATTCAAGTTAAACATGAAGATATGAGTCTTTCCCCACCCAAATCAGAGTGTCCTTACTCAAGCTGAAACTATGACTAAGAATATTAAAAAAAAAAAGAAAAAGAAAAGAAAGAGCTCAGCTTGAGATTCACATGTGGTAAATAATTGTTTAAGTGTACAGGGGCAGCATACAGTTTGGCAACAACATGCACATAATGTGGTTTCCAGGCAAAATTAGAAGTGAACTGCTATGATAACTGTTTACTGCCATCAAGTGTTGTTATATGCTCTTGACATTTTAAAAGGGGCCATCACCTCTGAGCTATTTTGATAATCAGTCACCATAGTTGTCAGTCTGTGTAATCACAGTAGGACAAAGGCAAATGTCAAACCAAACTCTAGTTCAAAGCTTCAACCTTAGCTGGGGTTAGCAGTGATGGTTAAATGGAGGGGCTTGTCTGTGCTACTTCACATTGGTGAGATGCTTCACCAAAGTGCCTATGATTTTCCACTGTACAGCTGCACAGCACAGTGCAGGCAAAATCAATAATGCATTATTTATTTTCTTTGTCTCTAATTCAACAGGGATAAAAAAAGTCGATACATAACTACTGATTGCAGTAAGTGAGGCTTCCATTTGCCTCGATTCGTCCTTTATTTAATAAATGTCAAACTGAGTCAAAAAATTTTCCTCACATAATCTTGAGTGATTTTCCCGTACTCTTCCTCAATGACAGGAATTAATTGTTTCTAATTATACAGCATCGCTGAAACTCAATGCAATGCCAGCATTTTTAGCAGAGGAGGAGAGTTGAGGAGTATACATAAAGAAAAAAACATGTCTGTGTGTGTATGTTTTAGAAATATCTTACATGCCATGCCTTTTATTGAGATCTGTAAGCATTTTCTCAAACTGTAGACTCATCAGTTTGACTGCTTTTACCTACAAGATGATTTTAGATTTACTAATGTCAGAGTATGCATGTTTTACATGCCTGTGTTACCTTGAATGCCTCGAGATAACTTCTGTTGTGAATTGGTGCTATATAAATAAAATCGACTTGACTTGAGTTGTCAGTATTATAGTTTTTAAAGCCCTGGATAATCCAACTTTGACCATGTCAATAGATTTGTGACATTTACCTTAATTTGTAAAAGCTAATAAGATATGCAGTAATGGTAACTGATAACACAACATCCACGTAGCTGACCATTTTTGTCTACCAGTTGATTGGCTGTATGCTGACTTTCATGTTGTTAGCAGGACAACTTTCATCAAGGGCACCCTTTATTCATACCATTAACCGAACTGGTTTTAATTGAATTACCTTCTACTACAAGTCCTGTATGGGCACTGGTGTCCCTGGAGGAAATGCGATGAGTGAATTATAAATCTGCCTGTAGACGAAGAGGTCCAGTGGTAATATTACATTTCAGTTTAAAGTCTTTGGGATAATGAGCTTAGGTTTAAGAGCAACGAGCCAGACAGTGCTGGAGTGACAGTGCTGCAAGAAGCCGAGGAACTCCTGGGATACAACTTCTTAAATCCTCATCTCTTTTATGTCAGAACTTTACTCGCTCTTGGAAGTAGATACAAGCATGGAAGCAGAAAGACATTTAAATGGAACATTAGCAATTTATCACACTTCTCTTCAGTTAAACTAGCTGACGTTTTAAACAAGAAATGATAGCTGCACAGTGCAGTGTGTCTCCAAGGTACACCATTTAAATACTTACTTTCGGATTCAACTTAAACATATTGTGTTTAATGTCTAGCCAAACTTTTAGTGGATGAGTGGACTAAACAAAATGAATTTATACTGTTTATTGCAGCGGCATTTTTAGTATTTGCACGCAACTTATGTCAGTCAGTATCAAGGAAAAAGAACCATTCTTGCCTACAGCCAAAAACCAGAGAGCATTGCATTTCTCCAAGGGTACTGCAGATCAGTACCCTTGGAGAAATTTGCAAAAAAAATATAATCTTATTTTAGGGAATTTGTTTTTGTGTCACAGATTTTTCTAGTCACATAACAACTGTACCTCACACAATCACTGTTTATTTTCTGTTTTGATTTCGATATGATTATGATTTTAATCATAAGAAAAAAGTAATGCACATATGGTCACTCATCCCTCTATCAACTCCATCAGCCAGCGCCATCACTTAAAAATGCATCAGTGTATAACAGCTAGCATCATTGCTCTGGTGAAATGCTGCACTGAAAGTTTTTTGCACACTATTTATTGCAGAAAATAGATTCCTTCTCCCTCTGCCCTGGACTCCTCACACTGACAATATAATCTGTTACTAAATCAGCAGATGATGGGGCGATACTATTATGAGTATTAAACTTTTTGAGGGCATCTGTCTCTTTCTATAAACAGATGTTTCCTCTAATCCCTCTCTTTTTTCAAAATTCTTTCCCATCCTCCTACTCTTGAGTCCTTGCTAATCCAATGTTTTACTGCTCCAGATGTACTGCCACATCTTCAGTAGTTCACTTTGTATAGCATAGTTACAGCCAGCAATACTCAATAACACTGCAGCTGCTTAAAGTGTTAAGATACTTATATTATTATCTTTAGGTAGCTAGACTGAAGGATGATTTCACGATGCCTCCTAAGTTGGTGATTTGTAATTGTTTTTTGTAATTGGCATTTCTCCCACATTAGCTAGTGCCACTTGGTATTTTTTGTCCTATTCTATATAAACATTAATGCTTCTGATGTTGGAAGCACCACTCTTTTTGTATACCAGAAGAGCCTCAGAACTTTATGTGAACAGATTTCAGGTTGAATTGTTTTTTCCCTCCTCATTTTCTTTTTTTGTTTGCCAATCAAACACTGATAGAGACAAGAAAGAAATGACTGTTCTTCCAAAAATCACATTATTTCTTGAATATGATAATAAGACCTCATTGAAACATCAACAGACAAAAGGTTTGGTAGATATGTAAGGCAGCAGCAGAGTATTTAAGCAGTCACAGGCAACTATTGCTCTCACTGACATAGTGTCCCCCAGGGGAAACACTGTGCAAAAACACAGCATTTCATCTTTCAACCTTATCCAGCAACTAATGGTATTCTAATTCTGTTTAACACCAGAAAAGAAACGGCATCAACAAGAACCAAGGGAACTCGGAGGAATGTACCTATGTTAATGAAGCAACTTCAGAGTTTTTTCAATAGAGACCACTAATGAGACGTGGATTGGCAGAGGGGATTGTTGTGCGTTTGAAATGCTAATTAAATTTAGAAGTGAAATTACAGTTTGGTCACATGGCAATACCAAGATAGTATAGTGAAGACTCCACTAATATACATGGAGTCACAAGAGGTAGTCAAAATGAACACCATATTTTTTCTACCATGGATAGGGGATTGGTGAATGATTCAAAAGGCAAGGACAAAGTTCAGATCAGTGGCAGTTAAGCTCCTTTTGAAAGACCAGATCTTAAGTTTATATCGGGTGGTTGGTGTTTATCTCATTGCAATATGGCTATGAATCATTTTTAAGTGACCCACCAAAGAGATCACAGCAGCCTACTCCACTGGCATGTGTCCATTTGTGTTTAGCTGCTTTAGCTGATGTGGGCATATGTTGCCTCTATAGACAGTTAATTTAAGTGACAGTTTGTCAATGACACAATGATGTGTGTGAGTTTACTATTACCATATGGCAGAAGCTGTAAACTGTTTGTGTCAAAACATATTAAAATGTGGAAATGTGACCAGTCTACAAAGTAGTTTTAACAGGATACTGCAAGCTGATTAATGATACATTTAGAAGTAGTTTACAGTTTTGTTTAGAAAGTGCATTATTGCACATTAGAGGGAGAGGGAGATTTGTACCGACTGAATCTACAGTCTATTGTGTTCAGTGTCAGTGTCCATGTTCATTAGCTGAAGAACATAAACATCTACCTTTTTATTGGAATAAATGAAATCATTACTTACATGTTTACATATCATTTGTCTTCCTAGTTTCATCAACAGACGAGGGGAAAAAAATGGGAAAATCTACCATGATTGTTTTAATTTATAATTACTGGTGGAAAGCATTTCAAATCACAGTTTGAAACTGCTTTTTGAAAGGTTACAAAGTGCAGTCAACTCCATAGCAATTTGTGTGCTTTTTGTGTTTGGCATTTGCTCTGAAAAAACAAAAAACAAAAAACAAAAAAACATCTTGGAAATATATTGTGGTTAAAAGAAGGACATGGTCCACCAGTTTTTTTTTGCCATGGTTTAAAATGCTACTTTAGTCATGGGAGGATAAGATGAACTGTTGATCCTTGTGGAAACATTGTGTCATTGCTGAAGCAAATTATAGCAGGTTAGATTTGAGAACATCTAAAAAGGTTAAAATGAATAGGAATGCAAAAGTAATGAAGGTTAAATTAATTAAAATATTGAACATTTAATGGCTCTAAGAAAATATGTCTGTGATGTTGACAAAGAAATCACACAATTGAACTCTATTTTGTTCATTTGTCACTAGAGTGTACTGCTGCCTTATGGAGTGGACATATACTACTTCTCATTTCACAACACCAGTTCTGTTTACAGGGCAGCTAAAATATCATGGACACTGTGAAGTGTGTCATTGTTTGCCAACAAGCCTTGAAAACACAGTGCACAGTACATTCAGTGGGGCTTACAGGAGGTCAAGCCATCTTTGCACTGTCTTACTGCTTTCTCAGTAAGAAGTATTCACATGACAGAGAGCATGCAACAATGATTAAAGCAGAGAGAAAACTACAGCAATGTTTTCTCACTAATGCACACACTCTCTTAAAGCCTACATTAGGGGAAAGGTTAAGAGACTTAATAGATGACAATAGCATTGCAATAAGAAATGACAGCCTTGCCTGCCTATAAATATTAGACCCCCAAGTGCAGCTCTGTCAACCAGAACATCATTTACCCAGCCTGAAGACTGTCTGCATTGATTCAACTCGCCATAGACAATGCATTCAAACAACATGGTACAGCTTCCCACCTTGTCAATGGGAATTTGATGGGAGGTTATGATGACTGATGCTGCCGTCTTGTCAAATTAACATGATGTGGAGTTCATCTACCACATGCAATCTAGGCAGCTGATGTTGATGAATTTATGTTAGAAGTTGTTCTAGGGACACAGGTCAAATTTTAATAGGTTGTAATGATTTCAGAAATATGGAACTGTTTATATGTATTTCTTGACAATATTCGTATGAATGCTCTTGTTTGGAGATCAATCCTTCTCTTATATCTGTTAAGTATGAAACAACAGCCTGCAGCCAGTTAGCTAATCTTTGCATAAAGACTAGAAATCATCCCTTCAGCCCAGGAAATGGTTGACACAAATTGATGCTTTTAAACTCTGGTTCTTGTATGGATTAAACAAACAAGCTGTAATGAGTGGTAGTGGACTTTGGAGGTTGGATTTTGTTACCTTTAGATGAAGTGAGGTTGTTTCCTCTTGTTTCCTGTCTTTATGCTGAGCTAAAATAGGTCTGAATTTATAGTGGGGACATTACCTGTACTGTATGAACACTGGGCTGAGCACGGATATCAACTTATCAGGCTTTAACTTTGCTATTATAATTTATACTCCTATGAACTCTTGAAAACCTAATTTAAGCTAAGCTAAGCTAAGAGTTTAAACTTTTCAGTTGACTTGCAGATTAAATAACAAGGAAATTACGACCCCATTTGGGGATAAACACAGGGTAGTCCTCCAGAAGTACTGCTCATCCTCTCAGGAGACAGAAACTCTGCAGCGGTGAATGTGCCAGAGCTTATGACACCACACATCTCTTTTCAGTTGTCGTAACAAGAAGAAGCAGCTACCTGCCATTTTAATTGCATTTCTCACTTTTGACTAATCATAGAAGACATGGTGGTCCTCTGGGCAGCCAGCCAGCTGGAGCAGAAGGACGCTGTGTGTCAAATTTATTCCCTGGCAACAAAAACCACGGCAATAGCGGAGAATACTGCCCCTCCCAAATGAGTTGTGTTAATTTTATCTCTGGAATTTATTGTGATTTGATTTTCAGATGTGTCCTTTGGTACACATTTGCAAAGTCGGAAGGAACAAGACAATGTTATTTAGGGGATAAAATTTTAGACCTATTTAAGATAAGAAATCTGTGTCCTCATTTGTCATAGAGAACCTAAAAGTAAGACAATGAGTAAATAAATTAGTAAATGAGTAGGTTGGAAATTAATTAGATTGTGTCAGAGATGTTTTGTTGATATACTGATTTGGAAGACATGGCACAGTATTTAATTTGATGTTTGATGGATGCGTGTGAATAAAATATGAGAAACTGCCATAGACTTGAGGTGACACCTCCGACACATGCTTTATAAAAAGCCTGAACATCATACTGAACACTTCAGAGGACTTTTGGATTGTATTGCATCGTATTGTGATATCTTCCCTGCATTTTAATGCATAAAATCTCTATTTTATGTTTATTTTCATATCTCCTGTTGATCATGACATACACAAATTTAATTAAAGACTAAATTGTAATTGATCTTTTCCTTGAATTTTCAACTTTGCACTTCTGAATAGGTCTGGAGCCTCTCAGTTCATTTTCAATTTGCATGAGGCATTATCAACAGTTGCAGACCAGAATACCTCTGGATCTACAACCAGTCAGAGCCATGGATGTGCAATGTAGCTCTGAGTGACAGAAAAATGCTGTTACGTACAGTTCTGCGTTCTTCTTTTAGAGAAAATATACTGTCCAATTAATTCAATACAAAAGCCCTCTCCACATCACTGGCGGCCATCTTGGTTGTTAACGAAAATGCTTAACTCTGTCAGTTACTGTATCAAATGCCCCCATTTTAGATAAGTGGTTGCAGTTGGTCTGACCTGTCTCTGGATGGATGGGAAGCTGTCTGAATGGGATAGGGGCCAGACTGATCTGCGAGAACGAATAAACATGAGCTCACTGATTGGCTTGGTTTCCAGGCTATTGAGAGATCATAGCAGCCATTTGAAAAAGTTTCCATTGGCATCACTGTGGCTAGTAGTCAATAATCAACGAAATTATTCAATTCAGTAAAGCTATTATCTTTCACAGCGAATTAGCCCGAGGATCTTTTTTTTTTTCTAAAGAAGGCAATCTAGCCACAGCATTAAGAGGGGGGAGGGAGGGGGGATTTTAAAAAATAGAACGTCCATCTGAATCAATGTTGTCTGACATCTGTGTCCATCGAGTGCTCCGTGCCGCTATATGTATTAATGGAGTTTGTTTGCCTCACAGCGCTTTTCATTTTCCAGCTGTGATTGTCACACACTGGTGTTGCTGTCTTTTTGCAATGTGCTGATAGGACAGATCTGAGATAGATATCCCCCAGCTGCACGCCTCACAGGACTGGTCCACACAGCAGATAGAAAAGGGCTCACCCCTGCCACCTCATAAATGCTGGCCTTGCAGAGGCATCATGGGTGGAGTAATCTCTATGCTGAAAATATGGTCAGATGTGCTAGATCTCCTTATTCAAAGGATAGAGCATAACAGTGGTAGCAAGTGAACATAGCTCTTTAGGGTGTAATTACATTCTGCTCTGTTCTGGGCTATCTATAGAGCAATTATGTTTCCAAACAAAACACTGTTATTGCATTATTGTGCGCAGATTGCTGTCCTCAGAGATGATACAGCAGCTTACAGTAAATTAATTGGATGGATGGACCATGGAGAGGAGATGTGTCCAATGTGTATAAAACACTAGGGTTTTTTTTTTTTTTTTTTGATAATTAATCTTCTAGGAATTTTCTTGCCAGTTATTTTTAGGTTCCTCATTATTTTGCCAACCCAAGGTCACACTAACAAACCACTAAGTGACTCACCGTTAGCCAGTCCCTCCACTTAACAGTCAACTTATCATGAGCTTCAATTTCCTAATTATGGTTACCATTAGTATTCCACAACCAACCCTTAATCTTGGGGGCAATGTTTTATTCTAACTATTGACTATGCAGCTTCCTCTGGCCTCTAGTGATGTTCATAGTGTGACATAGTTACTTCTGTTCAAATACGGCAAGAAAATCTTTGATTACAGCACAGTAATGCTTTGGGAAACATGTTAAATGAAAATATTTTGTTGTATTACACTTTCTGAAGTTGCCAAAGTTTAGAGAGTGCTGAAACATTTGCTTAAACACATTCTGATTTGGAACAGAAGAACTGCTTACTCCAGCGATTTTACTCAATAACTCCTCTGAAATGAGAGCGTAGGTGGGTCTTGAATTCACTTTGATCTCGTTGAGTACCTCAGTGTACAGACTGGCAGCACTTTCATAATTAAAACCTCAGTTTCAAGCTCACCTGCATTTCACAGGACTTAGAACAAAAACAAGTATCAAGTGCATAGGCATATTCAAAAAATACTGTTTCCTCATTGGTGTAAGAGGCAGCTCCTTGAATTAGTGTCTTTTGCAACTTTTTTGCAATATATGCAATTTAGGCTCTTTGAGTTTCCTTTGTGTTTAAACTATGCTTTATAAATAAACTTTCCTTGCTTGGCTAATGAGTGTTTTTCTGTTTGTGTATTTCTGGATCAAACACATTTGCATTTCCAGCATTAAGCTGATGTCCTTGTCCAGAGTGTCTAACATGACTGATCAAAAAACAGCTTAGTTTCTTGCTTAAGGGTACTTCATCATGACTCACTGATGTAGATGGACACTGCTTGTTGTGGTAAATATGATTCATGGCAAAGTGCTGTCTAGAAATATTTTCTGAACAGTCCTGACCAGAGTGTGCTCTCCAAAACAGATGTTAACTTTTTAAACACTTGACCGTTTTCCTTAAATGTATTTCTTATGGGAACACAAACAAACAAACAAAAAATTCAACTTTCTTTATTTTCTGACTGACTAAATAATCGCTCTCACATATTTAGAGCTATTAGGGATCCCATTGTTCAAAGAGTGGAAGTGGCAGCAGGGACAGCAGGGCATGTTGTCACATGGCTAAGTTGTCACACTGCTCACAGTTCAAAGACCAGAGGGCACAGTAATATGTGCCACTTGCTGTTCTGAGGTCAGCTTCCAGTCTAAGCACAGACAAGGTCATTTTAATCTGATGTAAGAACTGTTTGCACACTGTGTACTAGAATTATTGGTGTAAATGTATTGTATTGACAAGGAAATTTTAAGGAGTGTGATACAAAAGCAGCAATGCAACCTTTGCATTCAGTTAATAAAAGTATGTAAGGACAAGGCAAGTGGTGTTAGCATGCTTCTTTATACAGTTATATTAATATTTCCAAGTTCTGTGACCATGTAGAAGTTGGAACTGTACACAAAGAGAGCATTATAAGAAGCCTGTATTTAATATTAAGAGTGACATGGGGAATCGGTCAGAGTGTCTACGTGAATGTGCTGAACAGATGTGTTTCAGTTTTAATCAGGTCAAGTTGCTTCAGCAGGGCTGATGCTACTGATGTGTTTTTGTGGCCAGTGTAGACAAAGTATTCCAGTATGTCACAGAGGTGTCTGGATGTGGTATTTTGGATTTAATAGACACTGGCAGCTGGTTGTGTCTGGGCTTGGCTGTTTTAAGTTTGGCTTCATAGTTTGAATGAGTCAAATCCAGCCTTTATTTAGCCACTGAAGCTGCTTATCTTGCTGATGAAAGCATGGATTTCCAATTAAGTAAATTTTAATTTCTATATGTCGCAGTACCTTTTCTTAAAAATGTATGTATTTCTTTACTTAAGTCATGTGAAGGCAGAGCAAGTCGCATAGTTGAAGTGCTTTCTGTCAGGTTTATTCATGACATGTTTTGGTGAAAAGGTGCTTTAGATTTTCTTTTTATGTTGAAAAAGAGTGGGTCATTGTCATAGGTCATGTTTTTGTTCACTACAAAAGTTTTCATTCTCTGTACTTGACACCATATTAAGGTAGTAGAAATCCAAAGAGTTCACTGGCCTATATGTAGGGAATGGATTATTTTCATCTTTGGAGAATATTTAATACAAAAAAAGGATTGTGGTCTGGTGTGACTGTTAAATTAGGAAAGTGTTACAGCCTTCCTGGGATCTCTTTTTCTCACTTAAGGTGAAACTGTGAAATGTTGCTAGACAAGACCCAGACATAGTAAAAATAATGATATGGCTCAGAATTTCTGCCTCAGTAACAATGGGACCTAAGGATGGTAAGCTCTCTTTTGATTTAGGATGAGGACCAGGTTTTTTAAATAGAAATAGTGAGACTGAAATTCATTACATTATTGTGTAGTGGGCTTTGAGCTGTGACAAAATGCTTCAGAGTGCACATCAGTATTGTGGCTGAACTGATCCAGAGAGGGCTGACTCAGTTTAGACACTGACAGAGGACTGCTGCTTTCACGTCTGGAGCACAGTAGCAACAATGTGTCAGGACAACTATATCAAAGAACCTTAGTATCTTGTTAGAGAGCTCCACCTCTGCTCATAGAATTAGGCCTCTAATAACTGGAAATTAATATTTTTTTCTGAAGTGGATTTTTTAGACTAAGACTGTTGCTGTAAATATCAAAAAAAGAGAAACTTGTGCATTGGAATTTGTTTTAAAAACAGTACAGACTGCATGGAAATTGGATATAATCAGTTTGCGAATCTCACAGGGTGTTCACAGAGCGTGTTTCTGCAAGCTATGTAAAAAAGGATAATGGTACTTTTGAAATTGCAATAGCTTATACAACAATTTTATGAGTGGCCTAGCATGAAATTAGATCCTACTCAAGCCCTAAAACTGCATTATTGAATTTCATCTGTGCAATGGTGTCTCTCACAAGGCCCTGATGCCAGTGTTGGGCCAGATGTGATAGGGATGTAACTGATACGGTATGAGACTGCAGACAGAGATTAACAAATTTAATCTAGATAATCGAATAATGTAAAATAAAGCCAGTGCTGTTAGGCTGTATGACTTGATGTAAATTGTTGCTGGACAGAGCTCCCGTTTTCAGTGTTGTTCTCACCTTTAACTCTGCTGTCTCTCTGCCAATATCTCTCACGTACTTACATCCTGTTTAGTTTCATCAGTATGCTGGGTCATGCACCTCTCCCCCTCTCTACCATCTGCCATAACATCCTGGTTTCAGACTGGATGAGCACAGCCATCATATTTGTCCTTACAATTGGTCACTTTACTGTTGTGAGGTGGGAGGGGTAAGTGGTTTGGGTTAGGGAAAGGAGGGTGGGTTTGGTGTTAATGGGTGCAGATTGATGCATGATGAGTGTCCATATTATGCTAATGAATTGCAACAGACCCTGTCATATGTTCCGCAGAATGAATTGTGGTTAGCACTAATGGCTAAATTTTGCATAGGGTAATGGGAAAATCCAAAACAGTTATCCAACTGCGGCAAACCAACACTATGGATCAAGCTGTAAGTTCATAAGAAGTGTAATTTATTTATAATGCTGATGCAAGACTTTATTTCAGCATCTTGGGAATGGAAAGCCATATGACAATACATTTAATGGTTCAATGCACTCATTACCATTTTATCATAGGTAATCATTTTCTAAATCAACAATATTTATGTAAATGATGCGGCACCCTACACCTGGTAACAGTGGGGTTGGGTTTGGATTTTGCTGATTCTGGTTACAGTTCCACTAATCAATTCCAGTTGTTATTGAATTGTGATTGTGGTTGTTTATGATAAGGATTATTTGTGATAAGGAATTTTGTGATTCCAAACTTGGATGTTATTTTTTCATTTTTTGGTTCTTGTTTTTATGTAATTATGATTAGGTCCTGCAGAAACACTCCACGCTGTGTGTTTACATTTTGTCATCACAGCCTACCTTACTAACTGTTTATATTTCACACAGTTTAGGTTTGTTTTTTCACCAAAATGTTGTACGTGAATCTGTTAAGAACAACCTCTGAAAGTCTTGTGACTGCTTCCCTCCAGTGGTTTATGTCCTCACCTTGCTGCAGTGATGTACCAGTGTAGATCAGTACACTGTGACATTACTGTTTGATTTGGCACAGGTGTGAGAAAACACATGGCTGACCACACCCACCTGGAGGTAAAACAGACTTCAAACTTTCAGCCAGATTGGGCTGTGAAACTACTTTTGATGATGATGTTAAGTCACTTGTTAAAGTCAAGAAATACACACTGAATGAAATTCTTACTTTAGAAAATGTTTGAAAGCCTTACTTAAATTTTTTGTAGCACGCATAGTTTGCACATAGTTATTTTATTTTTTCAGGGTTCTCCTTTGTGGTGGTATTTTAGTTACAGCATAGCCATTGTTTCCATCATCCAGTATTTATTTGACTGCCCTGTCAAGTGAAAACAATTCTGGTGAAAGTCCTCTCTCCACCTTAGGCTTTGTTCACCAAGAGAGATGTATGTTTACATTTTCACTTTCCATTCTCTTAATGCTGTTACTGTTCTCTTTCACCACTTTCATCAACCACCTGCTGCCCTCTGCTTCAGAGCAGAACAAGGACAGTCAAACAGCTCCATACCAAAGAATGGAAATTATTCTGCCATCTTCTCAGCAGACAGTGCTGTCTGTTACAAAAGAAATGAGGATAGAAATCTCATGTCTCAAGTCTCATGGGTACAACAGCAGAACCAAAAAGCATGGCCCTCTGCAGTTGGCAGAATTGTGCTTGTGGCATACATATACATTTTCATATATGTGCTGGAACAGCATGAATACCCACTTAGCAAAACATTGTTATGCAGTACCACTACTGGTCTAAATAAATAAATTAAAATAAAAAAAATCCCAGTGTACTCTAAACCTGTAGAATAATTCCAAGAAGTGGGTGGAAACTACTTTTATCGTTGATTAACTTTGTTATAACCACAAAGGTTCCAGCTTCCACTAATCCACAGGAACATATTTCACTTATTCAGAAAAATGATAGACTTCACTGAATCACAGAGGCTGTGACGTCAAGTCTCAGTGCTCTATTTAGCTCACTACACAAATGCATCATCATTAACCTAGTGTAAGTTAATAAGTTAATTTTAGAATCAATTTATCAGCCATTCAGGTAATAAGTCAGACTCCATTACTTAGTAAAATGCTATAGGGGTATTGCAAAAGTAGACATGCAGAGCTGAACAGTAACATTTCGGATGTTAGTTTTCAAAAAATCTTCAAATCAAAAAGTGAGTAAATTATCTGGATATTTTTTTCCTGCCCTCTCTGTCTGCTCTTTGTCTGATTTAAGTCATGGGAGCATGGACCAGTGGCTTAAAGCCCTGAGGTCGTCACTCATGGTGTTATCATGGGACTCTCTTCTGTGCTGCCTGACTTGTCTGGCTTAGAGGAACATAATCTCTCTCTCTCTCTCTCTCTCTCTCTCTCTTTCCTTTGCTAGTTTTCCCTGTCTGCAGTGTTAAGCAAACATGAATATATGCATGAATCATGAATGTGATCATTTAGTGAATGAAATGAAGCAAATAACGTGATGCCAAAGGGGGGTTTCATGTTTTTTTGCTCATGTGTAGATATGTAGTGCTGGTAAAGAAATCTCTTCAAGGTTGATTAGCTCACATGCGATATTGCCAGGTGATTGTATGAAATAACATTTGGTGCATCTTGACAACAAAAGTCAAGACATTTCATTTTGGCACTTGAGTGCCCTGTGAAAGCACTGCATCTGCTGCCTTCTATTACTTTTCACATTTCTCACAACTTTCAACTTTGCCAGAATTTTACTCGTTGCTCTTAGAACAGAATGTCTTTCCAATTGACATTCAGCACCATTGCAGCATATAACTCCTATCCTGAATGTTAAACAGATATGACATGGAGCTTTGATTGTAAATAATTTGGCTCAAGCTTTGGGGTCATCCAACCGAGGAGCATCTACTTTCTCTTCATATCAAGGCCTTCTGTTCCTCCAGCTGCCGAGCTGCCTGTATTTGAGACAGGTGTCAGAGTAGCTATGTGAAACACCTTCATTCTTGATACAATTATCCCCCTGGCTCTGTAACTTAACCTACAACATGGCTGGGAGGCATCCTAGTGCTTCCAGGAATACCACAGTCTGTGCCGGAATACTATGACATAAATGATTATATAGATGTGATGAGTTGACCCACTGTAATGTAGTTCTCTTTGAAAAGTGCACAGTCGACTGGAGCTCCACAGTGATAAATCAATGTCTTAAACAGGCCCATATCTTTTAGCAGAGAGAGTTCTGCTGGAGGATAGATCATGTACCATCAGAACTGCAAGGGCCATATCAAAACATTCAATTATGTATTGTATAGTACCACTTACAACACATTAAACCTAATTAATTGAAGTCCAAAATAACAACATAAACAGTGCTTATTTGAGTTATGCCAAAACCCACAAACCCTCAGATTTTGCCAAAGATCTGCAGGCTGTTGCAGTGGTAAGAATTTCTGCTGGCTCAACTTAGTTGACTTGTCAGTTATTTGTTATTCATGACCATGTGATTACATGTGATTAGCTGAACCCACTTCGTGATAACAGACCAAAAACGCCACATATTATATGTCAGCTTGTCCATGAGTAAATGCACAGTATACTCTTGGGTCTTTAATTTCTATTACTGGGTAGTCGTTTCTTTCTCTACATATAATTCAAAGAATGCAGTAGGTGACATTGTTGCAACGTCATTTTGGTTACAGTGGACTTAGTTGTAAGAAGATATGTTCCTTCTTGGATATACTGTATTTGCCAAATGCTTTTTATTACTTTGACTTGAAATTATTGCCTCTCAGCATACACTGATCATTCCATCTGGAAACAGTGCAGACTGGAGGGGCCTCTCTCTCTCATGTCATGACTGTTTAGACAGCTCTCAGTCAAGTATAACAGATTGCAGTCAAAAAGCTGCAATGATCAGATCATAAATATTGCAAAAGCTACGAGAGTTCAGCTCAGACCCAGTCCTTTCCCTCTTCCCTAAAGACAGGCAAGAACATGTGTTTTGCCGTTAATTAAAATCAGGACTGAGCCCATGTTGCATGATTAATTACCTCATACCTTGCAGTTGCCCACAAACATTGATGACTCTGTGCTTGTATGTCATGGATAGGACTTGCACCATTCATCACCCCTGTAAGGTCAAGCTCAAAGCTACATTGTGTTCTGTAATTACAAGTCCCTGGTTCTGTCTCCTACGTTCTATTATTGCCTTTGATTTTGACAAATACATCCTTGTCTGAGTCCTGTGTTTGGATGTTGATTAGTATCCCTATTAGAAATTAAATCAATCTTTGCATACAGCAAAGATCTATGACTATAAAAAATCATCCACCTGCTTCCACATACAAGAATTTTTCCAGTCAAAACTTAGCTGCAACTAGATCAATGATAGTAAAAAACATTGAGAAATACCACATTGGGCCCCACTTGATGAATGACTGTTACTGAAAGTCTGAAGTAGTTAAAGAAATGACAAGAAAAAACACTGTCTTCTCAAGGTTAAAGCACAATCCTAAGCTACTCAAGAAATTGGTTCTGAGATATTTGGCACTGATACACATCAGACAACTAGAGCATCTTTTTCTCTGCCTTCCGCTAGAGGTAAAGCATTACATACCATTTTGGCTTTGGAGAATGCCACTGAGCAAATGCGTCACTCCTGACACCTTGAGTTAATGATCACCCAGCTTCCAGAGAGGCAATGTATTTTGAGTCAGCAGCGAAGCATGACAATAACCTTTAACATTATCATTTACACACATATTATACCACGGGACAGATTGTCTATAGGCTGCCTCGCAGCAATAAGTCATCCTCCACTGATAGGGTACCATCCTTATTGTTTCACGTTAAGGTATGTGACTTTGAGGTGGTTTGCAGGCCAAAATCGTCCATCTTGTGAAATTTCATTTTTGTCTTTTTCAGAATGCCTCTCTCAAGGTGAAATATTGTGATATTGCCAGAGGCATAATGTTCTGAGATTAAAAATAGGGAAAAGTAGGAAAATGAAATAAAGTGAATCTTATCATATAGCTTGTCAAACAACATTAGTTTATGCAGAGATTTGAATTACTGCAAGCATTTGGAATGTGGAGTAACACTCTCAAGGCCATATCATTCTGGTGCCATGAGAGGAATGAAATATTTTTGTGCAAATGCAGATTGACAGGCACCTGGAGAATCAAAGCTGTTGGAATACAATGATTTGTTATGAATCATGGAGGGCAGACGTTAACACAAGCACTCAACGGTGGTGTCTGGTTTCTTGGTATCTTTTTTATTAGGACAGACTGTCATGACATGACATTAACATGGTATCAAAGGACAGAATTTTACCACCTATAAATGAATAGAAAATAAAACACATGTAGAACTTGGCATACCGATTAGTATTACAGTGCATTGGTAATTGCAGGGCTTTTCATAAATGTTTGCTCCCTGCAAACCACAGTCAGAAAAAAAAGTACTCTCATAGCTTGTTAAGATGTTAAATGTCTAGCAGAAAAAGAGCCAGCCATGTCTCTGAGTTGCTTGTTTTCCAGTGTTTTCCCTAGGCGTGATGATTATCTTTAAAAATGTATAGATATTTATTTTAGTTTTGGTGATGACAAGTGGCCAAAAAACAACGAACCACCAAAATGAGTTTTTTGGATTAAAGAAACAGCACAGTTTTTAAGAAAACATGATGGTTGGTTTCTTTAGCTAATGAAAAAAGGTAATGTACAATATGGTTCTATAAAGCATTTCAGTACCTAGTCTGCCAAATAAAATAAGATGGGCATATTTACCATTGAACTAACACACAGTGATTCTTAAAAGTTGCCAACATTGTGTCAGCTGCACAGCTACGCAGCCGCTTTGCCTCCTGGGTCTCAAGACCCATCACAGATAATCACTGACTGCTTGCACAGTCAACTCTCCCTGTTGTAGATGTACTTAATTAATCCCTTCCCATCCAACAACGGGCTAGGGGGAAAAAACAGTCCAGGGAGCTTTATTTTGTGTACAATTAAAGATGCCCTTCCCTCAAATGTCCTCCTCGATCAATGGTACTGGAGGACAAGCAAGACAAAGTTGATGCAATGTATAGAGGCCACTGGGAAAGAAAGGCAGAAGTTTGGATAGATAGGATGACCTTGAGAGGCCTTTTTGAGGCTGTCAGTCTAACCTGTACATTGTTGTTGTCTGACTTTTGTATCACAGTATGCTAAGGCAAGTGCAGGTGTGTGTGTATGTGTGTAAACCCTCTTGGATTGTCAAGGTAATTTCTATTCTAACATCAGCTATTGTGGAAGAAGTAAAAATACACTGAGGCAAGAGAGGAAACGAAAAAGGAAGCAGCTTCATGCTGCCGTCCATCAGAGTTAGATGTATTAATGTTCGAGTTTACACCAACATCCTTCTTCTAGAAGCAAACATGGTCAGAACATGACCTTTTATATAAATAACCAGAAAACATAACTTACTATTTTCACCAACAGAAAAGTGAACTGCTGTGAATGGCTGACTCTTGACTGAACTATTGATGCGTCTGTTTTACTCACCACTTTCTGAAAAAAATGTCTTTACTAAGTACTGCAGCCCACAAATGAGATGAATAATGGCACAACATATTTTTGCATCTTTGAAATACCACCAAAGGAGGCAACACTGATCCGACTTATCAAAATGAAAACATAATTAACAATACTAATACTATTATTATAACAATAACATTGCTCTTGTATTTACAAAAAACCAAATATTTTGCTCCTCCACTTCACACCCCGGTTTCTAATTGTTTTGTCTGTACTTTATTTCAATATAGCTTCTTGCAATTGAGAGAATAAAAACAAATCTATGGCAGGTTTGAGTTTGAATGAACATGTACTGTTTATTTTGCTGGATCAATCGGTTGTTCACTTGAGGTATATGCATTTCAGGCTCTTGTCTAGACAGTGGCCTTGTATGTTGCAGCTGATGATACATTACACAAACACACAAGGCTGCAGTTGGGATGGATGGATGGGCAGGACTGTAACAGGATTGATTTCTGAAATATTCCCAGTTTTCTAATTCCCTCTCTCTCCTTAACTTCAACCACTCTTGGAATAGTGATGTCAGGTGGTGGCATATGCCATATGCAGAGTCTACATACCTGTCCCAGAGAGAGAGGAAATGATTTTGCACTATAGTGGTATGGGGGAGCATTTTAGGTGTCAAATGTGACATTCTTTTTATGCACAGTAGCAGATGTTGCTCAGGTATACACAGTGAGTGGGTGTAAGGCTGCACAGTGTACAGAACAACTAGGACACTTTCAACTATTTCACCCCGTCGGCACACAGTTCTTGCAAAAAAGACTAAAATAGAAAACAGAGAAGGGAGAAAATGTGGTATGGTGCATTCATTCACCACCATTTAATGGAATAAATGTAGCAGCTGAACTGACAGAGGGGTCAGTAGTTGTAAATGTATTCTGCATTTCACTGCTTCTGACAAGAGCAGCAGTAACATAACCATGCTTGCTGGGAACTGGCTGACCTGTGCCAGTAAAAAATACTGGTATGTAGCCCCAAGGATTTATTCAGACCCAGAACATAATGTGAAACTGTTAGCAGTCTGCAGCTGGGAAAGTTTGGGCCATTAGAATAGTCTGCTACAGTGACCCATGCCAGATGGGTTGGTGCATCTGGAAGGTTTAATAATTAGAGAGACTATTCTAAAATGGAAAGGTCACAGTTTTTAGTCTTTATATGAGCATTTAGAGACTGTTTCCATTTTATCTGAATGCTCTTCACCAAGACTGGCAGATTTGTAGTTATATGCAAGTGTCATCTCAGGTAGTGAATTTCAGCAAATTTCACAATATTTACTATCAACATCATCATTATTAGTGTTGCAAACTGAGACCATCAAAATCCCACAGTGACATACAATTAAGAAGTAATATCTTCACATACATAATTTCAAAATAACAATACTAGCTTTTCCAGACGTATTTGTTTTCATGTTGAGCCTTGTACTTGAATATCAAATGACTGCTGATTTTACCTGACTTAAAATTAGAAAAGCAAGAATGAAGATTAAGAAAATGGAACCTACTTACAAATCAGTGAAGCTTTCCTTTTATAGTTTCCTGTCAGATTTAGTATAGTTTCCTCTAGTCCTCTCTGTAATATATGTGGAGAGGTAAGTGTCACTATAAATCTGTTGCGGAGGGAAGGTACAGACCAAATTCGAACTGGCTTTCTTCATCTCCAGCATGAAGTTTTCCAGAAACAATAGCTCTTTACCAGATCGTACTTGCTTGTTTGGATTTTTTTATAGGAAGTTATATTTGTGGTTGAATATTGCTAATATCACTGCATTCTCTATAGAACAAGCTAGACATCTGAGATCACCGTCCAGTGAATGGCTAATTAATTATTAGCATAAGGAATGTGTTTCAAATAATACATGCTGATTGCTCTCTATCAGTTATTAAAGTATTCTGTATTCTTTTTTTATGCCAGTTAATATGAGCATTTGCAGCAGTGCAAGTGTTGTACATAACCTTTGAGAAACACTACAAATTGTCATCTGTTTGTACATTAAAAATGCTGAAAGGTCAGAATCACTCGCAAATCCTTTTACTGCTTTTAGAGGTCTCTATTTGTAAAAGCACATATTTATTAAAGAGCAAGTGGTCTAGATACTTTTATAACTCGTCTTAATTCACACACCATATCAACACAAAACACTTTGACAGTGTTAAACAGTTTGCAGATTGAATTAAAATGAATGCACGTAATTAAAATCACAGACTTTCTCATAGTCTGTGATTTTATTTTTAACACTGTATCTAGTCAATCTTCTACAATTAGATTACAAAGACCACATACTTTGTTTTTTGTGGCACATCAGATGTGCCATCTTCATTATCATTACGATAACTTAGGCTGTAAAAATAGCACTGTAAGTTTACACAAATGCAGTTGTGGATGAAATATTTTATGGCTTTTGAGCCATCTTTTTAGCCAGCAAAATAGATAATAAACCTGACATATAACGGAGACTCTGCAGCCTGTCTTTGCCTGTAGCTACTCTCATCTTTCTCAGTAATAATATGAATCTGTCATGCAGCCAAATTAAGATATAATGTGACCTGGAGTGGGCAGAATGGCTTGTTGCAGAACAGATTAGGAAGAAAAAAAAACAATCTGGGGTGTTTCCTGGGGGTGATTTTAAGTTTAAATTAGCGCAGTTCTAGCGGTGTTAAATTTGAAACAGTTTGAAGCAACTGTTTTGTTAATTTGATATAAGTCAACTCAAGTTGAAAGTTTTCAGATAATTCACAATGCATGGCATCATATTGTAATGTACAAACTAAAGTAACTTCAGGATTCATCTTTAATTTCATTTGCATTTTTCTTCATTAGGCTGTGTACCAGTGGTGTTATCTCATAAAATAAAGACATAAAGGGAGTCTTTGAAGCACACACCTTTAGTACCCCCTTTTGGTAGCTGATAATAAAAATGAATTATTCTCTCATGTTTGGTGGCCCACTTGGGACTATGTATCTGCACGTCAGTGGACTCAGAATAGAGGAGCTGAAGTCCTTTAAGAGCATTTCATTATTATAATTGCCATGTCTGTCCATCACATGGGCACTCCCAAAAGAACATTATCTCACATTGTACAACTATATGAGACTTAACATGGGAAATATGCACATTTCAATTTGAAGTACGAGTCACATTATGCTGGAAATTCACTCAACTCAAATTTAACTTTGGTGTAACTCATGTTGGTTTAACTGACAAGAAAGTGTATAATTTGCATTAAAGGTTTTTTCTCTTCTTTAGTTAATGAAAATAAGGATTATCACTTGACTTTTAGAATAATAACCTAATACGTTTGGATCTACAGCACACTACTGAACATTTGCTCTTGCAACCTTTCCACAATTTGGTCTTTTATGCAGAAGAGTGTGTTCTCAGCTGCTCATATTTTAATGATATGTCCATATGTCTTTCATAGGCATATGGACAAGTCACATCAGATTTTTGTCAGTACATATGCATTTAACTGGAAATTCAAATGGAACCAAATTGAAGTGGAACAAATGTAGTCGGGATCGTAAATAAAAATGTCAAAATAGATATCAATAAACAGATATAAATGATATCAATGGATGATACCACTTTGAAGTGATACCATGCAAACAGCATGAGGTTACACAAATGTATAAGTGGAACTTTGACTAACTGAGGAAAAGGAGTGCCCGGCAAAAACTTAAAGCATTTTAAAGCTCAAATGCTAAAGATTCCCCAGACTTATGTTTGAAATCACACAATAGATCAACCGAACCCATGTCTTGAGCAGCTACTCCAGTTGAAATGGAACAAAAAAAGGGTCAGTGATCCACTGTGCTACCTCCTAGTCTACCACAGCAGATGTTGTTCAGTAGCACAGACAGACAGACAAAATAGTGTGGGGGTCCAGGATTTATTAGGTTTTATTTGTGTGGTCACTCCTGTGAGATTTGTAGCTTTTTGGGCACATCTATCAAAATGCAAAAACAAACAAAAAATCCACATTTTTTTAAGGCCAGTAATCCAGTATAATTCAGCATATTGTCGATGAAGAGTAACCCCGTTCTCCTTGATAGGATGGCCTAATTAATGGCAAGGATAATCAACTCAGTCCCATTTCATTGGACACAAAGTGCAAGGCAGCAGCCCCATTATCCTGTTGATAACTGAAGTGTCCTTCCTTTCATCTCCACTCTTAATGCCATCAAATACCATTACTGATTGTCCAATTTACAGAGTGCTCTGGGATCTCACTGCTTGTTGAGGCACGGAAGTGCATCACAAATAAGAGGCGAATGCTCAGTGAGGTGCAATCAGCAGTGGGCATCACAACACAGGGATATTTTCCACCTTACTTTTTAAACATGGCCTCATGGCAGTCTAAGGTTGGATGTTGCAGAATGCTGGTATAGGTTATCAAAATCTGATGCACAGAATATTTCACACTTAACAGGGTGGGATGGAAAAGGTGAGTTTATCAGAGATTAGTTTTGCTGGGATTCACACACATTAAATTATTTCAGTGTTGAACATGGATGACAGTGAATTCCAAAGAAAGCAATTGTGGCCAGATGGTGGCAGGGGCAATATCCACATACTTTAGAGATTGTAAAAATGGAGGTCAGAGTCGAGTAACCTCAGTGGCTCAGGTAAGTGAGCTGAGATTGAGTCTAAGAACATCTAAGAATTTCCTGATACAGTCTGATATCATACATATAGTATGGTCTTCCTATGTGTTATCTACTCACAGTGGCAGAGACAAAAATGTACTGTATACTGTCACATGTTCAGTATAATTTTATTTACACAATACTCATAAAATATATCCTGTTCTGTGATTTTGGTGCAGATGATTAAAGCCAGGTTCACTTTTCGTATTACATAATTTAAGAAAGAGTTTTAAATTGCATCCATTGCAACCATCTTTTTATGTTGAATGAAAAATATAGGCAAGACATAAATGTTTTAAATGCTAACTTTAAGTATATGTCAGCAAATTCTTGTATCTGTAGATCTATATATTAAACTTATTAGCTTATTAAAAATAAGCAGTATAGGTAATGGATGGAAGGATAGAGTTTAGACCTAATACCATGTAACTTAAAGTTATATTTAAATAAATCAGTTTTACTCCTGTAAAGCTCAGTACTGTTTACCTTTGAACCTAGTGCTGCTGTCAGTTTTGACAGTCCAGGAATGTAGGCTTTAAAGAAATTAGTAATTTTGCAAAATACTTTGCTTTGTATCTGTATAATATTTATAGTTCCCAGAGGCTAAGACCAGCTGTGGTTTTTGACATTCTGTAGAGTTATAACCTTGTGAGGAAGTCATCTTCTGTTTTTGAGTTGGAGGAAATTTCATATAAAGGCAGAACAGAGAGGGAAAAAAGAAAAGATGGTTGATATTGTATTTCCCTGTAGAGGGACATAAATATATTGTTGTCATACAGATAAGAGGAAAATGTATACAGTACTGTACCTCGTGGTTAGTGTTTTAAATATCTAGGCCATCGCATGAATACATCAGCCATGTTGCACTTTCTATTCTTGGCAAAATTGCTTTGAAAAAAAATATTTTTTGATGTGACCTGACAAAATTGAGTAGTTCTACAACTGTCACCAACACTAAAAATGTGTTTGCCTGACATCATCTGCACTGTAGACTTTAGTCTGCCACTATGATTATTCCAAATCGTACCAAACAACAGCTGTGTGGGAAAATTTGACACAACATTGCAATAATTTTAAAAGGCAGCTAACTTGTTGCCACATTGCAGACTATAAAGTGCTTCAGATGTCTGCTGTAATGAAGTGCAAACAAATGCTTTTTGTGTTGATGAAACAGTTCTGACAGTTGTGGAAGCATATCCGGTGTAGGTTTATATTCTTTGGGGATTATGAGGAATCAACACAGCTGCAGTGAAGGTGGTGTTAACAGAGGCAGATGTTATTTGTTTTAATACTTAGTTGGGTGGGGCGTTGCTGCTGCAGGCATCTTTTACTTATACTCAGTTTTATTGCAGCATAGCCTTTTTATCTCTATTGATGAACCTTCTTGATAAACATATATGTTTCTGAGGTGCAGTGTTGAAATACAGTCTAGGTACTTATTTACACAGGTCTTATAAGGTTCTATGTCTTGTTTTCATTCGTTTCCACATTGTAATGTAAATAGATAAGTTAACATATATTTACAGAATCAACCTCCTTCCAGGCAACTGTCACAAGACTTGGACTGAAAGTGGAGCTTTTTGATGTCAAATCAAAGCAAACTATTTCCAACTGGAAGGCTTTTTTGTGATTTATGTATGAGTGAAGCCAGTCAGTATTATCTCCAGTTTTTATTTGTTTATTCAGTTCAAAGATGGTCAACATTTGTCTGTTCAGTTGGTCAAGGGGCATTACAACTCAAAATCAAGTGCACCCTTATCTTTTGGTTTGATAAAAAACTATATTGTAGGAGGCACTGTATAAATCTTCAAACATTTTGTGTTCACATAAATATTGCCAGATTTTCATCTAGGGCATTTGGTGCCTGCTAACAGCAAGATATTGTTAGACTGATAGGAACACAAGAAGAAAACACAGTGCATTACTGAGACCTTGGCTTATAAGATCATTAGCATTCATAATCTGTCCATGTGTGTGTCACTTGGTCTTGAAATGAAGACACTGCTCCAGCTTGGGTACATCACACCTCTATGAATATAAAGGTGACCAGATTGCTCGTGTTCTGATTACTTTAGGAGATAACGTATGCATTAAAGGAACATACCTGAAACTTAACCAAGGTCAGACCTTACATATCTAGCATAGAAGAGATCCTAAAATTGGACCTTCAGTTTAATATCTAACAAGCAATTCGATGTGATTAGAGATAACTGGGACATGATGTATAGCATGTGCCAAGTTGCCTCATCTGACTTATTTGCTGCACCACTTTTTATATCCTGTTGCCAATAAATCTTATATTGATGTGGCCTTATCGTGTCCAACTGAAACACACGTACTATTCTTGAGAGAGACACTTGAAGCAGCATCACATCAGGGGCAAATACAGCCCACTGCTTGTAAATGGTAAACAAGGACAGCTCTCCCCACCTCTTGCTGCAGAGATTCATGTGGGGAGGCTCTGTGCTGTTTCAAAAGTGCTGATCCTGATGTAATATTGACAGGCGCTGAGCCAGGCGAGGTCTTTGGGTCTGACACATTAAGGTCATATTACTTCCATCCAACCTTTCTGCCTATCTGACTGAGCTGACGCTAAAGATAGCACTTGGCCAATACAAAAGTGCAACTGTTACCATGTTGATGATTAAAAATTCATGGGCCTTTAATGTTAAACATGACAAAGGACAGTAAGGCAATACAGGTTTGGGATGCAGGTATTGGAAGCCAGTGTAGACAGACATCTAGAGAAACAACCTGTGAGTTTGTCATTGTCAGAATGGGGGTTTATAACGTATCAATACTTGGATGAAATTAAAACACAACAATGAGTTTGATATTCCTAAACCAATCTTATGATTTGCCGTACCTCTTTGAAGTTGGACAGACAATATCTTATTGAAGTGTCAGAGCAAAATTCAATATATCGTCTTGGCAGCATAAATAATGCATTATAGGCTCTTAGGGTAAAAAGGAGAGGAGGTTATAAATATGAAACATATGAGTTGTATTGACAAGGCCTAGCCAAGCTGGCACCCATCATCAGCAGGAAAGCTTCCAGTGAAACAACAGACAAGTGTCCTCTATCATCTTTGCCCTTATTGCACCCTGTAGAGGTCGCATTTGTACACACATTTTGTGAAGGTGAAATCAGCTCATGTTGGGCTCTTGCCAAATACTACATACCGTAATTATTATAAAAGGATTGAATTCTGTCTCTCTTGATAAAAAACATGAAAATAAATAAAAAAACTAAACAAAACAAACCACCTCAGTATGTTTCAGACATATTGAATGATGGGCTTCATATGCTTTCTCCATAATGGCAATCACAGATGCCCTCAGCAATAAAATTTGTGGATTCTCTGGACAGGTTTTAATATAGACAACAGCAGCAAAAGCCCAATGCAGTTACTAGTTTTTATCTTATCTTGACTTGCAAACATGAAAAGAAAAGAAAAAAATGTATAAACATCAGGATACATGTTCAGTATTATGTAATTGGAAAGGGAATAAAACTCTTTAATTCAACGAGCTGTTGTGATTTTTGAGCCGACTTCATGAGATAATTGTTACCTAGATCGATGTTTTTTCATTTCTCAGCCCAGATGATTCCTGACCAGTCACGGTGGCAAAGAGTTGCTTTACTCAGTGGGGTACATGTAAAGCCAGATTAATGGTCCACAAACCTGCTCCAGTTCCAGAACTCAGTGCCTGTAACCCCTGAGAGAAAATAAGTGTCAGTCCTGTGAATCAGGAAAGAAAGTTAACAGTCACCCTTTACAAATAAAAAGATAAGTCAGGGATCCAGGGAATTTCACTGAATTCTGAAGAATACCACATTCAAACAGTACATGAATTGGATATTTTATTGTATTTATTATGATGAAATAATAAAATGAACATGTAACTACTTCCAAGGATAGAATGATGCATCTACCCATCATACCCCCACTGCTGAAAATACAAAAAATTAGCTCTGTCAGTGGACTGTTTAGTGTTTTTGAGATTTCAGATGACAACATCAAGGGTTCTTTATCGTTTCATGAGATGCACATACTGTCCCCACTAGTATAAATGTGTAAGGATGTTTAGATCATTCTTGCATATTCTGCTGTGGTGAAACATGTTGTTTACAAGGGAACAATTGTACTCATAAAAAACAAAGCAAAACAAAACACATTTAGAAACAAGAAACAAACAGCAGTCTCTCAAGTTGAAATCCAGCATTTTATTGACCCATCCATCTACCTCTTCTCCCCCTCATTCATGCTTTTTTGCCCTTTAACAATACCCAACTTCCTACTTTGCTCCCACCACAATTACTGTGGCCACTACGGGGCTTTGTAACTTGAGTGTGTATTATGTGTATGTTGTTTTTGCTGGGAGGGCAGTCTCTATTTAGCAACAAACTGCTTATCAAAACCTGTCAAAAACAAATAATTAACATACACTGGTGTTATTGTTTTGATTTTCATAAAGATGCCACCATAATAATTGTGGTTTGTTTACTTCTGCCTGCAACCGGGACAAGTCTGTACTCTGTTTTTAAGTGGTAAATTGTACATGTACATGACTTAAATGCGTGTCAGAATATTCACTCCAAATCTGGTGTAGTAGTAGAAGTTTTATAATTATTGCCCATACTAATTACTGACTTAACATTTACCCTGCTAAAAAAAATCTGCATATATAAATAAAGGAAATACATCAGTCACAGACGCAGAAGTGTAAGTCAGGAATTGAACAGACTGATGCAAAGGCCTATCCGCTTACTTTCCAAGCTGCAACTCAGCTCAGCTTTCACCTGTTTCTAGTCTTATCCCCTTTGCATAATCCTTTCAGAGTGAGAAAATGTGTTGTTCTCACTTTGTGTATATGTACTGTGACTTCTTAAGGAGACCAATGTCATAAGTAGCAAATGGTGGTTTTGTTCTTCCAAAAAAAGGTGGGTTCCTCTAGTCTTTTCCCGGTTTTGACACCCCGCTGTCTCGCTTTTGTCACTTTTCTTTCTGTCATTCCCAATTTTGTCATTAAACCCTCCTGCTGCTCCCCTGCCATCCTTGAGCTTCTTTCTTGACATCATCCTGGCACTCATCTGCCACCTCTTTCTCACTGCAAGAAAGCCAGCACAAAAGAAGAAAATGTGCTGTTGTACATGTCCTGACTAAATATCCTGGCTAATGGCACAGCCTTTTAAATCAGTTGTGTTAAAGATAAAACATGTTTGCCATTTCAACAGTGTAAGATAAAAAGAAGACAAAAGAAGAACAAAACCCTGAATAAGTTTCAAGACTGTTAAAATTTCATTTTTTTTCATGTCATTCTTGGAGGTCAAAGCTGTGCACCTGTAAGGACAGCCCATGTGTTGCAGTTTAAAACAAAATACTTAAGTAGCCATATCGATATCTAGCATTTTTATAAAATATCACGCCCATTAGATGACTCTTTGCCAGTTAAGTCAAAGACAATGCTCCTTTAGCTGTTTTGAGATGACTTATCATGTTCTATGACTTCTTTTCATATAATAATTAATTAGTATTTTCATCACGTAATTAAAATATTTTTATTTTGTCATGAAAGAGATGAGAGAGGTGTACTGTCTTTCCTAATTGCCAGCACTGTGTTAGGACTGACCAAGTGGATCTGTGAGTCAGACCTGTGGGATGCTTCTCAGTCTATTGTTAGTGTTAGTGTAACTCATACAGTATCTATTCATTACGTAACAGGTTGAAAATATGTCTACCAGTGAAAACTGTGGAGATTTCTTTGGGTTTTGGACTGTAAATGTGAGTTTTCTATTTAAAAACCAATTGTTTCTAGTAATCAATAATGACAATAATAACCTAGTGGGATGCTGGGATGCGAAGACAGACCTTACTAACTTATTGTTAACCCCAGTAGTTTGCAGTCATCAGCCTTTGGAGTTATGAACTCTGAGCACTGCTGAAAGTTTCTCCAAAGTCTATTTCTCTCTATCTACCTACTGTATGTCAAAAAGTACAGTAGGTAGACACTGAACATCCCAAGGAACTTTTGTTCAGAAGCTTACTAGCTAAGCCCAACTACAGAAATGTCAGTGCATCAGCTCTGGGCTTTGTGTCTAAACAAAATCAAAGCCTTGAAGTTTCTTTCTCTTTTTGCCAACCTTGGGATACACTTGCTTTTTCACACCTGGACAGAGATACCTCCAGATCATAGGAATACTCTTGTTTTTGATTTGCTTTCACAGATTGAAGAACATGTGTATTGCTTCAAACTGTGCTATGGAAATTCACTAGTTAGTGAGAAGAAAAGAGACTGTTGTATTATGGGATGTCTGTGTTGAGCTACAGGCAACCCGCAGAGCTTTTTATCTGGCTGTGCAACCTGGCCGGATGGCATTCTCTTGGCACGCCATCCTTGTGACTGGCCACTTGGCTTGTGGCCCAGGGATATTTGGCTCGCTGTGCACAGCAGAATCACCCCATCCCCCTAATTCCCTGCTTTAGTTCTCTCTCTCTCTCTCCCTCCCTCTCTTCCTCGCTTTCTATTTGCCTCTCTCTCTCTCTAACTGGCCACTTGCCTGAGGACAACTGCAGTGCTTTGTGTGGCCTAGCGGGTCTCTTTATACCGGCTTCATGGCCATGGCTGGTAGGAAGACAGTGCCATGATAGCTACAGACAACCACACAATTATACAACATAGTCAGTCACTCAGTCACTGCAAGGTGGCTTTTTGCAATGCATGAGGCCCTATCAGCTGTGACTTACCAAGGCACCGGTGTAATTCAATTGTAGGGATGGCCTTGGGTGGTGCAGAATCAGGGGACATAGAACAGCTTATTATCCACCTCTCCGACTGTCTGTCAAATTGATAGCTCACTCTTAGTGGCATCTCATTGACATTGTGTTGAATGTCCTGTGTCTGCCCTGCTTAATTGAACACAGAATTACCCTATTTGGACACGCTTAGCAGAATGGAGCTTAACGAACGTAGAAAATAGAAGATGAGATCAGAGCTGACCTCTGGAACACACTCCATATACAAAAGCCAGAGGCTGCAGTCACAGAGATTATCTAAAGGGGGTGGTATGAACATTTTGTAATCTGTCAAATGCTGGCACTGCAAAATACACATAGGAAACCCAGTGGCCGTTCTTAATATACCATGTTCCATGCAGAACAGCCATATTTTTCATGATTTTATTGTGCTACAAAGAGAATGTGGTTTGCAAAGGAAAGGATCGAAGGGTTGTAAATGTGAGCTCATTCAGTTAGATTATTAAGGGGTTTAATATGGGACGGTATGGGTTGGTTTCTAGGAGATTCAGAGAGATTAGCTGAAAGTTGACACATCTTAAAAATTTCATGCTTCTTTGATGGAAATGGGTACTTTTGTCTTTTGTTTATTTTCATTGTAACCAGGGTGATAGCAAGGACAAGTCACAAAATGTAATCATCCCTTCAGAGGATGGGTATGGTTTCAGCAGCATTTCATCTGTGGAACATGGGAAATAAAATGTCCATGATCATAAATGCTCAATGGTGCAACTCATATAAGACACTTGATGAAATTGTATCCAGAGTTGTTGCAGTAATTTCTCACCTCTTGTTGTCGTTTCTCTCTTTATCATTGTTGGATAACTGAAGCATTGTCTTAATGGCGTGTGAATTCATGGAGGTATATGTATATCACTGCTAGTTATACACGTGGAGATGGGTCTTTGGCACCAGTATACTTGCAGATGCATCACTTACCTGCTGATAAATACCTGCCATCTGTAAAGGAATTTGGGGCAGTTTAGGAAATAAATGTATTTGCTTTCTTGTGGAAAGTTAGATAAGAAGATCAATATCACTCATGTCTGTACAGTAAATATTGTTTGTAGCTGCTGCCAAGACACAGATGGCTTAGCAAAAAGACTGGAAACAGTGAAACAGCCGACCTGGCTGTGGCAGAGTGTAACAAAATCTGCAGCACCTTTAAAAGTCATTAATTAACATATTATATCTTGTCTGCTTAATCTGTACAATTACCTAAGTGTAAAAACCACAATAAGCCTTTTTACAGTTATTTCTTGGACGGGACCATGAGCTTTGTGGAGTCTGCTACAGGCTAAAGAAATAGCTGTGGGTTGTAAAACCAAAACAATGAGCTGAGAGATGCTAAAATGTGCCGGAGAGCTGAGGGGAACTCGGAATGAGGTGGCATTTTTTTGTTGGTTCATCACAAGCACCAACCCATTTCATCCTTTGACAATGAATTCAATGGCTACATTTAATTAAATGTCAACTTATTCATTTTGGATAATGTTACAGTTTGGCTTTTCTCCATGTGCTGAAAGTTACCAAATTTAATTTCTAAACAGTTCCTAAATACAGTTTAAAAAAGTTACTTTTTAGATATGGGTTAAGATTATTTTTTTTCCTCTCAATCTTCAACAGGTATGCATTTCTTAAAATGTTGATTCATTTTATAATATTGGTCTCACAGTGTAACTTCCACTGAGTAATTTTAAGGTCTAAATGGCTTCATGGAGGTCTTGAGTGTAACAGCAAAACATTTGATACAGCTTCCAGCTGCGTGTTTAAAGATCTCTGCTGCCCTCTGTTGATGGCAAACCCAACAGCCCACATACAGTATCTGCGTGTATTCAGAGCTGTAGATGTAAAACAGTCATTAATACTATATAATTAACAGGCCTAAGAAGTAAAGTATTCAACTAGATGAATATCATAAAGATTCCTTACTGTGAAGAACAGGATTTCCTGTAACACTGCTGTATTACAAAGCTGTACTTATACTATATACTATGTACTATAGACAAACTGAATCTAAGACAGTGATCAACTGTCATATTTCTGCATTTTTACATTCTTGCATTTTCTATATTCTTTGTCCTGAAACCTCTATCTAATATTTAAAGAAAAAAAGAGAGAATGATGACAAATAATGGAAATATTTCAGCATTTACATGTTGTGGTTTTAGTCCTCCAGGAGATGGAGCCAAATACTGATGAAAGAAGTCTACTGTTGGGTACCATAGTCTTAAAGCTCACCATGGTACAGCATGTTGGATGTAAGTAGTTGGCGAAGCTACAAAATTCAACTCATAAACATACATGTTAAGATAATTTCCATGTTGATACATGTTGGTACCATATCATGTCCATTGTAAAATTACAATATTGTAAACATGCAATATTGGCTCCTAAACCAAGCTATTACAGCTCTTAATTGACAGATAGGCTGAAGACAGGCACATGAGCACCTGCGTTACACGAAACCTGACAGAATAGCATTCCTTTGGCAGCAAAAGAAGTGTTATTATATGCATCATCTCAGGAGCTGTTTGTGCGTGTGCATATACACTCACCACAACAAAGATAGCTTTCACCATTTCTGAACAGCAACTACATTTCCCCTAAGAAAATTATCCAGATGGGTTTGAAATATGCAACAATTTGTTTGGTCATTAAGATGCCTATTCAGAACTGCTTTTGCTTGTAATTATAACAAACTAGGCAGTATGCCATGCCACTGATGCATTCCCTTTGTGCTCAGAAGTAATTTTCTTTTCCTAAGGGAAAAAAGCTGCCATGTGTTTTTTTAATGTTCAACCCACGTCCCTAACTACTAGTCAGTAAAGCACTGAAATAGCTTTAAACCTGGAAGAGTAGCTGCAAGATTGCAACTGCTTTAAAAAAAAAAAAAAAGAAAAAAGTCAGAGCAGTAGTTTTGTTGTGATTACATTGGTGTGAAGTCACAAATATCATCACAAAGAAAGTATTATAATTATTTTCTTAATAGTGAAACGTTCCTATTATCACAAAATGTGTTGAGAATGCTTATTTTGGTGGACATATTACATTTAAACTGTGTACTGTAGTACGTTGTATCTACTTGGTATTTCTGTTAGGTGTAGTCCCTCAGTCATTTACTCTTTTTAAGCACTGATGCAGTGACTGCACAGACAACGTAAGATATTATTCAAGATATACTGTTGTATACATTTAAATTTCATGACCTATAGTTTATATAACTATAATTTTATGTTTCTGCCCACACACAAACATAAATTAAACATAATTGATATGGTGCATTTTAAGGGGTTTAATCTTATATTTTGGGGGTTGGGGAGAAAGACTTTGTATTGGCACCAGATTTTAATTTGGAATTTAATGTCAACCCCAGATGCCATCCATGTATTTGGTTTTAGTTAGCAGTAATGTCAGGAACTGACAGGCCATCTCTTGACTGTTTTCATAATGACAAACAACATTCATCATTTCAGTCAGTTGGACTATAAATGTACAACAGACCTTCTCAGGCTGAATTTCAATGTTGAGTGTATCTGGATTGATTGCATGCCACTTACTAGTTCAGATTGATTTAGCTCCAAAAATTACAGTCTGTGCTTGTTGTAAATGGTTCTTTATCTAATAAGTACAGATCTCATCATACAAGGTGTATGAGTCAAAGCAGGTGTCATCACATGTCAAGACCCCAGGATTCAACTAAGCTTCACAGTAGCCTATTCTGCTCTCTTCACTAACCCATGCCTGGCCATGCTGTGACTTGTCTGGCTCACAAACGTGTGACAGTCTGTCCTAAGGTGTACAACCTGTCCTAAAACTGACCAAGGTATGTCCAACCCAGATACAGTATTGTGACACCTAAGATAAAGTGGTTACAAGCAATCAAATGCATTGCATTAGGTGGTATGTGATTAGAAAACAAACAGGAGAAAGTAACAGGACTAGAGCTCACTAACTTTTTATTCCGTGGTCATAAATCAGTGTCAATATAGTTGTTGAATATCTGTAACTATAGCCGTAGGTTTCCAGTGGTGGCTTCAAATAACAATGTTCTTTGTGATTTATTTTAAAGCAGATTTTATTTTACAGCATATTTCTGAAGTCTGCCCATATTGGCACATGGGGTTTTAGTTGCTAAAGGTCAGTTAATGGAAAAATCAATTCTGTACTCAAGCGGGGCAGCTGGGGCTTTACAAGTAGCCAAATAGACAGTTATGTAATCAATACGTGTTAAAAATAACGCCCTTTCAGTTACACGTTAGCCACATTAAGCTGATATGCAGGGAATGTGAGAAATTGGGTATCTGCTTGTAACTTGTTCTGGGAAAATGGTGTGTTAGAAAGGACTATTTTAAATAGTCCAGGCACAGGACAAGAAAAAAAAGCCTCAGGTGGTCCTCCAGTGCTGTCACATCTTGTCTGCATACCAATATTTCACCTGCATTATTGATTACAGTACTTTGCATCTTTTAGTCTTTTCCAGCCACAATAGACCCATAAAAAACATCATGCATTATGAATCGTGACATGAAGCCTGTTTCCTATGAGCCTTGCAGGGGGCACAAAAACATCCAAAAAATTAAAGTCTTGTAGTAATGGCATCAACCTGCTGTATGCAGTCTGTCTGTGATAATCTAAGAGCAGCTGTACACAGACAATCTGTACTAGAGCCATAGGAAGTTGGAGCTGAATTGATGGTCATGGATGTGCCTTCTTCATAGTGGCCTACACTTGGTTTACCATCAGGAGTTATCTGTCATGTATTATTCCATCTGACATGCAAATGCTTTTCTTACATCAAACAGGAAATGTTCCATTTAAGCTCTAATCATGGTGAGTCAGGTGAGCAGAGAAACTCTTTCAGCCTAGAAAGCCAATAGAGACCCTGAGGATGAAATGATGGAAGAATAATCACTTCTCACTGGGCATATGTGTCCCTGTGTAGCAGGTCAAATAAAGAGCATTTCCCTTGATTCATCCCACTGGATAGAAAACTCGATTCCTTTATCAATCATTTCACAGTAGTGGTTCATATTCATTAATTACATAAGTTCACACTGACTTATGTAATTATATTATATTATATTATATTATATTATATTATATTATATTATATTATATTGTTTGGGAGTTTTATAAAATGATGCATGAAGTTTTAAAATGCCTTAACTGATTTGTTCTAATGCCAGAATATTGATCATAATCTCCATGATTTTGGACAAATGTTAAAATATCAATCAGTTAATCTATTTTTTTTAATATAATAGTTTTAATATGAATTATAGTCCAACCCCACCCCACCTATGACCTCCGTAATAAACATATAGCTGAACTGACACATTTCCGACTATGTCACCAAAAAATGAACATTATAAACTTTGTAAAGATAGGTGCTATGGCAGAACAGTTGGTTGGATTGCAGTATAGTTCTGTAGCTGTGTTCAGCAGGTGTGCTCTGTGGAATCTAAAAGCTCTGACAGGTGAAAGAAAGCAAGGTGGTCAACAACAATAGTTAGGTGACATGGAGATGCTGTAGTGTGGACACGGCTTGAACTCAAGACTAGAGATTCAGTTCAACTCTAGAGGTTTAGTAGAATTAGGTCCAGTCTTTCCTTCTGATCATTCACTTTCAAAATAATCACTGCCATGGAATCTGTGTGAATCCTATAATTTGTCATTTTTAACACCACGTCAGAGAGGTATTGATTGAACTTTTTTGCAACCTTATGGTGTTTTTGTCCTGGACTGCTATATTTTAAGAGATGATTCTTACAGTGTATTCATACAGTGTACTTGCACTCCAGAGCAACACCAACACTTAACTGATGCCTTAAAATTCACAACAGGGTTTGGTCAAAAGCTCTGTGTGCTGGCTGGACATTAAAAGCTGCACAGAGTTTAGATTTATTGCTTGGCTGTTAAATTGGCTTTCATTATATTGTACAGGTAATCACCTAATCACCACTTAACTATAATTTGGAATTTGTAGAATTCTGACTCAACTGCACTTCAAGTGTCACTTTCTTTTTAACAATGATGAATTACTGGTACAGAAAGAGTTACATATGTCATGAGATTTGGCAAAACTTAACAAACTTAAAAACTATTGTTTTTTTCAGCCACAGCTGTAGTTCCTCTTTATTCAGCAAGTGAGCTGCTGTTAGTTCTTTCTATAAAGATGATTTTTGATTTTCTTTTTCTGAAGTTAATCATTTTAGTTGGACCTCTCTCCTGTTTTGCCATCCTCTGTGACCTGTTTTACACAATTTCCCCCCTGAAAAAATAATTGAGCCAAGTTAAAAGCTTTCATGGACTCAGTAAAAAAACACTATATCAAATAGACAGACTGAGTAGATAGACATACATTAACACAGAACAACAATTTAACTTTGCAAATGATTCCTCTGGGGTTGGTACACATGTTTGAAGCACTTCAGGAATCACACATCAAAAAGTAGGACAGAAGCTACACGTGTAGCACTGCAATGGTGAGCTGGCAGCTGTTAAGATGCAAAACCAAGTGAGGCGACGTGAGCAGGGCATTGATTTGAGGTATTGTCATCTCCACAGCTGCCCACTAATCAGCAAGTCCTGTGCTGAATAGCAGGAGATTTGCAGATGAGTGTGCAATTAACCACATAAAGTTCTGTACTGTAAGTTAAGAATCACCATTTCTTGTAGTAACTAGTTTTGTTCAGTTTTGGCTTGTTCAATATGCAGAATGTTGTGCAAGGTACAACATTAGAGAAATTAAATCATTGCTGCACTCCAAAATAAATATTGAAAGTAATTCTAGCTTCAGCTATCTAAATTGGTATAGTAAACTCTTCTTAGTTTAGAAACTCCACTCAAAACCAAAACTAAAAAAAAAAACATAAAAATGACATCAAATACTCTTGAGGGACAAAACTATTTTTTTTTCTTCATGTCATTAAAAGTCAATGAGATGTAGACAATGCAGTGTCCTGGGTCTTAGATGTTGTTTTCTTGATCTGCCTTAATTCTTAATATTTAATTTACCTTTTCATGTGATATTTATTTCACTTGCTGCAGTTTGTCTTTTTCTCTGTCTTGTTCAACAAAACTTAAGAAGAAATACCTGACAGCAGTCCTGTTATGAAAGACACTGACCAGGGGTTAATATTCTTTTCTATATAGTTTCGACTGATCTCAAAATGACCTCTATTATCGCATTGCTTACAGATAGTTATATATAATAAGTTTTAATGAAGCACAACATCATTCATTTTCATAATGGGTGGAACAGTATTCCCAGGATGCAAACTGCAAGAAAAATAGACATTTCTTAACATTTCTTAACTTTCTTCTTAACTTATCAGTGTGTAGTATCTTGCTAAATTCATATTAATATTGAAAAGACGGGGGGAAAAGTACACTGTATACTACCAGCAGCACCCTTTCAGTAACCACAAAAGCAGGCAGTGGACTGGAAATGTAGCAGTTTCTTTTGTACATAATTTTATTAAGAAAATAAGTATAAAAATATAAATATAAAACAATATGACTCAGCATTCAAACAGCATGAATTCAGTGTATGATAGTTTTCCTACAACATACACTTTCCATTACATATTACACCTATATGATGAAATGAATTCACAGTTTGACAAATAAACTGCACCAACCATTCACATGAACATTGCTTGTCAAACAAGGATAGCAAATAGTATATAGGATGTCCATCATTAAAAACACTTTGTACATTTACAGTATTTAATGGAGTTGGCTGGAAAATCCGCACGACTCCTTCCCTGCCCCACCCCAACCCAGTCCAGTGCCATTAAACATTGATAGTATACAATACTACTATCTCTCAGGTCAATTACAAAACACATTGTCCACACCATTGTTCACAAAAAATCCTAAAAGTCAAAGGCATCTTTACTGATTATGACCAAAAACAGTAAAACTTTAAGAATTATACCGTATCTCCATTAATGAGAAACTTAAACTCAGTTCAAGTCTTAATTTCCATTTCAGCATCCACTTGTGGATTGCAGGAATTTTTGTTTGAGTGCATGTGTGTATGCACGCATGTGTATGAGAATCAAATAGACAACTAGTTAACTAGCAAGCTAGCTAGCAAACTAGATAAACACAGACAGATAAACAGATAGATAGCTTGATAGATAGGCAGACAGACAGTCAACTAGCTGACTAGCTAACTAACTAGACAAATAGCTGTCTGGCTAGCTAGCTAGATAAACAGACAGAAAAAATGGGCTTGAATAAAAGAGAGACTGTCATGGCTTTATCTAGGTCTCTCTGTCAGGACTCTTCCCTATGTACATCTCTGCCAGCTTTTTGAATTGTGGTCCCCAGTTGCTGAGGTAATCAAAATCCTGGTCCCCCTCAGTGGCAGCAGACTCCAGTGAACTGAGGGATTCTGCCAGTGACCCACTGCCCTCATAAGCATACGTGGCCAGGGAGTCATAGGGGGGCGCTGTAGGATCTGAATCATTCTCCTGAAGCCTCCCATTAATGAAGTCTCTGACATCCGTGTTATCCTTTATAGGTGATGTCCTCCGAAAGGGAAACAGCATTTCGGGTATGATGTCCCTGCGTAGCTTGTTAGCATCCATCACCTCTGGGTTGCGTAGTGTGCCAATATCAAAGGCCTGAGTGTCCTCCTCTCCACCCCCTTCATCGTTGTAGCTGACGACGTTGTCTCTGACATCCTCTTTGGAGATGATCAGAGGCTCCTTCTTCCTCTGTCTCCTCAGGGCAGCAAACAGCACCACGATCACTACACAAAAACAGTGGGAAATACAGAGAGAGAAAGCTCAGCATAAGATGTGTGCCTCCTAACATGTGTCATGCATTAAAGAGCACAGGGGAGAAAAAACGCAGAGGGGAGACACATTTGCTACCAGTGATAAATCCCCAACACTGCCTCAGGCATTCACCTCCTATTATTAAAGATTCAGAGAAAAAGCTTTTTCTCTCTTTTTCCCTTGAACGGCACATTCACTGTATAAAATGCACAGAGGTTGGAGAATCTTTTTTTAAAATACTCTCTGGCACACAACCTCATATCTCATCTCCCTCATTCTTTTTCAGCAGTAAAAGACAATCCGAGATTGCAGAGTGAGCATATTTCCAGAGAGTGGCACTGTGTGGTAGCAAGTTACTAAATAAACTCATAATTCCTCAGATGAAGGGGAAGCAATTTCTTATTTAGGACAAGCACAAATCGTACTCCACCTGTGCTCCTCTTCTTCTCCTTCCTATCCCTTTTTTGTCCTACCAGCAGGTACTGTAGTTATCTACTTGCCTCCCACCTGGGTGTTAATTACAGTGCCTTCAACATGGGTTGGGTGAGGGTGGGGGTGGCTGTTTAAAAGGTTCTTGTGTGGAAATTTGTGACTGACCAGTGCCACGTTTTTAGACAGTGTAGAGGACTGCAATGAGGAGGACCAGACAGGGAGAGCCGTTCCAGCTCAGCGCCTGTCTGTCGAAGTCAAGCAGAGGTGAATGAGACAGTCTGTCAGGGGGGTTCAAGCGCGAGAATCGTCAGATAATGAGCAGATGTCATGATATTTTGCTCCAGAGGAGAGCTTGGAATTTAACCTTCAGTACACTTGATATGTGAGAGGAGGTCTGCCCGCCATCCGATACAGAATTTAAAACTTGGACTTAAAACAAGCAGATGGAAGAAAAGCTGGTCAATACTAATTTGCTTGTATTAGTAGTTTAGTCAGGGTGCAGATCAAATAAGACACAAATCTCCAAAACAAGAGATCATGGCAGGAGGAAGGGGGTCCAAATTCAACACATGGAAAGGTTAGGGTCTCAAATACAGGGCAGCACATGCGCTTGCACACACGCACACACAAATTTAATTGCATTGCCCTCAACAGTACGCAAGGATTTCTACATTCACAGTGTCTAGTAAGTCAGAAATGCTCATATCAAGTACTCTGCTTTGCTAAGCAAGGTAATGTTCAATGACAGTTGAAACCCATTACTTATTGATATGTCCTTGACCATAAGCACTACACATTTCTGCTTTTTGCTGGGTAAAATGATAGGCACTGTTGCTGCTATTCCCTGTATGCTGTTACATATACGGCATTAGCTCAGAGGAGGGCTGACGTGGTACTTCAGAATGTCAAGAAGTAACATGTGACCCACTTTACCAGGGAAATACAGAGACCATTTTGTTAAATGGATTTATTTGCTAATGAATGGAGCTTAAAACCACAGCACTGTTTTCTAAGGGAGAACTGATGAATGTAACCAAATGTGCAGAGTAACTTGTCATTGATTGAACCTGCTTTAATTACCAATGATCACTTTTATATTAAAAGGACTTTACAAGTCCAGTTTGTTTTACTGATAAGTGACCTCTTGTGAATAATGACCACCCTGGTTTGGAGCTAAATTTTGTATTCAGTAGTATGATTTGCTTCTGTGCAATTTTTCCTGTGCATTATTTTAAATAATTTAACAGCCAATATCTCTTAGTATGAATAGTTGTTTGTATTTAATGTTGTCACAATCACCATTTTATTATACAGAGATGCTGAGCGACTGCCAGCCAAAGTGGGGGCCACTGGCAGAATGTCATATTTTCAGTAACATTCTATAGATCGCAGTGAGTTTGGAGTCCAGGCTTTCAATCGATGTCCTGTTTGTAATGATAGACCATATCATTTTTTCCTTCTGTATGGGCACTCAACAGCATGGACTTATGAAAATAACTCAGTCTGGGTCATCTTATTGACCTCAGAATTGGCTACAGTGTGGCACATTTGAAAGTAAGACAGATCTAGTGTGATAATTGTGCACGTCTTTGCATGTCTGGGTCCACCAGCATTAACAAACAGAAAACCATTTGCTTAAAACCCACTGTACGTTGTGGCAAGGTCATTCAGACTTTCTGATTGGCTTAGGAGCTGTATGGTAAAAGGACTGTTGGTTTTGAGAGTAACAATGGAGGCTAATGTAGATTGGTGCATCCATAGCACTTCCATTCCTCTGATGTTTATGTGATTTAAATCTCTGTTTGGAAAAAATCTTGTTTATGAAGTGTTTGAACATTCATTTGACATTCCAGGAATTTTATCAACATCTTTTGAGTTGATAAAATTAACTGTTGGAAATGTTGCATGACAAATGTTGGATTTCTCCACATGCTGAGGAAGTGTGCATTGGGCTCAGGTAAATGCAATATTTGGTAGCTCAAGAGTTTTGAGGATTGTTTTTTATTGCCTTTCCAAACCCAAAAACCCAACATGCAAAGTCTTTGTAATGGATTAAACAGTGTGTTAGTCTGCTCTAACCTAAGCTACAAATGTAAGCATGCCTGGCTACCCAGTGTACCACCCACATTAGTAACCCAGCGTCACCTCCAAAGCCAAAGAGAATTTCTTTAGCTAACTGCATGATTGTGTGGGGTCACAGGTTATGTTACAAAGAGCCTTTTGAGGACTGACACATTTGTTGCGTGGGAGAATAGAAGCCATTAAATCTGAGTTTATAGGTATTGTTAGTGACTCTATTCTGCTCTTTACTGGGAAGTTTACGTGACTTAGTGTTATGTTTTGCAAACTCAGTAGTTAATGCTCATCCTTAAGGTGTCATATAAATGACACCTGGAAACATGGGCTTAAAAGCTTAAAATAGTTTATTTTTGTGTGAAATCACAGTAAGTAAGTCGGGTGAGACATAGTGAGGGGTCATTTGAGAGTCGTAAGGATAGAGGTTGTGGTATATTGTGTAGATTTTAAAGCTCTCTCAGGCCAATTTGTGATTTTTGATTATGGACTAGTATAAATTATTGTATAAATATGAAATTGACTTCAGCTGAAGAACTTATTAGAAGCAGAGGTTGCAACAATAGCTAAATAAACAAGACATCACCAGAATAACAAAAGGGTTCAAATATACATGGTCACACACCTGCGCATACACATGCTCATACAGAAGGGAACTTACTGAGGAGAATAATGACACAGAGCAGTATGGCCACCAGCAGCTCCAGTTGTGAGACCGTCTGAGAAGGGCAGGACCTCTGGGCTACATGACTGCATGTTTCCACGGCTGTCACAAGCGCACACACGCACAATTAGTGTGCTGGTGCTGCTCTGAATGGGGTAGTCATTGTCTGAGATCACTACAGGCAGGAAGTACATGCTCATCTCACGTCGGCTGAAACCTCCCCTCCGTGTCAGGATATTGGCAGTGTTATCTGCAGAAAGATGCAAATGGGCAAAGCTTGTCAGTGATGAGACATTTCAGTTAAGCTAGATGATCTTAACAGGAAAGAATTGCAATTTTTATTTCCTTTTCTCTCAATCCAGTGACAGACAGCTCATAATAAGTTTCCTGGGGTCATTCAAAACTATTAAGGTGTCTAAGTAGTAATTCAAAAAAATATTAATAACAACCTGCGTTATTTGCTAAAAAACCTTTATTCTTCCAACAGTGATTAATTAGTAATCCTATAATAGTCCTTATCTTAAAAAAATCAGTAGCATTGTGGTCATGCATGGCAACACTTTTTTGCAAAACTGTCCAAAGTTTCCATCTCAAGTTCTCTGCTGCAGTCATTTCTTTCTGTTTATTGCAATACATCCCAGTTGTTGAAGAGATCTAGTTACTGTTTACTCTGGGCATACTGAAGCAGTTACAGTATATTAAAGGAAGACAGATCCAGCAGTCGGAGTTGTCTAACTTGTTACTGCAAGCTTCCTGAGCTACCACTGCTTTTCTTTCTCCCTCAGATGGGTTGTTTGAAAAAAACTATGTGAGCATTACAGCTTTTTTTCAACACCATATTTTTTTACTGTATGTCAGTAAACCAAAAATCTGTCTTCAACGCAATGCATAATAGATGTGGGATGACTGCCTGAAGGCTGACTTTCACAATGGCTTTACTGTAAATGAAATTTTGCCAAACAACTCCTGAGAGCTTCAAGAAAGGATGCCAGCTTGCCAAACTTGATCAAAACGCTAATCACACAATGGAGATATACAATTTTTCATCTCAAATACAGGATACATTCTGTTCCAATCTGTGCATAATGTTAAGGTTATAGTCCTTAAAACTGCATCATAAGCCTTAATTAACTATTTGCTGAATAAGAACAGGAGTGAGAGCTTGATGCTTACAGTTTTAAAGGTTTATGTTAACATACATAGAGGAGCATTTATGCTTGTTTTAGCACTGCAAAAATGCATATCTTACCTTCCCTGTCAACGATGGTGAAGTTTGGGTTAGTGGCACTTATACTGAAGACAAACTTGTGTCCAACAAGGGGTTCATCTGTGTCAACAGCACTTATTGTCTGAATCAGCTGCGAAGGACAGAAACAAAAAACAAAACAAAAACAAAAACATGGGAAAACTTCTGTTATGTAATTCTTCCATAGTCTCAGGAGAGAAATCTAAAACACATGACACTGGTACAGAAAAGAGAGACCATAGCTCCCCTTTACTGACCTCAGATCTGCTGACCAATCATTGCTCTCAACTTCATGTTCCCAGTTAAAAACCAAAGGTGTTCAAGCATTTTCTGATGTTGGCCTTAAATTATGGAACACTTTAACGCTCACTATTAGATCTTCCTCCTCCACTGATATTTATAAAACCTGTCTAGAGACCCATCTCTTTTTTTAGCCTTTCAATAGTCATCATGAAGACATGACTGACCACAGTATCCTTTATTTGTTTATTTTTTACTTGTTCTCTGTTCAGTGCTGTGGTTTTTATAATTTAATCCACATAATATACACTCTTTTTATTTACTTACATCCTCTCCTCTTATTTATGTCTGTGTTTTTTTTAATTTTATTGTAATAATCAATCAAACAATTCTATAATTTAATCTCACTTTGGTCAGCGTTTGTTGTTTTTAAATGTGCTCTACAAATAGAGCACTGACTTGACAAAGCAAAGTGGTTTTCTGTGCTGTGTTTGATTACATTCAAATAGTTTTCTCATTATAGTTTATTTCTCTGCAAAGCAAGACTACATGTGAATCTGAACCTAGGCTTAAGTGATAATTTAAACTAGTCCTAATTAAGATATTTCAAACATGAGATCATGAATTTTAAACACCTGTCCTGCTTTGACGTTCTCACAGACAAATGTGTCGTAGGACATTGCAAACTCAGGGGCATTGTCATTGACATCTAACACCTTGATGAACACAGGCACTCGAGTTGTCTGACGTGGATTATCTGAAATAGACAAATACTTATGGTTAGGAGAGAGAAAAATGATGAAAAAAATGATTATGATCATTCAGAGTCATAGATTTCTGAAGTTACAAAAATTGAAATTGAAACATGATTTACTTATTTCAGTGGCCACCACAGAGATGTTGTGCCATTTTGACATTTCTCTGTCCAGTGCTTTCAGCGTTGTGATGGTGCCATTTACAGAGTCAATGTTGAACAACCTCTCTAGATCTGTATGCCGATCAATTGAGTATCTGAAAGAACAGCACAGACAAATGTTATTTATACCAACACATAATACTTCTTAAGAAGTGTAAGCAGACCACATTATGATTTATCTGTCACTGTCTTGGACATTTGCTTACATGAAATATTGCTCATAAAATGGAGTGCAGTTTTGATCCTCTGTGCCTGCACAGTTCTGTCTTCACATCACTAAAGTACTTCTTAACTTCATAAAAATGTGTTCATACATCACTCGTTTCCAAAAGAAAATATATTCTATACCTTCCGTTGTCAAAAAATGATACATCTTTCCTCGTGCCTGCTCATTTGTCATAGTCAACTTTCATATTCCACTGAAGTTTGAGTATGCAACACAATATGCCATGTGGCATGGGCTGAGAGTGGCATATCTCTGTGTCAGAGACGGGCAGGCGCCATATGTGTGGAATGGCGGCTCTGAGTTGTGTGAATCGATACAGCAAATTAGGCTCTTTCACTTTGACTTTGTGCAGTGCCACAGCGGGCTTACATAATTCTGGGAAATAAACAGTGTCTGTATTCACTTCACAAGGCTGCCGCCATCTTCCACTGGGAAATCACCAGGAGGGACCCATGAATAATATCTTTTTCTTCCCCCCGTCCACACTGACACATGGCTAGGCTGATGGATTAGATTTAGCCAAGTGGGCATGTTTCCGTTCCTCACTGTAAAAAACTGATAAGAGGAGACTTTGTATTTTTACCATGTGTTGCTTGTTTTCTTATTGATTTTATACTAGTTCAATTAAAGCTGGAACAATGAGTTTTGAAACAATCACATTACCACAGTAAAGCCCTGCACTCACTTAGTTGGTGAGGAAATCTTTGTTTAACAGGTCATTGATTAATTTTAAAATTTCGCAAATTGCGAGAACCCAGTTCCCAAGGAGAATGAATTTGTTGTGCAAAGGTAGAGAAGAGATTTGGCATTTAGTTCTAACACTCTGGCACTGTTTAGGCTCTAAACACTTCTCGCTGTCTCTTGTAGCGTACTTGACTGGCTTGTTGTCAGCATCAGGGTCCCTGGCCGACACCACACCGACGAAGCTGCCAGCAGCTGTGTCCTCATGCACCTCAATGATGTAAGGGTTCCGGGTGAAAACAGGGGGCTCATCCACATCCTCTACTGTTACCTTGACCGTGGCATAGTCTTTGAATTGCAAACCGTGGATGAACCTTGCATCTAAGTAGGTGTTTTTCACCTCCACTCTGAACTCGTAGTCCCTCTTACTTTCATAATCCAGTGCCTGGAGATGAAAGAGCATCAGAAGTCAAGCTGTAGACTTTTCCATAAAAACACTCAGCCTCCAGGATTTTGAAAGGCAATGTATTGCACTTCATTTGTCTGCCTTTATCTTTTTCATACTCTAAATTCTAAGTTACAAATCCAAATGAGGAATACTGATCTGGAAGGTCTTAGGGGAAAACTAAAAGGAGTTTCTAGCAAAAAGACTATTTTTTTTTATTCATTTCACAGGCTTAGGGTATCTGATTTTACACTGCAGTTCAAAAATACATTCTGTCGTCTTTCTTACATGAATAAACGTTATCTGGGGCTGTTTCTAATCTGAAACTGTACCATTCTGTCTTGCTATTGAAGTGAAACGTACTTATTAAAATGAGATTAAAAAAAAGCTCAAATTTAATTTAAATTAGAACGTACAGTAAAACTTGAACAGTCAAGAGAGGAAGTTTCACTCTCAATCTTGTGCTAGATACACATCTTGATTTTGAATTTTAAAATCACATTTTTCATAAACATTTAAAAATAAATCTTCCAGGTATTACTTGATGTATTTGTTAAATTGTATTTTATTTTCCTTCCCTTCCTTGAAACACTTGAGCATTTCTTGAAGCCTGGAAGGCTCGTCATTACAGTTGTGTGAAAACATGTCACTTGTTACAAGAAGTGTTTTGTCTGATTGCACAGCCATTATCAATCAAGTAATAGTTACATGACTTTGATGCTGGTTGCAGACAACAGAGCAGAAAGCAGTTACGGCACATAGAAGACTATTGTAAAGCATCTCAGAGGAAAATGAAACAAGACACAAAATGAGTTACCTTTTTAATTATGATGACTCCCTCCTGTGTGGTTTGGTCAGTGATGATGTTGAATATGTCATGACCGCCGACAATACTGTACTCCATCTCAGCATTACGCCCAACATCTGGATCATCAGCCTTAATACGACCAATAGCTCCTCCAATTTCTGTCGACTCCACAGCAGTCACACGAAAGGAATCTATACATGACGGTGAATGATAGTAATTTATTTGTGTGTGGTTGTGCCATGACTATATATATATATATATATATATATATATATATAGAGAGTTCTCTGTTTAAAAGCCTATTAGGGATCAATACGAAATGTGGAGAAATGGCCTCTTACGGTTAGCGAAGCGTGGCGGGCTGTCGTTCACGTCAGAGAGGGTGATGCTGACTGTAGTGGTTCCCGATAGCCCACCCATCTGTCCTGCCATGTCTTTAGCCTGGATCACAACCTGGTAGTTTTCCTTGACTTCTCTGTCCATGCCAGGCAGGGCTGTTTTGATGGTGCCTAGAAAAAAAACCCATAGCACCTTCTTTCCACCACTTTTGCCGGTTCAAAGAAAAACCTAATTTTGGAAAATGTATTTGCTGTCTCACTGAAAATTTGATAAGATTAGGATCAATTCCATCTCTGTTCTCAACCATGGCTCCTAGAAAATTACATTTATATACTACTGATTTAGTTTTGCAATTATGTTTTGAGGGGAAATGCAATAGCTGCCTGGATTATGTTCCCTGGCAAGCTGTAGTTGGTGGTTAGGGTGGATGGTGGATGTGCAAAGTTCAGGACATCCTGAGCCCTGCTTGTAGTTAGGTTTAAACATCAAGTTACTTTTGACTTTTTCAGTATTTAACCAAAACCTATCCAAGTTCCTAAACATACCAAATCAGAGAGGGATACAACAGCATGTATATAGAGCTCAGGTGTTGTTAGTCAACAGACGTTGTTAACTTCCAGCTAACAATGTCACAGAAGTATGTCTGTATTGCACATCCAAGATAAATTTGACATAAGTAATCTCCTTTACCTAATGGTAGGATGGCAAATACTGTAAACTTACTTCCCAAAATGTAAGATATTACTTTAATTTAATTTTAGACATATTGTAAATAAATGATGTGAATAATGGCTTTGAAAGGCTTTGCCTTTTTAAGCTTTTTTGAGCCACAGACAAAGTGAATGGCTTATTAATAAGTGGCTTCTTACACAGTAAGTACAGAGAAAAGTGTAGAGAAATCTTATAACTGCAAGCACCCACAGTCTTTTTTAAAAAGATTCAGCTCTCCATATTTTATTAACTTAAAAGTCGAAATAAATGAGCCAGATGAAAACAACAGAATTTGAAAATTTGAAATTTAAGTTGAGATTTGTCTCATTGATGTGTTCCTAAAGGAAATTTATAGTTTTAACGAAGTAGTGGGTTTTACAAGATTAGTTGCACTGAGAGGCAGATCCTTGTTCAGCTTGTTTAATTCTCACAAGCACCTACCTGAGCAGCACAGGAGATCTGTTTATAGACCTGCATAACATTAGAAACTGCATCCAAGAGATCCTGCTGGGTTTGGCTTACCATTTTCAGAATCCACAGAGAAATAGGGTTGTCCCTGTAGAATGCTATATACAAGCTTGGCACTGTTCCCATATGTTTGATCATCAGCATCAGTGGCAGTAACAGTGACAACAGATGTACCTGCAAAAAGAACATACAAAGTCAGTTTTAAAGCCAAAGTAGTGATACTGCATGTACTGAGTCAAGACACTATCAAGTAACTCAACAATTTTGCCTCCTGTTCATATGTAGGGAATTTGCTTTAAACCTACAAGCACTTTTCAGCAATGCAGTCATACTGACAGCTTTAATACCAGCAGGGCCCTGATATTACTTATCTTTTACTGGTAGCCAGTGACTAATGTGTAATTTTCATGTCAAATGACAGGGCTCCAGAGAAAGTCAAATTAGCTGGCAACAAAGAGGCAGTGTCTAAGTAAAATCAATCAGGAGCATGGCGTTAGTTGTCATTTCTTCCCTTTTTTAAAGAAACAACAAGGTAGTTGCTGTAGCTGCCTGAACTGTGAAACGAAAGTGATAAGCTTGCAGACTGTGGCTGGGTCTCATCTGGCACCTTGGTGAAAATTATTGCTTTGATTAAACCACAGCGCTCTAGTCGTTGGAACTCTTTTTAAATATCAGTGAGACTAAGAGCTTCTACAATGTCAAGACTTTAAGTGAAGCTTTCTTTCTCCTTAAGCAATATTATCTATGGGATGTCCTCTGAGTCTGATAAATTATAATTATACCATAGCCTGTTAACTAACCATTATGTGTTTGTTGTACAGCAGTCTTTAAGCTGAGAAACTCACATTAGGTAAATACTGACAAGCTTCTACCGAGGAGCTGGAATAGAATTACTGTGCTTATGGACACTGCCTTTTGCTATTGAAAGTGTTAGTTGGTTAAAGTGTTATCACAAGGAGCCTAACGTGCATTAGAGATTGTGCCCCTCATGCAAAGCAAATAGAGATTTCCAGCTGCCACAATGAAGTGATCTGTGCTTCAGTGTGTGTTATTAGCATGCTAAAGAAGTAAAATAAATACAAATTTAAAGGCTCAGTTTCTCTCAGATGTACTGTCATTGAAGTTACTTCCATATTAAGTCCTGCATAATCAACCCAAGCATTTCAATAATGCCACATTGCAAATACTGTCCTTGGCATTCAGGAGACCTCTGCTGTGTCCTGTTTGGGTCTGACTGTCTCTGTGCATACTAATGAACCCTTGAACATCTGTCCCACTTAGTCCCGGCATTGATAGCATAAAAGGGAGCTGCTGATTTTTCATGGCTGGCTGGCTTGATTAACCAGTGTGTTCAGTCTGAACACATAAGGCAGTTTATTAGTCTGAAGATGAGCAGTGGGTGACCCTGACCCACCTTTTGCCCGTGTCCATGCAGCTGAGAAATCTAAGAACAGTGCATTATGAATTCCAAATAGGACACTGTTATTTGTCATATAGACAATTGGGTTTTGATTTACCCTTGATTGCTCCCATGTATTAATTTGGGGTTGCATAATTGAGGATTGATTTCAAGTTGCATGCATTATTTTCATAAGCTTTGTTTATATTCATGCCAATTGGTTTATTTATATTACTTGAATGGAATGAAGTGGAGTGCAATGAAGCAGATCCTTAATTGGAAAGACTGTGACAATCTAAACTTTCAATATTTCTACTGCCTATTAAAAATGGCAAATGGCATTACTTGTTATGAATGCCCAATGAGCCCGACTGAACAAATAACAATCACAAAACAGCAAATAGCTTTGATGGGCTGAATACAGCATCACATTAGGCCAGTCCAGCTGACTGATGAACAATGTGTTCAGTGTTGTGGCTTTTCTACATTGCCTAATAAATGTGTCTTCCAAAAAGTCTATTAATTATATAATTACATCATTTCTTATAAGGACTCATGATTTTCCTTGTAGATTTATGTGCTGATTATTTTCTCAATTCGATTGTTGAATCCTTTGGTTTATGGAAAAAAACAAAGTGAAAAACAAAATGTCTCAAACAGTTTGCCAGAGCTCAAGGTGACTTCTTCAGTTTTGTCATATTTTGTCCAATAGTCCAGTTAACAGTTTATAGTGATGTAAAACAGAGAAAAGCATCAAATTCTCCAACTTGACAAGCTGAAACCAGCAAATATTCTTGCTTGTGAAAGCACTGAAGTTATTAATACATTATCAAAATAGTTAAATTTTTGTCAATCCACTTTGTCGACTACTTGATTAATCCACATATCCATTCACTCTAAAATAAAAACAAAACATAACATACCAACTTCAGACATTTCAGGGACATTGGCAAAATAGATGTCCTTTGCAAACTTAGGTGCGTTGTCATTGATGTCGTGAATTTTTATGTTAAATTCAGTGTCCGGCTCCAGCTCCGCGTTGGTGTTTCTATCCAGAACCTTGGCGTGGAGTGTGTACATAGCTTTCTCTTCTCTGTCCAATCTCTTGGTGGCATGAATATCCCCCGACTTCTCATCAATCAGGAACAGGGTGCCTGCCCCATCTCCAGTCAGGACATACTTCACATTACCATCACCCTTGTCCATGTTGGAGTGCAGCTGAAAATTAGAGATAGACATGTATTATACACATGGAAACAAACTGTAGAGTCACATGATGTTTTGCACATGTTTCTATCATCCACTACAAGCTTACAAGAAAACACAGAGCCATACATTTCAGTCAGGCATTCATTTTGTGTAACCATTGGCAACAAAACACAGCTGTTTAAAGTTAAATTCCGCTGAAAGAAAACAAAGTTATCTAGAATATTTACATGTACTAATCATTGCCCTTGAGCTTCACTCCACACAATAGCACGCAGTCATTTCCTCATTTGTTGCCAACAAGAAGTCTGTTTGCAGTACCAGGTATAGTTTCTGACTGTGGCTGAAAATTTGAGCAGTACATGGGATGAAATAAGATCAATATAAAATGTCCCTAATCCCAGGGGATTTTCTCTTCACTGAGAGAATTGTATGTCTCCACAAATTTTAGCTTTATGCCCTTGTTGCCAATTCTCTACTTTCTCTTTTTTCTGAATAGACACAAGTAGAGGTAACATTTGCGAACTTTGAAGTCCCTACTGTCTGCACATATCTCTTAAATTGGCAACTTAAGCTCCCTTTTTTCTTTATTTTCTTTTCTTGTTTGCTTGTTTTGTTTTTGTTTGTTTTAATTTTAAATGTCATATTCTCTTACTGAACATACAGTCAATAAACAGCACATGCTACGTGAGGGAATTAAAACATTAAATATACTGTTTGCTTAGGGAACTTCAGCTACATTTACACCATAGTCTAGGTGTACAAAAAAACTTGTGACAGTCTTGTGAACACTGAGATAATGGTGTGAACCCACTGAGGAATCTATCTGTTTCTGTCTCAGAGCAGAACAGAGCCTTGGCACCCACAGTGTCAAGTGTAACATACTCCATTACTCCAGATCAAATTAGTGTTAGATTTTTCTTCCAAATTGTGCCTTTGAAAAATGATGAAAATCTGACCTACAGCAACAATTACTAAAATTAGTCACCTCTGACCTATCCATCACCTTGAAGCGGCTTAGAGGAGTAATGGTGGCATACTGTGACAGACACTTGATTCAAGCTCATTACTGTACTGGATCTGTCAGCAGATATATTTAGAGCACTATCTCATGGGTTCACATTTTAAATGACAAGTAGTTAGGGACACAGAATGTACGTCGGTAACTTATTAATATTAATGTCTGCATGCTGTGAGGGAACTAATTATTTTTTCCTGCAGTTGGAAGAGTGATGTCAACAGTACAACTTTGGATGAAAATCAGAAATGTATTGCCAGAGTTCTAGCTGTTCTCAGAAAGAATAATAAAAAAAAAAAAAAAAAAAATGGGGACGCATGTGAAAACAAGATGCTGTCAAGTTCAAATGAGCAATATGCACAGTATTTGGCGTTGTGTTTGAAAATATTTTCATGCAGATGAACTCCATTATCCAAAGTCTATTAAGTAGGAATATCAGTCAACTTGAATTTCCACATATATTCGTGTTCTGGGACAGTCTATTCATTGTTTGTGAATATGAATTCTCTCCTGAGCTGTAGACCAGTGAACCAAGGATTTATGACATGTTATGGATGTGAAAGCTGAAACTGCTATTGATTATGAATGACAGGCTAATTTTGGCAAGCAGGAGAGGGTTTGTATGAATTTTTTTGCATTGAAATGGGCTTTATATCTGTGGTAATGCCACAGTCACCTTTTCTCTACTTTGAAATTCATTGTCTATGTAGTGATATATTGGCTGTAGGATGCATGAGGACATGCTCACTAAGCAATGCCTGAGCTCCTCTGCGACTTAAGAGGAACATATTTCATTACTGATATTCAGAACTGTAACCATTCAAACACATTGCTGTGCTTACAGTGTAATAATTAGGCTAATACAATTTCAGACCATGCTACACTATAGGAATTGCATTTTTCTAAATCTTTTGATTATATTCTCCAGGAGTTTTTCATCTGATTATTACCATACTTTCCAGTCTTGGTTGTTAATCCTGTAAAAAAAAAAGCAAACCTGAGAAGCAAACAACAATGAGCCATCAAAGGAGCCTGTACCCTATGCAAGTCAGCTGTCTACTGGATAATAGGAGTTTTACAGTCTTTGCAGAACCTTGTGGTATGTATTTTACATTTTTCCCATAGTGTACGTGGGAGCAAACCCTTAGCTCATGCACTTTTCTTAATTATTGGATGTCTAACGTCAGCTTCCCAATCATATGGGTAAACACATCTTCTCCCCATGGCCATATAGATTTTCTTCTTGCACAAGTAAGCAATGTTGTACTGGGTTATTAGGAGATAACATTCCATCTAAAAATAAAAGTGCATCCTGATGGATATTTAGAATTTGAGTTCTGCAGCAATGTCCCATAGAAACAGTCTCAATTTAATGTTTTCAATGTAGTGACAAGTCAAGCTATACAAGAGGTGAGTTTTCATATGCTGAAGTGCACTAAACATATAGAGCAAACATAGTACATCTAGCTGCTAGAACGGCTAGAAAAATGGCACTGATACTGTTGTGTGAATTCTAAGTGTGGCACAAAGTGTTTTCATACAGCCTTAACAAAATCAAATGTTAGCACTACCTCACTATATTTGCAGAGATTTAGAGGCTCTCCTTTCAAGGCCTTGCAGCACAAACACAGCCTTTTCAAGGCCTTACAACAGAAGCACAGAAGAGAGCCTTGATGAGTTAAATCGCCTTGCACAAACACTGAGGAACTGTCAGTAAAGCAGCAAAATCATTGGCAATTCTTGTCAGGTCTCTGGTAGGCATGGCTCGGTGCTGCAAAGAGGAGATAGCAAAATAGAGCGCGGAACGGATACAGAATAATTACTCTTCCTCCCTCTCTCCCTCTTTTTCTTAAGACAGACAAAAATTTCTGACTATTGGAGCACTGTACTATAATGTATCTTATGCAGGTTAAAGTTGCAGCTCACGGTATCTGTTGTGTGCTTTGTACTTTTTCATAGCTCATTCAAGTTCTACAAAATTAATGCATAAAAAGTATCGAACGAGGCCATGCAAAATCTCAAGGATACTTATAAAAATATTAACACAACAAAGTGAGCTACCTTGAATATTCAAATTTAGGGCAGCACATTTTGTTTACAAGGCACAAGACAATGCAACGTACCAAGAATTTAATGGGATTTTGTTCACTTCAAACACACCACTCAAATGCTCCAGAATCCAAAGTTTTGTGGTTGTATTGCTCTGCATTGCAAGTGTTCACACTTTGCAGCCCTGCTTAAGAAGTAGGGCACCACAGCTGCACACAGTGAGTGCTCACACTCATTAATGGCTCTGTGAAAGTCAGTTAAAACAAGATTTGAAGGGTTTACGCTTCATACACGCACAGCCACTGCATAGTATATTTACAATCATGAAATATACTAGGCTGTTTTGCAGTGTTGACAATTGCTGTTGAGTCAGAGAAAGTGCTCAAAACCTTACTTTTACCAATGCAGTTATTTTTTATCATTCTGTGGGGTATCAGTCAGCAGTACTCAGTATGTAAGCCTTGAAGGAGCGTGTCTTTTGTACACCTTGATAAGCAATATGAGCTGCATTTATTATATAGTGGAGCCAGAGTATAGTGCACTGCTTCCTTTTTCAATAAAGAGGCAAGCCATACAAGAGTGTGACTGTTCTTTACATCAAATTTGATTGCCGTAATCACGGAATCAACCTCAAGTGACAGTCAGTGAGTGTGTGTGGGTTGATTGGAGAGGTTTGATTGAATGTGAAATAAACAAGGTCTCCCACAGTGCTCTGCAAAGACCATTAAATGATCTTTATGAGGGCGACCATCAAGGCTTTGATGGCTTTGTGCTGGGCATGAAAGTGCTTTTTGCATTTGGTCTCAGTTTCTCTGTCTCTGCCTCTCTTTCTTTCAATCTATTTGTCTATCTGTCTGCCTTTCTGTCTGTCTGTCTCTATCTAAATATATCTTTCTGTCGTGTCTTTCTGTTACTCCTATCCATCTATTTTGTTCTGTCTGCCTCCCATTTATCTTTCATTATATCTATTATTAGGGTTGCAACTAACTTAGTTTCATCATTGATTGATTTACCCATCATGTTGGGGATGAATCGATAAAGCTGGAATCAGAGAAAGTTTGGCCTTTTTGCGATGATCAAAATAGCTGATGATTCATTTCAAATTTTGTGTAATAGTAGTAGCTGTTTTTTGTTCATCTAGGTATGTGTCTGTTCTCTGTTTATCCATCTCTAATCTGTCTAATAACTATCTATAAATCCTATAACTTGTTTTCCATTTATCATCCTGCATTTATTGATTATTTTATCAGCTTTCTACAGTAATTGGTCAATTGTTTAGTATGGATATGAAAAAATCTGATTTGCAATTTACTCACAGTAAACATCTTCAGTTTGCTTGTTTTGTCAAGCTAACAGTCTAAAACCATAAGATATCAGATTAACTGATTAATCAACTATTCATTGCAGTTCTGCTTGTTTCTTGTTCATCACGCCTCCCTAGAACTTGTTCTGTATCAGTCTCTGTTGCCATCACGTCTCTGTCTGTCTCTAAAAGTAAAACTCCAGAGTTAAACTGATGGAATTACTGATACAGATCGCCACAGCTTCTCCTCTAAAGCACAATGGCAGTATGTGGCTGCCCTATTTTCCCCCCTCAGTAATTTATTACAGCCTCATGTTTTTCTGACAGTTTAATAGCAAATGATATTGGACACAGGAAGAGTGGGGAACTGGTGAATGTGATTGCTGTCATGCCACAGAAGTTGGGTGCCAGAAAGCATCAAAGAGTCGAGAAGCAAGCCACATCGCACCAGTCACTGACATATCAACGGATGGCCCCATTTATAGTTAGCATTTGCTTTGCTGCTTCATCATATAACACAACAAGGTGAATTTCATTGGCCTTCTTGAGTGATATATTTTCTTCTTCCTCTTCCTTCTCTCCCTATCCCATTTATTTTTGCTGTTCCCTTCTCTTCACCACATCAGGATGATGGTTTCTGCAAAAGAAGTTGTCATATCCCCCTACTCAACCTTGCACAAGACACTTGTTTACTCCTGAGAATGAGGTGTGTGATGAAAGCCAGCTTCCTCTGAGAAAATTGGCTGTCGACAGTCACCTCATTTCCCTCCCTCGAGTTGATAACTGTGGCGTTCCCCATCACACCTGTCTTTATAGTGCTAGCATGGGTGAGCTGACAAGAACCTCTCTGATCTGGGGAGGTGAGGAGGAAGAGCATTGTCCCGAAAATTCTCCTTTTTGTGATTCTTGGGAGGAAAGTGTCTTGCAGGAGCTGTAGTTTTAAAATTTTGTCATCACTCCTCTGACATCTGAGATTGGTCTTAGTCTAATGCCTCCTTTCAGTCAGGCTTGTCTGGGCCATTTCTGAGTGTATACTGAATTTTACAGTATTTCTCAAATGTCTGTATAGTGCACATAGAAAAAAGATTTTTTGTATGGTTCCTACAAAAAAGATTGAAATACATGTTTATCCTCAAGAATGCACTTAAAGTACATTTGGAGTGTCAGTTTTATTTAGTAATAGGTGTCACTGTCTTCCTATTTCATTTTATGTTTCACAGTGCCCCTAAAATCTCCTCAAGGGGAGCTGAAGAAGTCTATTTGTTTGATGACCTGGTGTTGTCTCGAGCATGCCAACAGGACGTTTGAGCTCAACTGAGACTCATGTACCTTTGGTATTATTGACTGAGCAGTGATTGAGATGCTTGGTTGATGAAGATTACATCATATTAACTAAAAAAACGCAAATGTAGTGTTTGGTTGTCAATGAGCTATTCTTATTACATTGCTGGCATATGCCCAATAAGGAATCAATGGAATCAAAATTTTTCATATAGTAGTGTGATTTCAACAGAACAAACAATGTGATAATAATGATAAAGTGTTGTTCAAACTGAGAAAGACTTGAGGCAAAGAGAACAGTTTGTGTGCACTTGCTGTGTATCTGATAGCTCCAGTTAACTGTGCCTGCAACAGCCAGATTTCTGGCAGCCCATTTGTCTTCAGCCAATTACATCAAACACCACTTCAACAAGCTAAACCTTCTATAATTAGTCTGCAGACAATGTGTTTGGACACGTTACCTTGCCGACATATTGATGGTCATTTCCTGTGTATTCCTCGAGCAGAAAGAATTGATTCCACATCCATCCACGTTTGGACCGCTGAAGAATCCTCCCATCACTCTCTGCCATCCCAAACAGATTCCCAATATTCCCAGGTGTGAAAGGCAGGGCAGTGCTGGGCCACAGGATAGCGAGCATCAGGAGGAGCAGTACCTGATTGGTTATCATGGTATCCAGTCAGCTGGGAAATGTCCTGGATGACTTCTGAATTATGGTAATAAGCTTCTGATAGGATGAACACTGGAAGGCAGTGTCATCAGAACAGACATTGTATTCCTCTCTTTGATGTCCTTTAGATCCCTGTGAAAAGAGCAAACTTTAGTCAAGAAGCACTTTAATCACACTCATGTATGTCTTTCACAATAAATCCTAGCAGAGTAGAAGAACCACTGAAATCGCTTGCAGACTGCAAGAGGGCAGCACTTACGTACATGAAAGCTCGGTGCAGATATACTGTATGCTGTGGGTCTCTTTCAGTATGTGCTGTGCCAGGGCAGCAGCTAATTATGCAATCAACACACATAGGAATTCCTTCTATGTGCATTGCATGCGTGAAGGAGAGTTTAGAAGTCATAATTCAATAGTGGTAGTTGTTTAAGACCAGTGAATTAAAATGTTTTTAACAGGCAAAATACAAATTGATGAAGTAACAACATTCTGAACTAGTCGAGCCCAATTTAGAAACTTATTTCTGTATGTTTTTTTTTAAATAAAGTATGAATAATTTAATAATTTGAATGTGGACAAAACAAATGCAGTAGGAGTCATTAGACAGACTGACTGAGGGGAATAAAAAAGACATTAAAAAAGGAAAGCTCATAAAGAAATTCAAGAAACTGCGATGTGAATGTATCACCAAAAAGACTGCGCCCATTAGCATTAGCAACTCAGTGAATGCCAAATTCAAATTAAGTATAATCACTGCAATTGCAACTTCCTTGTCTGCTCTTTGTTTTGTATTTAAAATGGCCAATCTTTGATGTAGTCATGTGTTAGTGGTGGCTGCTGCTAAGAAGCTGTTACTTATGTATTACATTTGTTGTCTTATTAATTGAGCGCTGCTACCCTGCACACTTTTCTGTTGCACTGACCTTTTTCAGACCCAGTTTTTATTTTTATGTTCAGCCTCACAGTTTTACATTGCAAAGCTGAATTGTCTTGTCCCTTACCCATTTCCCTCTAAATTTTAACTCCACTTCCAATTCCTTAGATTTTATTCCCCCATGACGTTATGATGCTCTAAAAGGAGAAAATCTATATAGGCATGTGATAAAGTGCCAAAACCACCAATATTATCCCCACATATATCTTAGTCTATGTGCCTGTGGTGAGGTATTTTGTGTTATTTGGAGTCCTCTTCCGATACTTCAGTAAGGCAGTGTCCCCACCAGGACTGGTCCTGATAGGTAATTTGGGCATGCATGCATAATTTATGGTCTTTTGGAAGTTAATCCTAATAAATCTCACCTCTCTTTCTGAAAAGAGCCCATTTAGTAGGCTTCCCGTATGAAGGCTAGAGTACCAGAGTTATCCTGACAAGCATTCACTGGGTACCTCAGGGAATGCTGTGTTAAAGGCACATGCTAGTTTAGCAATTTCTCAGCTTTTGTTCAGAGCTCTTAAATAAGGTCTGTAATATGGAGGCATTCACATGAACAAATTAGTATTATGGTTGCACTGATTACATTGAAGTGTGGAATATAAATGATTGTAATCCTCTGGATAAAAAATCAAATAACTGAACTAATGAGATCTCAATGTAAAAATTTGCCCATTCTGCTCATTCTTTAGTCAGTTTTAGTCTGTTTGTTTCATCAGCGATAATTTCCAAATAACACCCATGTTTTGACTGAGATGCTCAAAGTTTATTGTGCCATTAAGGCTTAAAGATGTAAAAACACAGTAACCTATGTAATATATCTTGGGACCAGCTACAGTGGTATGGTAGAACTGACCCAGACCTTTCGAGGATCTCTAAACATGTTGAACCACAGACTGTGAATATGAAGCAGCAGGGTCTTTTTCTGACACCAGAGCAGAAAATACTGAGACTTCGTCAAAGTGCAGCTACAGCAGAGGAGATAAAATACAGATTGCACTGTAAACTGCTGATACATTTTTATGTTATTTTCCTGTGCGTGCCCATAATGTGGCTTGAGTGTGACACATGCATTCCTGAAATCAGGAAACGCCGCCTTGCAATTAATCTAGTCTGATGCTTGTGATTGCATTTTCTAATTATCATTCCACCCTGTCCTTGAGTTTTAATAGCATTCTGGATATTAATCTTTGATGTGGTGTGCCTATTAAGCATTAGGCCAGTGTGTCTTTTCAGAATTCTTCCAAACACTCCATTAAAGGATGAGTGAGCCTGCTGAATCCATGCCAGAGCCTATAGACTCAAGCTGAATTATCTCAACTTCTTCAGCCTATTAAATAGTTGGGTTTATTAAAATAATGTTTATGATTAGATTAAGTTGTAGGCAGCTTATATGGCTTGGCATTAGGGATGTGAAGGGACAAAATTGTTAAATATGCTTTTAAAGTGTTGTCTAGGGCTGTTATTCTTAATCTTGGCTAAGACACATTCTGGCAAGCGCTCTGCTGTGTCCCATTTCTGTAATCTGCAAAATTATACATTCTTGTTTTGCTGAATAAGAATATCTTTGATCAGATATATAAACTAGCTGTTCATCAGGATATGCTTCCTAGAAAAGCACAGCCTTGCACATTAGTCTGTATAAATTTGTATGCACATGCATCCCAAAACTGAACATGCAGGCTTACCCACAAACATTAAACTGAGCCCCTGCAACTAAGCATTTTATGGCTTCTCTGACTTTAGTAGAACCATAATTATAGGTGCAGTGTGTAGCAGAGGTATGGTTGGTAAAGCTTTTTAAGAGGTCTTGCATGCATAATAAATTGATAATCCTCTATACATGGGAGGATATAAATACCTAAATTGACCATCTGGTCTCTGTGTTGCAGCAACCTTTGGCATGGAGACTAATGCCAACATAACAGTCTGCATGGTTTTAACATAATATTGTGCCCCTCCTCAATATGACAATATTTGGTAGTTATAGCAAGGAAAAAAAATACTGAGAGGATTCAATTGGGGTAAAAAAAAGTTCATTCAGAGCCACAGTGCATAACCACAAATACTTTTCTCACTTATCATGTTTTACTGTACATTATCATAGAAGCACACACCTCTAGAACCAAACAAATTAACACGTACATAAGGGTGGGGTGACATGATGATTATGCATCTTCCATCCAAAACCTCTTACCTTCTACTCAAATATCAACCAAATTTGAAACTATTTGCATTCAAATGTCATTTAAATTACAGCCTTGCGGTCTACTATTAAAGAATTCAACAAGTGACTATACTGTATGAGAATCATGAATCATAAAATAAATATACAGACAGCAGTACAGAAATCAGGAGGGGACAAGACAAAGATGGAGAGAGGGCAGGCGAAGGTTGCAAGGTCATCAAACTGGTGTCATGATTAGCGATCATTTGTACCTGAACTGTTTTTTCCAATCGCATGATTTAGAACTCATAAATGCAGTGTTTTTACAACAGCAAACATTAACTATACTGTGTGTGAGTTGGGTGCAGAAACTAGCATTATGTGATTGTCAGTTTGAGTAGCTTCAGTGATTGCTTGCTTGGTATTGACAGACCAACGCAGAGTGTAAATCTAGCATGAGGGGCGTTGATGCACCAAGATGCAAGCACTTGTGCAAACCTCCACTTGGTGGAGCCCTAGACCTTCCCAAGTCTGCCTTCACTGGCTGCAGTCTTTGGCAAACCTCAACAAGCTTTACTCATGTTTTGAAATCCTCTAAGCAATTTTGTGATACAGTGCACACTTCATCGTTGAAAAGCTACTAAGGAGGGAGGGCCTTCTTTCTTGAAAAGGGTAAGTTGACAGTGAAAGTGCAACATAACATGCACTCTATTATTTAATATATATATAATTTTATTTAGGTTGGGATGCTAGGGTATATACATTTTAAAGGTAAGAATGATCAATTCATGTAAACATCTGTCTTGCTAGGAAGAAAAGTCTATCCAGGTCAGCATGGACAAATTACAAGAAAATAGATTGTGTTAAAAGATACTGTAAAAGAAAAATACTGGAATTTAATTAAAACTGATTAAAATGTCCACATTAATTCTATTATTTTGTTGAGAAAAGACCCTCGATTCCCTCTCCCTGTTTACAGTCTCCTCACATAGTGTTTTTTAAATAAATATTCATGTTTAATCCTATAAAACCAACTGTGTGACATGCTCATGAGAGCCTCATTGCCTGTGTGGGTGAATGGATTTCCACGTCTTTTCATTTCAACACTGAAAGGTCATTCCAATATCTGACAATAACTCAAGGAGCGTGTTAGTGGCTAATTTGCACTAAACAATAATGGCTTTACATGGATGACCTGGTGCACACCACTATACCCTAATATATCACTTTGGTGACTGTAAAGCTGTCTGTGCATGAGGCAGCACGCAGAGGACTGGGCGGCTAGAATGAGTGAAAAAGAGAGAGAGAGAGTAAGGGGTGGATTAAGTTTGTGCTGTGGGGGATATGCACATGTACATACTCGGCAACACTACTGGCTGCTCTCGTTGCACTGCTTGAACACCACGATAAACACCCTCATGCGTTTTTAGAGATATGAATGGTACAGTGCCTCTCCATCAAATCTGCCCATAGCACATCACAAGTATGATTCGCCCTCACTGCCTCTCAGCAGACAGACCGATATCTTTGCTCACACACAGAGCTCGGCATGGACACTTGAACAGGTGCACACACACTTCATATATATTGCACGTTAACATAGCAAGCACATATGGTGTTTGAGTATTCACTGGTACACAGTATGGATCCAGAATAGCACTTTCTTGCATATGTCACTTTGTATTGAGTGACAAAGTTAATGCTAGTCTTTATGAAAGCACAGTATGACCCCAAGCCATAACGCCCACCTTAAAGTTACATATGCAGTGTTATCCACTGTGTGACAGCTGTCATGGGTTAGGTGTTATACAGTTTAAAGGGAATGAGCAGAGCCTAAAAATACTTAATAGTACTCATTTTTAGGTTTGATTCATCATGAATCATTAATGAGCTTAAAGTTCCAATTTGTCAGAGGAAACAGATATTGAGAATCTACTCCGCCACTACTACATGCAGTTTCTCTGATTTTAAACACACCCCGTGCATGAGTAAATTTAAAACAAATTCAAATCAGAACAAATCTAATCATTTCCCAGCTCAGTTGATTTTAGCTGTTATCAGCCTCTTTGAAGTTGCAACACTTCTTTTTCATGAGATGCTGCTGCAATTAGTCTGGCTTTGTCACAGTGCAAGGAGCAGATCATCCCCTGGAGCCCGGAGGCAGACAAAAATATAAATATATCCTTAAACATTAATCAGAAAAATCCCTTACCTTTTGATTTTCACAGCTTAGCATCCATCTGTGTCACTGGGTGCACAGTACTGTGTTCCTACTCCTGAGCAGTGCTTAGCGGTGGAGAATCTGACTCCTCACGGCAGAGCTTACATTCCAAGACTGACAACAGCACAGCTGGTGCGAATGTGTATGGGAGTGTGTGTGTGTGTGTGTGTGTGTGTGTGTGTGTGTGAGAGAGTGTGTGTGTGTGTATGTGTGTGTGTGTGTGTGCGTGAGAGAGAGATAGAGAGACAGAGAGGGAGAGAGAGTCTCCTGCCTGCTTTCCTCCCTTGCTCTATGCTTCGCTCTTTCTCTCTGCCCTCCCTCGCTCCATTTCTCCTCCCCGCTCTCTGGCTCCTCTCCCCTTTCCTCCTCTACACTTTCTTTCTATCATCTCTCCTCTCTCTCTCCCTGTCTCTCTTTCTCTTTCTCTACCTCCCTCTTTCCTCCTCCTCCCCTCCTCCTCCTCTCCTCCTCTCCTCTCTCTCTCTCTCTCTCTCTCTCTCTCTCTCTCTCTCTCTCTCTGTATCCCCTCCTCTCTCTAGCAGTGCATCACTTCTGGCGGTGGATGTCACCCAGGCTGAAGCTGAGGCGACTCTGCCCCTGATTGGCTGCCATTCACAAGTTAGCAATAAAGAAAAGGGAGGGAGAAAAACGAGAAGAAAAGCGGAGGGAGGGGGGAGGGGTAAGTGAAAAAATAGTGCCCTTACATCCCAGTGAGCATCAGTTGACTGTGGGATGGAGAAACTGGTGAGGTTAGAGGCTGAAGAAGAGGGTGGACTCTGGGAGTGTTTTCCTTTTTTCTTACTGTGAATGCATCCAGAAAGCTCTCTACGTAAGAGCCTGCATTGAAAGCAACTGCTCTGATGGATCGACTGTATGATGTTTGATGTCTAAAGCAATCGGCCCCATCTAATCTTCTTTCAATGACAGTGGAATGAAGGAGAAAAAGGCCATAACTTGTAAATCAGCCACGCTGCGAGGGGGGGGGTTCTTTTTTTGCTCTGTTCATCTTCATCTCTCGTCCCACTGACTTGGCTGGCAGTATGTGGCAGGTGCACATGCAGTCCAGGCACTCTGTCATCTCTTCTCATTACATGTCCCACGTTGAATGCATATCAATCCGTCTCCATACAGTATGTGCTATTGAGGGTGATATAGCATTTTAATTCAACTGAAGGGAACGGAGAGGGGGATAATATATCACAGAGGTGTTTGATGCTGAGGGGTGAGACAGAGAGGGACAGAGGAGCGATACGGCATTATATGCCGATATTCGTCCCCAACATGTACCTTGAGCAGATAAACGGTTTTATGAAGTGACTTTGAAATGCATGGGATGCCACTCAGAGCTGCGGTGTTGATGAATAATTTAAGAAAAGCAGCAGTTTCACTGGCCAACCTCATCTGAGCTCAAGTTTTATCTCCCAATATCACTGTGAATAGATTATCAGCTCAAACTCTTTGCACTAGATAAATAAAAATGCAAACAGGCCAAACTAATTAACATCCGAACAAGCAGTGAGGTAGCCTCCGTCTGATACCCAGCCAAGTCCTTGCACTTCATAATTCACTCCCTTGTTGTGTTTATGGTGCTGAGAGATTAAGAAGTGGGTGTGGGTTTGTATTTGTTCACGTGTGCACATGTTGGCGTGTGTCATGTATTTGTATGTATGACTGGGGGAGGAGAGGTGTGTCATGTTTACTTATACCCATGTGTATATGGGATGGATGTGCATGTGCATGTGTCTCTGTGAGTTTGTGTGTGTAGTGTTCCTCACTAACAAGCCACTGGAAAAAAAAGCAGGCTATTTTGTACATCTCTGCATAGAATTAGTATTAATTTACTTGCTATTTACACCCCTGGGACGTTAATTACGCTGTTGTTACGCAGCCCAAACAACTCTGTGCAAACATCAGAGAACAAGAACACGCGTTGTACCCAACAGTTTCAGAAAATATAGACATTTTCAGAGCTAAAGTTCCCTGCTACCATACATACACAAATGCACAAAAATTCCAATCTTTCCATCTTAATTTCACAGGCCGTCAAGGCAAACAATTTCCAAAGTCCCATTGTTTTTTCTTTCCCTCCTGATGAGGACTCCATTACATTAAATCAAAGTTTTCCAGGCTGAGGAAACAGCTTCCTTAAGTAAGGGTGTCTCTTGATCCTCTCCCAATTCTCTGTGTCAGCTCCCATCAGCATCACTAGCTTGTTGCACTTGCTTTCACCTCCACAGTTCTAGCTGCTACTGATTAGCTCTCTGATTTCCCTCGCCTTCCCAAAGGAATGCTCAAGTGCGGATGTCTACCCACTGTTTGCTGTGCTAGCATAACAACTGCAGCTGCTGATAGGTTATTGATATAGCTCTCTGTATGGCAATGACAAGACCACATTAGCTGAGCACTAAAAATTCAAATCCAGTCTTCTGGTGCTGCTTTTAGTCACCACATGAAGATCCTTTGTAGGTGTAGGCTTAAGTTGCAGCTTCCCGTGACGAACCTTTAATTGGCAACCTATTTGATGTGAAAAGTAAACCCATGCTTCAATATTAATGCCAGTTTCATCCAAATCACTATTGAGTGGTTTTGGGGCATTTTTTGGCAATAGAGATTTGTGATTTATGATGTTTTAAAATCTGTTTTACAATCTACAAATATCTGAATTTCAGAGTCTTTAATAAACTCTGAGTACATTGGCTTGTAATGTCATTGTAATGTGTGATTATTATCTTGTTACCCCTGAAAATGTTATTTCAAGTGTTCTTTTAAAATTCAGCAGAATTTATCTAAAGTGTTTTTGGTAAAGCCGTTTCACAGTTACCAAAGATGATGAAATTATTTTTGCATAAATTCAGATATATTTTGTTCAAATTAAACCAAATAGTCAAATCAAATTTTTACCATAACAAAATACATTTTCAAGTAACCTTCAATAATTCTGAATTAAATCTATTAAATAGATTGAATTAAAAGTAGGAAAAGTTAATAGAAAATCATTTCATGCTAAAGTGGGTACTGTGGCATTTGGGCCATTGGGTAATGAGTCCAATCCATTGTTGGACATGGCCGCCTTTAAAACATATACATCCAGCTCTTGGCTGACTGGATCAGGCTGCTACAGGTTCACTGGTTGTTGCTAAATAACCCAAACTGTGAAGACAATCTGTGCACCTTTCCTGTGCAGCTGTGTATTGTGGTTTGGTGTTGCTTCATCTCTGACAGCATTGTTTGCTGTAGAAACTGTATCATTGGGATCAAGGATTGACTGTCAGCAGAAAAATGGCTTTGTCAAGGCCAGAACTGAAGTGGGTTTTTCTAAAATCCAGGTAACATTGGTATAACAAATGCAATAAGGTGTTATTGTGTAGTCAAGTGGAATTTACTCCTTTGTATAAGATTTAGATTCTTGTTGAGAGCAGTGGGCGACTCAGTTTCTCCACTTTAATGACGGCAGAAGTCGATTATTCTGACATACAGTTGCTTCAGTAAAAAGTACAGCAGTAAATTAATAATGAAGTGTTTGATAGAGTTCCATTGTTTTCAGAAGTTTCCTGATGTTGGTGTTCTGGATTATTATATTGCAAATGTCAAGACATTCTCTGGGGAGCATGTAAACACAATCCCTTATGCTGTCATTTGATTTAGCACACATAATGCATAGTGGTTCCTTACTATTTGCATGTCATGCTTGACTCAAGAATCAAGGATATCTTATCTTGAGCTTGAATTATAAGTAGCCATTCAATGTTTCTGTGTCAATGTCAAAGGAAGGAGGTGTTGGGCAGTACCTGTAGCCGTCTCTTCATAAGATTTCCCCAAAATTATTCCATAATTACACTCTTGAGGATGGCAGAATTGGAGGGTAGGGCCTGACCCATAATGACTGAGTTTCATTTACATACATTTCACACATTTACTGCAGCTGAAGCTCTTACTGAGACCAACTAACACTAGTTAAGAGGGGACACCAAAAGTTCAGGTCCCTGCTCAAGGACACTTTGACAGTTTATATGGATGCTAATGGTCACATATTAGCTATTACAGGGACTGAACCTGTGGCCATATTGGTTGTATGACCAGTCTATCTTTTTTTAGTCGAGGTTATTCAGAAGTCATATTCACTTAGAATGTAATTAGCATTTTTAAGCAGACTTTTTTGGGGGGAGAAAAGAAAAAAATCTAGTTCATACCTAGTGTAGTAAAAGATAGACCTATTATCCAATCTGTAATATATTTGAAAACACCTGTTTTTGTTGAAATGTGGTCATAAATATCCATACACTTAAGATCTCCAAAGTCT